>NC_140219.1:40706443-41000456 GCF_951802725.1 Rutilus rutilus
TTTTACTAAAATGGCTATAACTCGAGAATGAAATTAGATATCTTCACCAAACTTGGTGCACATGTGTATGAGTTCAATCTGGGGTCACAGTAAAAAAATCGCGACGATTGATCACTAGGTGGCGCTATAACATGAAAAAAACATGAAAACGGCTATGACCACGTGACCGTTAGTCCGATTGACTTGAAAATTGGTATGCAGTGTCTTGGTCCAAGGTGCCATGTATGTCTATGAGGACATTGGCGTATCTCGAAAAACATGGCCGCCATCGACCAATGAAATTTGAGCACCTATTAGACAAGGTTAACGGAGGCCGATCGGAACGAAACTCGATGGGCATGTTCGACTCATGGCCCTAGAGGTCTGTAAGAGTTTTGAAAGAAATCGGCCACTAGTTGGCGCTAACGAGTTTTATGGCTCTGTAATCACTTGGTGTTACACTTATCGTCACAAAATGCATATCATCTGATAGATCTGCTCATGCTGAACAACTTTGCCTCAAGAACTAATGCTGTCAATTAAACCGTTTATTAAATATTCGTAATTATGTTAAAAACCTACTTTTGCAAACTAGTCCTAGGTTTTTCGCCCGATCGAAACCAGACCAGTCTAGGACAATTCTCTGGACACTCTAGATCAATAATTATCAAAAAAAAGTTGAACTTTTGCATGTAGATGGCTGTAATAGGGTCATTTAGAAAAGGGGCGTGGCAAAAAAACACTAAAAAGCCTATAAATCCTAAATGAAAACTCAGAACTTCACAAAAATTGGTGAGCATATGTGACATAACATCATTAACAAGCATGCCAATTTTTATGGAGATCGGACTATAGGTGGCGCTATAACTGCTAAAAAGCTTTAAAACCATATATTTCCTATGGTATTTCCTGTAAATGGTCTTTTCCATCTATTATGTCAGTAGTTACATGCTTGCTAAATAAAACTTAATCACTTTTGATGCTTTTGTGCTTAAAGGCCTTAACTGCTTGAACCCCGATAAATGCTGCTTGCAGCTTTAATTATTATTATTATTATTATTCCGCCCTAAAACGCATCGTGCAGCCCAAACCGTAAGAGCTGGAGCTTTGAAACTTGGCCAAATGGTAGTCCTCAATTTGGGGAGAACCTATCAAAGTATGGCCCAGATTGGCCCATAGGTGGAGCTATAATGACCACATTTACTAAATTGCTCATAACTCCTAGACAGTTTGTCCTAGAATCTCACATTTTAGCATCACTGTGATCCCTGGCTCCAGACGGACAAGATGGCTATCTCCAAATTCGCCTACGAGCAAAAAAAAAATTTATATGGGCACTTTAGTCCAAAACCTACTTTGGCCAACTAGTCCCTGGTTTTTGGCCCAATCCAGACCAGACCAGTCTAGGACAATTCTCTGGACTCTCTAGATCAATAATTATTGAAAAAAAGTTGAACTTTTGCATTGGCCTGGCTGTAACAGGGTCATTTAGGAAAGGGGTGGGACATAAAAACACTCAAAAGCCTATACAACCTAAGGGAAAACCCCAAACTTCACAAAAATCGATGAGCATATGTGTCAGAACATGGTGAAGAAGCATGCCAAGTTTCGTGAAGATCGGACAATAGGTGGCGCTATAACTGTCCAAAACGTCTCTTCTTATTAGGGGTTCAAGCATGAAATGCTGAAACCCTATTGTAATCGTGCTGATTTTTATTATTATTATTATTATTATTCCGCCCTAAAACGCATCGTGCAGCCCAAACCGTAAGAGCTGGAGCTTTGAAACTTGGCCAAATGGTAGTCCTCAATTTGGGGAGAACCTATCAAAGTATGGCCCAGATTGGCCCATAGGTGGAGCTATAATGACCACATTTACTAAATTGCTCATAACTCCTAGACAGTTTGTCCTAGAATCTCAATTTTAGCATCACTGTGATCCCTGGCTCCAGACGGACAAGATGGCTATCTCCAAATTCGCCTACGAGCAAAAAAAAAAATTTATATGGGCACTTTAGTCCAAAACCTACTTTGGCCAACTAGTCCCTGGTTTTTGGCCCAATCCAGACCAGACCAGTCTAGGACAATTCTCTGGACTCTCTAGATCAATAATTATTGAAAAAAAGTTGAACTTTTGCATTGGCCTGGCTGTAACAGGGTCATTTAGGAAAGGGGTGGGACATAAAAACACTCAAAAGCCTATACAACCTAAGGGAAAACCCCAAACTTCACAAAAATCGATGAGCATATGTGTCAGAACATGGTGAAGAAGCATGCCAAGTTTCGTGAAGATCGGACAATAGGTGGCGCTATAACTGTCCAAAACGTCTCTTCTTATTAGGGGTTCAAGCATGAAATGCTGAAACCCTATTGTAATCGTGCTGATTTTTATTATTATTATTATTATTATTCCGCCCTAAAACGCATCGTGCAGCCCAAACCGTAAGAGCTGGAGCTTTGAAACTTGGCCAAATGGTAGTCCTCAATTTGGGGAGAACCTATCAAAGTATGGCCCAGATTGGCCCATAGGTGGAGCTATAATGACCACATTTACTAAATTGCTCATAACTCCTAGACAGTTTGTCCTAGAATCTCAATTTTAGCATCACTGTGATCCCTGGCTCCAGACGGACAAGATGGCTATCTCCAAATTCGCCTACGAGCAAAAAAAAAAATTTATATGGGCACTTTAGTCCAAAACCTACTTTGGCCAACTAGTCCCTGGTTTTTGGCCCAATCCAGACCAGACCAGTCTAGGACAATTCTCTGGACTCTCTAGATCAATAATTATTGAAAAAAAGTTGAACTTTTGCATTGGCCTGGCTGTAACAGGGTCATTTAGGAAAGGGGTGGGACATAAAAACACTCAAAAGCCTATACAACCTAAGGGAAAACCCCAAACTTCACAAAAATCGATGAGCATATGTGTCAGAACATGGTGAAGAAGCATGCCAAGTTTCGTGAAGATCGGACAATAGGTGGCGCTATAACTGTCCAAAACGTCTCTTCTTATTAGGGGTTCAAGCATGAAATGCTGAAACCCTATTGTAATCGTGCTGATTTTTATTAGGGGTTCAAGCATGAAATGCTGAAACCCTATTGTAATTGTGCTGATTTTTATTAGGGGTTCAAGCATGAAATGCTGAAACCCTATTGTAATTGTGCTGATTTTTATTATTAGGGGTTCAAGCATGAAATGCTGAAACCCTATTGTAATTGTGCTGATTTTTAGGGGTTCAAGCATGAAATGCTGAAACCCTATTGTAATTGTGCTGATTTTTATTATTAGGGGTTCAAGCACGAAGTGCTGAAACCCTATTGTAATTGTACTGATTTTTATTATTATTATTATTATTATTATTATTATTATTATTATTATTATTTTTCTTCTGCCGTAAAACTCATCGTGCAGCCCAAACCGTAAGAGCTGGAGCTTTGAAACTTTGCCAGATGGTAGTACAAAAATCGAGGAGAGGTTCAGAGAATATGACCCCAATTGGCCCATAGGTGGCGCTATAGCAACCAAAAGCGCGAAACTGCTCATAACTCCTAGACCGTATGACGTAGACTCAAGTGTCTTATATCACTGGAAAGCTGGAAACCTGAAGGTCAAAACGTATATCTCCGATTTCATTTCCTGTATGCAAATTGTCCGCCATTTTGAATTTAGTTAAAAACCTACTTTTGCGAACTAGTCCTAGGTTTTTTGTCCAATTGGATTCAAACCAGTGCAGAAATGTTCTCTGGAGTCTGATTATCAATAATTATCGAAAAAAAGTCGAAATTTCGATTCCTGATCGCCAGGGGGTGATAAATTAATGTTGTGGGAGGAGCCTATTTTACTAAAATGGCTATAACTCGAGAATGAAATTAGATATCTTCACCAAACTTGGTGCACATGTGTATGAGTTCAATCTGGGGTCACAGTAAAAAAATCGCGACGATTGATCACTAGGTGGCGCTATAACATGAAAAAAACATGAAAACAGCTATGACCACGTGACCGTTAGTCCGATTGACTTGAAAATTGGTATGCAGTGTCTTGGTCCAAGGTGCCATGTATGTCTATGAGGACATTGGCGTATCTCGAAAAACATGGCCGCCATCAACCAATGAAATTTGAGCACCTATTAGACAAGGTTAACGGAGGCCGATCGGAACGAAACTCGATGGGCATGTTCGACTCATGGCCCTAGAGGTCTGTAAGAGTTTTGAAAGAAATCGGCCACTAGTTGGCGCTAACGAGTTTTATGGCTCTGTAATCACGTGGTGTTACACTTATCGTCACAAAAGGCATATCATCTGATAGATCTGCTCATGCTGAACAACTTTGCCTCAAGAACTAATGCTGTCAATTAAACCGTTTATTAAATATTTGTAATTATGTTAAAAACCTACTTTTGCAAACTAGTCCTAGGTTTTTCGCCCGATCGAAACCAGACCAGTCTAGGACAATTCTCTGGACACTCTAGATCAATAATTATCAAAAAAAAGTTGAACTTTTGCATGTAGATGGCTGTAATAGGGTCATTTATAAAAGGGGCGTGGCAAAAAACACTAAAAAGCCTATAAATCCTAAATGAAAACTCAGAACTTCACAAAAATTGGTGAGCATATGTGACATAACATCATTAACAAGCATGCCAATTTTTATGGAGATCGGACGATAGGTGGCGCTATAACTGCTAAAAAGCTTTAAAACCATATATTTCCTATGGTATTTCCTGTAAATGGTCTTTTCCATCTATTATGTCAGTAGTTACATGCTTGCTAAATAAAACGTAATCACTTTTGATGCTTTTGTGCTTAAAGGCCTTAACTGCTTGAACCCCGATAAATGCTGCTTGCAGCTTTAATTAGGGGTTCAAGCATGAAATGCTGAAACCCTATTGTAATTGTGCTGATTTTTATTATTAGGGGTTCAAGCACGAAGTGCTGAAACCCTATTGTAATTGTACTGATTTTTATTATTATTATTATTCTCCCCTAAAACGCATCGTGCAGACCAAACCGTAAGAGCTGGAACCTTGAAACTTGGCCAAATGGTAGTCCTCAATTTGGGGAGAACCTATCAAAGTATGACCCAGATTGGCCCATAGGTGGCGCTATAGCAACCAAAAGCGCGAAACTGCTCATAACTCCTAGACCGTATGTCGTAGACTCAAGTGTCCTATATCATTGGAAAGCTGGACGCCTGAATGTCAAAACGTATATCTCCGATTTTATTTCAGGTATGCAAATTTTTCCGCCATTTTGAATTTTGTCAAAAACCTACTTTTGCGAACTAGTCCCTGGTTTTTCGCCCGATCGGAACCAAACCAGTGCAGAAATGTTCTTTGGAGTCTGAAGATCAATAATTATCGAAAAAATGTCGAAATTTCGATTCCTGGTCGCTAGGGGGTGATAAATTAATGTTGTGGGAGGAGCCTATTTTACTAAAATGGCTATAACTCGAAAAGGAAATGAGATATCTTCACCAAACTTGGTGCACATTTGTATGAGTTCAATCTGGGGTCATAGTAAAAAAATTGCGACGATTGATCACTAGGTGGCGCTATAACATGAAAAAAACATGAAAAGGGCTATGACCACGTGACCGTTTGTCCGATTGACTTGAAAATTGGTATGCAGTGTCTTGGTCCAAGGTGCCATGTATGTCTATGAGGACATTGGCGTATCTCGAAAAACATGGCCGCCATCGACCAATGAAATTTGAGCACCTATTAGACAAGGTTAACGGAGGCCGATCGGAACGAAACTCGATGGGCATGTTCAACTCATGGCCCTAGAGGTCTGTAAGAATTTTGAAAGAAATCGGCCACTAGTTGGCGCTAACGAGTTTTATGGCTCTGTAATCACGTGGTGTTACACTTATTGTCACAAAATGCATATCATTTGATAGATCTGCTCATGCTGAACAACTTTGCCTCAAGAACCATTGCTGTCAATCAAACCGTTCATTAAATATTTGCAATTATGTTAAAAACCTACTTTTGCGAACTAGTCCTAGGTTTTTTGCCCGATCGGAACAAGACCAGTCTAGGGTAATTCTCTGGACTCTCTAGATCAATAATTATCAAAAAAAGTTGAACTTTAGCATTTTTCGCATGGGTATATTGGGTCATAATGAAAATGGGCGTGGCAAAATGCATTTAAAAGCCTATAAATCCTAAACGAAAACTCAGAACTTCACAAAAATTGGTGAGCATATGTACCATAACAGTCTAAACAAGCATGTAAAATTTCATGAAGATCGGACGATAGGTGGCGCTATAACTGTTAAAAAGCTTTGAAAACCATATATTTCCTATGGTAAATTGCCTGTTTTGGCTGTAAATGGTCTTTTCCATCTATTATTTCAGTGGTTAAAAGCTTTACAAATAAAACTTAATGTCTTAAATGCTTATGTGCTTAAAGGCCTTAAATGCTTGAACCCCGATAAATGCTGCTTGCAGCTTTAATTATTATTATTATTCTGCCGTAAAACGCATCGTGCAGCCTAAACCGTAAGTGCTAGAGACTTGAAACTTGGCCAGAAGGTAGTACAAAAATCGAGGAGAGGTTCAGAGAATATGAGCTAGATTGGCCAATAGGTGGCGCTACAGTGCAAAAAACAAAAAAATGGCATATTTTTGCTTAAATCTCATCAACCCTTTGTCACAGACTCAAGTGTCTTATATCTTTGGAATCCTTGGGTCAAGCCGAACAAAAAAGGCCTCAAGGATTTCATTTCCGGTATGCAAATTTTCCCGCCATTTTGGATTATGTCCAAAACCTACTTTTGCGAACTAGTCCCTGGTTTTTCGCCCGATCGGAACCAAACCAGTGCAGAAATATTCACAGGAGTCTGAAGATCAATAATTATCGAAAAAAATGTAAAATTTCGATCCACGGTTGCTAAGGGGTATCAAAACGTTCGCAGGAGGCGGAGCTAATTATACGAAAATGGCTATAACTCGTGAACGAAATGAGATATTTTCACCAAACTCGGTACACATATGTAAGAGCTCAAGTTGAGGTCACAGTAAAAAAATCGCGGTGATTGGCCTCATGGTGGCGCTATAATATGAAAAAGACATAAAACAGGCTATAACCACCTGACCGTTAGTCCGATTGACTTGAAAATTGGTATGCAGTGTCTTGGTCCAAGGTGCCATGTATGTGTATGAGGACATTGGCGTATCTCAAAAAACATGGCCGCCATCGGCCAATGAAGTTTGAGCACCTATTAGACAAGGTTAACGGAGGCCGATCGGAACGAAACTCAATGGGCATGTTCGGCTCATGGCCCTAGAGGTCTGTAAAAATTTTGAAAGAAATCGGCCACTAGTTGGCGCTAATGAGTTTTATGGCTCTGTAATCACGTGGTGTTACACTTATCATCACAAAATGCATATCATTTGATAGATCTGCTTATGCTGAACAACTTTGCCTCTAGAACCATTGCTGTCAATCAAACAGTTTATTAATTATTCACGAATATGTTAAAAACCTACTTTTGCGAACTAGTCCCTGGTTTTTTGCCCGATCGGAACCAAACGAGTCTAGGACAATTCTCTGGACTCTCTAGATCAATAATTATCAAAAAAAAAGTTGAACTTTTGCATTTGGATGGCTGTAATAGGGTCATTTATAAAATGGGCGTGTCAAAATACATTAAAAAGCCTATAAATCCTAAATAAAAACTCAGAACTTCACAAAAATTGGTCAGCATATGTGACATAACATCATTAACAAGCATGAAAAATTCTAAGGAGATCGGACGATAGGTGGCGCTATAACTGTTAAAAAGCTTTAAAATCATATATTTCCTATGGTAAACTGCCTGTATTGGCTGTAAATGGTCTTTTCCATCTCTGATCATATAATTTTCATATCATAATGTTCAAAACTAGTGCAATACAATTCTCTGGACTCACTAGATCAATAATTGTCAGAAAAAGTTGAACTACTTCATTTGGATAGCTATAATAGGTTCACTTCAAAATCTGGCCTTTACCAAGTCTATATCGATTTTAATCAATGCTCAGACCTTCTTAAAAACAAGTCAGAACGTGTGAAATATCACCCTGAACAAGCATGAAAATTTTCAGACAGATCGGACAAAATTTGCCTCTATAACAGTTAAAAAGGTGAAAATGATATGAATTAATGGCATGTTAAGCCAATAAGTGGTATTTTACTGCCCCCTGCTGTTTAAAATAGTCATTTTCTCATATTGGTATTGGTATCAGCCATGGTAAATCATGATAAATGATGGTGTGTGTGTGTGTGTGTGTGTGTGTGTGTGTGTGTGTGTGTGTGTGTGTGTGTGTGTGTGTGTGTGTGTGTGTGTGTGTGTGTGTGTGTGGTACAAATATAACAAAGGTTTTATTTTCCAACATGAAAACAAACATAACAGAGTGCTAGTGCACAAACAATAACCGACAATGATAATGGATGAGAGGGGAACTTAAATACACAGATCAAGACAAGGACAACAGGTGACGGTTATGATGATGAGGAGCAGGTGATGATGAGGAGGGTGATGAGGAACAGGTGCAGGTGATGACGACAGATGGTGAATGTGATGAAGACAGAAGGTGAATGTGATGAAGGTGAATGTGACACCAATATCACTGAAACATTTGTGTGTGTGTGTGTGTGTAGCATTATTGTGTGTAGCATATGTAGCAAGTATGCATTATTGAGTTAACATGGAAACAATGGTTTGCTTTAGTGCAGAAAACTGGTCAAAATCATGAGGTTTAAAGTGAAAGTGAGCCAATAAGTGGTCTTCTACTGCCCTCTGCTGGCCATTCTACTTATTAATTAAATTTTTCCACATGTGCTTGCATTTATACTTGAATACACACTAAAAATCACTTATATAGCAATAACTATTATAACACAATCATATTTTGTCAGTGTTAATCACTTTATTTGCACTGACACTTCAAATAATTGCTAGTAATGTGGTAAATCATGGTAAATCATGGTTAACTATGCTGTGTGTGTGTGTGTGTGTGTGTGTGTGTGTGTGTGTGTGTGTGTGTGTGTGTGTGTGTGTGTGTGTGTGTGTGTGTGTGTAAGCATGCATTGAGTTAACATGGATAAACTGTTTTGCTTTAGTGCAGAAAACTGGTTTAAAGTGAAAGTGAGCCAATAAGTGGTCTTCTACTGCCCTCTGCTGGCCATTCTACTTATTAATGAAATATTTCAACATGTGCTTGCATTCATACTTGAATACACACTAAAAAAATCACTTATATAGCAATAACTATTATAACACAATCATATTTTGTCAGTGTTAATCACTTTATTTGCACTGACACTTCAAATAATTGCTAGTAATGTGATAAATCAGGCTAGAAACATGGTAAATCAAAGTAAATAATACTAGATTGTCGTTTATCTCCTGGTAAATAATACTAGAACGTGGTATATCATGGTAAATCATGGTTAACTATGCTGTGTGTGTGTGTGTGTGTGTGTGTGTGTGTGTGTGTGTGTGTGTGTGTGTGTGTGTGTGTGTGTGTGTGTGTGTGTGTGTGTGTAAGCATGCATTGAGTTAACATGGAAAAACTGGTTTGCTTTAGTGCAGAAAACTGGTTTAAAGTGAAAGTGAGCCAATAAGTGGTCTTCTAGTGCCCTCTGCTGGCCATTCTACTTAATAATGAAATATTTTACATGTGCTTTTGCATTCATACTTGGACACACACTAAAAATCACGTATATAACTAACTACTATAACACAATAATATTTTGTCAGTGTTCATCACCTCATTTGCACTGACACTTCACATAATTGCTAGTAATGTGGTTAATCATGCTAGAAACATTGTAAATCATAGTAAATAATACTGAAATGAGGTGTATCAAGGTAAATCATGCTAGAATCCTAATAAATCATTCTGGAACATGGTATATGATAGTAAATCATGCTAGAATCATATTAAATAATTCTAGAATGTGGCAAATCGTTGTGGGAGGAGCCTATTTTACTCAAATGGCTATAACTCAAGAAGTAAATGAGATATCTTCACCAAACTCAGTACACATGTGTATGGGTTCAATTTGAGGTCACAGTAAACAATTTTATGGAGATCGGACCATAGGTGGCGCTATAACTGTTAAAAAGCTTTAAAACCATATATATCCCATGGCAAATTGCCTGTATTGGCTGTAAATGGTCTTTTCCATCTATTATGTCAGTGGTTACATGCTTGCTAAATAAATCTTAATAACTTTTGATGCTTTTGTGCTTAAATACCTTAAAGGCCTTAACTGCTTGAACCCCGATAAATGCTGCTTGCAGCTTTAATTAGGGGTTCAAGCACGAAGTGCTGAAACCCTATTGTAATTGTACTGATTTTTATTATTATTTTTCTTCTCCGCTAAAACGCATCGTGCAGCCCAAACCGTATGAGCTGGAACCTTGAAACTTTGCCAGATGGTAGTACAAAAATCGAGGAGAGGTTCAGAGAGTATGACCCCGATTGGCCCATAGGTGGCGCTATAGCAACCAAAAGCGCGAAACTGTTCATAACTCCTAGACCGTATGTCGTAGACTCAAGTGTCTTATATCATTGGAAAGCTGGACACTTGAAGAACAAAACGTATATCTCCGATTTCATTTCCGGTATGCAAATTTTTCCGCCATTTTGAATTTTGTTATAAACCTACTTTTGCGAACTAGTCCTAGGTTTTTCGTCCGATCGGAACCAAACCAGTGCAGAAATGTTCTCTGGAGTCTGAATATCAATAATTATCGAAAAAAAGTCGAAATTTCGATTCACGGTCGCTAAGGGGCGCCAAAATGTATGTTGTGGGAGGAGCCTATTGTACTAAAACAGCTATAACTCCAGAAATGAATGAGGTATCTTCACCAAACTTGGTACGTATATGTAAGAGGTCAATCTGAGGTCACAGTAAAAAAATCGTGGCGATTGGCCACATGGTGGCGCTATAACATGAAAAAAACATAAAACAGGCTATAACCACCTGACCGTTAGTCCGATTGACTTGAAAATTGGCATGCAGTGTCTTGGTCCAAGGCCCCATGTATGTCTATGAGGACATTGGTGTATCTCAAAAAACATGGCCGCCATCGGCCAATGAAGTTTGAGCACCTATTAGACAAGGTTAACGGAGGCCGATCGGAACGAAACTCGGTGGGCATGTTCGACTCATGGCCCTAGAGGTCTGTAAGAATTTTGAAAGAAATCGGCCACTAGTTGGCGCTAACGAGTTTTATGGCTCTGTAATCACGTGGTGTTACACTTATTGTCACAAAATGCATATCATTTAATAGATCTGCTCATGCTGAACAACTTTGCCTCAAGAACCATTGCTGTCAATCAAACCGTTCATTAATTATTCGCGAATATGTTAAAAACCTACTTTTGCGAACTAGTCCTAGGTTTTTCGCCCGATCGGAACCAGACCAGTCTAGGACAATTCTATGGACTCTCTAGATCAATAATTATCAAAAAAAAGTTGAACTTTTGCATTTTGCGCATGGCTATAATAGGGTCATAAAGAAAATGGGTGTGGCAAAATGCACTAAAAAGCCTATAAATCATAAATGAAAACTCAGAACTTCACAAAAATTGGTGGGAATATGTGCCATAACATCTTTAACAAGCATGCCAAATTTTATGGAGATCGGACCATAGTTGGCGCTATAATTGTTAAAAAGCTTTAAAACCATATATTTCCTATGGTAAATTGCCTGTATTGGCTGCAAATGGTCTGTTTCATCTATGATCAAATAATTTTCATATCATAATGTTCAAAACTAGTGCAGTACAATTCTCTGGACTCTCTAGATCAATAATTATCAGAAAAAGTTGAACTACTTCATTTGGATGACTATAATAGGGTCACTTCAATACGTGGCCTTGACCAAGTGTCCCCGAAAGCTTATATCTTTTAAGATGCTCAGACCTTCTTAAAAACAAGTCAGAACATGTGAAATATCACTCTAAACATGCATGAACATTTTCAGACAGATCACACACACACACACACACACACACACACACAAATGTTGTTTTTTCAATGCTATTGGGATATGTCATTATGAAAATATATTTGAATGGTCTATAAACACTTCACAAAGTCTTTGTAAACTATTAATCAGATTATTCAGAATTTATTCAGAAACCTAACTTCACATAATTGCTAACAATGTGGTAAATCATGGTAAATCACGCTAAAAACATGGTAAATCATAGTAAATAATACTAGAATGTGGTGTATCAAGGTAAATCATACTATAATCCTGGTACATCATTCTAGAACATGGTATATCATGGTACATCATGCTAGAACATGGTAAATCATGGTAAACGTTGCTAGAACAGGGTAAATCATGGTAAACTATGATAAATCATGATAAACTATGGTGAACCATGCTAGAATCACAGTAAACAATGGTAAATCATACTAGAATGTATGGTAAATCATACTAGAATGTAGTATATCATGGTAAATCCTGCTAGAATATGGCAAATCATGCTAGAATCATAGTAAATAATACTAGAATGTGGTAAATTGTTGTGGGAGGAGCCTATTTTACTAAAATGGCTATAACTCAAGAAGTAAATGAGATATCTTCACCAAACTCAGTACACATGTGTATGGGTTCAATTTGAGGTCACAGTAAACAATTTTATGGAGATCGGACCATAGGTGTCGCTATAACTGTTAAAAAGCTTTAAAACCATATATTTCCTATGGTACATTGCCTGTATTGGCTGTAAATTGTCTTTTTCATCTATTATGTCAGTGGTTACATGCTTGCTTAATAAAACTAATAACTTTTGATGCTTTTGTGCTTAAAGGCCTTAAAGGCCTTAACTGCTTGAACCCCGATAAATGCTGCTTGCAGCTTTAATTATTATTATTATTCCGCCCTAAAACGCATCGTGCAGCCCAAACCGTATGAGCTGGAGCTTTGAAACTTGGCCAAATGGTAGTCCTCAATTTGGGGAGAACCTATCAAAGTATGGCCCAGATTGGCCCATAGGTGGAACTATAATGACCACATTTACTAAATTGCTCATAACTCCTAGACAGTTGGTCCTAGAATCTCAATTTTAGCATCACTGTGATCCCTGGCTCCAGACGGACAAGATGGCTATCTCCAAATTCGCCTACGAGCAAAAAAAAAATTTATATGGGCACTTTAGTCCAAAACCTACTTTGGCCAACTAGTCCCTGGTTTTTGGCCCAATCCAGACCAGACCAGTCTAGCACAGTTCTCTGGACTCTCTAGATCAATAATTATCGAAAAAAAGTTGAACTTTTGCATTGGCCTGGCTGTAACAGGGTCATTTAGGAAAGGGGTGGGACAAAAAAAACACTCAAAAGCCTATACAACCTAAGGGGAAACCCCAAACTTCACAAAAATCGAGGAGCATATGTGTCAGAACATGGTGAAGAAGCATGCCAAGTTTCGTGAAGATCGGACAATAGGTGGCGCTATAACTGTCCAAAACGTCTCTTCTTATTAGGGGTTCAAGCATGAAATGCTGAAACCCTATTGTAATTGTGCTGATTTTTAGGGGTTCAAGCACGAAGTGCTGAAACCCTATTGTAATTGTACTGATTTTTATTATTATTATTATTATTATTAGGGGTTCAAGCATGAAATGCTGAAACCCTATTGTAATTGTGCTGATTTTTATTATTATTATTATTATTCTGCCGTAAAACGCATCGTGCAGCCTAAACCGTAAGTGCTAGAGACTTGAAACTTGGCCAGAAGGTAGTACAAAAATCGAGGAGAGGTTCAGAGAATATGAGCTAGATTGGCCAATAGGTGGCGCTACAGTGCAAAAAACAAAAAAATTGCATATTTTTGCTTAAATCTCATCAACCCTTTGTCACAGACTCAAGTGTCTTATATCTTTGGAATCCTTGGGTCAAGCCGAACAAAAAAGGCCTCAAGGATTTCATTTCCGGTATGCAAATTTTTCCGCCATTTTGGATTTTGTCCAAAAGCTACTTTTACGAACTAGTCCCTGGTTTTTCGCCCGATCGGAACCAAACCAGTGCAGAAATATTCACAGGAGTCTGAATATCAATAATTATCGAAAAAAAGTTAAAATTTCGATCCACGGTTGCTAAGGGGCATCAAAATGTTCGCAGGAGGCGGAGCTAATTATGCGAAAATGGCTATAACTCGTGAACGAAATGAGATATTTTCACCAAACTCGGTACACATATGTATGAGCTCAAGTTGAGGTCACAGTAAAAAAATCGCGGTGATTGGCCTCATGGTGGCGCTATAATATGAAAAAAACATAAAACAGGCTATAACCACCTGACCGTTAGTCCGATTGACTTGAAAATTGGTATGCAGTGTCTTGGTCCAAGGTGCCATGTATGTCTATGAGGACATTGGTGTATCTCGAAAAACATGGCCGCTATCGGCCAATGAACTTTGAGCACCTATTAGACAAGGTTAACAGAGGCCGATTGGAACAAAACTCAGTGGGCATGTTCGGCTCAAGCCCCTAGAGGTCTGTAAGAATTTTGAAAGAAATCGGCCACTAGTTGGCGCTAACGAGTTTTGTGGCTCTGTAATCACGTGGTGTTACACTTATCGTCACAAAATGCATATCATATGATAGATCTGCTCATGCTGAACAACTTTGCCTCTAGAACCATTGCTGTCAATCAAACAGTTCATTAAATATTCATGAATATGTTAAAAACCTACTTTTGCGAACTAGTCCTAGGTTTTTCGCCCGATCGGAACCAGACCAGTCTAGGACAATTCTCTGGACTCTCTAGATCAATAATTATCAAAAAAAAGTTGAACTTTTGCATTTGGATTGCTGTAATAGGGTCATTTATAAAATGGGCGTGGCAAAATGCAATCAAAAGCCTATAAATCCTAAACAAAAACTCAGAACTTCACAAAAATTGGTGAGCATATGTGACATACCATCATTAACAAGCATTCAAAATTTTATGGAGATTGGACCAAAGGTGGCGCTATAACTGTTAAAAAGCTTTAAAACCATATATTTCCTATGGTAAGTGGTCTTTTTCATCTATTATGTCAGTAGTTACATGCTTGCTAAATAAATCTTAATAACTTTTGATGCTTTTATGCTTAAAGGCCTTAAAGGCCTTAATTGCTTGAACCCCGATAAATGCTGCTTGCAGCTTTAATTATTATTATTATTTTCCCCTAAAACGCATCGTACAGCCCAAACCGTAAGTGCTAGAGACTTGAAACTTTGCCAGATGGTAGTACAAAAATCGAGGAGAGGTTATCAAAATATGAGCCAGATTGGCCAATAGGTGGCGCTACAGTGCAAAAACCAAAAAAATGGCATATTTTTGCTTAAATCTCACCAACCCTTTGTCACAGACTCAAGTGTCTTATATCATTGGAATCCTTGGCTCAAGCCGAACAAAAAAGGCCTCAAGGATTTCCTTTCCGGTATGCAAATTTTCCGCCATTTTGGATTTAGTCCAAAACCTACTTTTGCGAACTAGTCCTAGGTTTTTTGTCCGATCGGAACCAATCCAGTGCAGAAATGTTCTCTGGTCTCTGAATATAAATAATTATTAAAAAAAAGTTTAAATTTCGATTCACGGTCGCTAAGGGGCGCCAAAACGTTCGAAGGAGGCGGAGCTAGTTTTACTAAAATGGCTATAACTCCAGAAGTAAATGAGTTATCTTCACCAAACTTGGTACATATGTGTAAGAGGTCAATCTAAGGTCACAGTAAAGAAATCGCGGTGATTAGCCACATGGTGGCGCTATAACATTAAAAAAACATAAAACAGGCTATAACCACCTGACCGTTTGTCCGATTGACTTGAAAATTGGTATGCAGTGTCTTGGTCCAAGGTGCCATGTATGTCTATGAGGACATTGGTGTATCTCGAAAAACATGGCCGCCATCGGCCAATGAAGTTTGAGCACCTATTAGACAAGGTTAACGGAGGCCAATCAGAACGAAACTCAGTGGGCATGTTCGACTCAAGCCCCTAGAGGTCTGTAAGAATTTTGAAAGAAATCGGCCACTAGTTGGCGCTAACGAGTTTTAAGGCTCTGTAATCACGTGGTGTTAGACTTATTGTCACACAATGCATATCATTCGATAGACCTGCTCATGCTGAACAACTTTTCCTCAAGAACCATTGCTGTCAATCAAACCGTGCATTAAATATTCACGAATATGTCTAAAACCAACTTTTGCGAACTAGTCCTAGGTTTTTTGCCCGATCGGAACCAGACCAGTCTAGGACAATTCTCTGGACTCTCTAGATAAATAATTATCAAAAAAAGTTGAACTTTTGTATTTTTCATATGGCTATAATTGGGTCATAAAGAAAAGGGGCGTGGCAAAATACACTCAAAAGCCTATAAATCCTAAACGAAAACTCAGAACTTCACAAAAATTGGTGAGCATATGTGCCATAACATTGTAAACAAGCGTGCAAAGTTTCATGGAGATCGGACAATAGGTGGCGCTATAACTGTTAAAAAGCTTGCCTGTATTGGCTGTAAATGGACTTTTCCATCTATTATTTCAGTTGTTAAAAGCTTTCTAAATAAATCTTAATGTCTTAAATGCTTATGTGCTTAAAGGCCTTAAATGCTTGAACCCCGATAAATGCTGCTTGCAGCTTTAATTATTATTATTATTCTGCCGTAAAACGCATCGTGCAGCCTAAACCGTAAGTGCTAGAGACTTGAAACTTGGCCAGAAGGTAGTACAAAAATCGAGGAGAGGTTCAGAGAATATGAGCTAGATTGGCCAATAGGTGGCGCTATAGTGCAAAAAACAAAAAAATTGCATATTTTTGCTTAAATCTCATCAACCCTTTGTCACAGACTCAAGTGTCTTATATCTTTGGAATCCTTGGGTCAAGCCGAACAAAAAAGGCCTCAAGGATTTCATTTCCGGTATGCAAATTTTTCCTCCATTTTGGATTTAGTCCAAAACCTACTTTTGCGAACTAGTCCCTGGTTTTTCGCCCGATCGGAACCAAACCAGTGCAGAAATATTCACAGGAGTCTGAAGATCAATAATTATCGAAAAAAATGTAAAATTTCGATCCACGGTTGCTAAGGGGTATCAAAACGTTCGCAGGAGGCGGAGCTAATTATACGAAAATGGCTATAACTCGTGAACGAAATGAGATATTTTCACCAAACTCGGTACACATATGTATGAGCTCAAGTTGAGGTCACAGTAAAAAAATCGCGACGATTGGCCTCATGGTGGCGCTATAAAATGAAAAAAACATAAAACAGGCTATAACCACCTGACCGTTAGTCCGATTGACTTGAAAATTGGTATGCAGTGTCTTGGTCCAAGGTGCCATGTATGTGTATGAGGACATTGGCGTATCTCAAAAAACATGGCCGCCATCGGCCAACGAAGTTTGAGCACCTATTAGACAAGGTTAACGGAGGCCGATCGGAACGAAACTCGATGGGCATGTTCGGCTCATGGCCCTAAAGGTCTGTAAGAATTTTGAAAGAAATCGGCCACTAGTTGGCGCTAACGAGTTTTACGGCTCTGTAATCACGTGGTGTTACAAATATCCACACAATATGCATATCATTTGATAGATCTCCTCATCCTGAACAACTTTGCCTCAAGAACCATTGCTGTCAATCAAACTGTTCATTAATTATTCATTAATATGTTAAAAACCTACTTTTGCGAACTAGTCCTAGGTTTTTTGCCCGATCGGAACCAGACCAGTCTAGGACAATTCTCTGGACTCTCTAGATCAATAATTATCAAAAAAAAGTTGAACTTTTGCATTTGGATGGCTGTAATAGGGTAATTTATAAAATGGGCGTGTCTAAATACATTAAAAAGCCTATAAATCCTAAATAAAAACTCAGAACTTAACAAAAATTGGTCAGCATATGTGACATAACATCATTAACAAGCATGAAAAATTCTATGGAGATCGGACGATAGGTGGCGCTATAACTGTTAAAAAGCTTTAAAATCATATATTTCCTATGGTAAACTGCCTGTATTGGCTGTAAATGGTCTTTTCCATCTCTGATCATATAATTTTCATATCATAATGTTCAAAACTAGTGCAATACAATTCTCTGGACTCACTAGATCAATAATTGTCAGAAAAAGTTGAACTACTTCATTTGGATAGCTATAATAGGTTCACTTCAAAATCTGGCCTTTACCAAGTGTCCCCGAAAGCCTATATCTCTTTAATCAATGCTCAGACCTTCTTAAAAACAAGTCAGAACGTGTGAAATATCACCCTGAACAAGCATGAAAATTTTCAGACAGATCGGACAAAATTTGCCTCTATAACAGTTAAAAAGGTGAAAATGATATGAATTAATGGCATGTTAAGCCAATAAGTGGTATTTTACTGCCCCATGCTGTTTAAAATAATCATTTTCTCATATTGGTATTGGTATCAGCCATGGTAAATCATGATAAATGATGGTGTGTGTGTGTGTGTGTGTGTGTGTGTGTGTGTGTGTGTGTGTGTGTGTGTGTGTGTGTGTGTGTGTGTGCGTGGTACAAATATAACAAAGGTTTTATTTTCCAACATGAAAACAAACATAACAGAGTGCTAGTGCACAAACAATAACCGACAATGATAATGGATGAGAGGGGAACTTAAATACACAGATCAAGACAAGGACAACAGGTGACGGTTATGATGATGAGGAGCAGGTGATGATGAGGAGGGTGATGAGGAGCAGGTGCAGGTGATGACGACAGATGGTGAATGTGATGAAGACAGAAGGTGAATGTGATGAAGGTGAATGTGACACCAATATCACTGAAACATTTGTGTGTGTGTGTGTGTGTGTGTGTGTGTGTGTGTGTGTGTAGCATTATTGTGTGTAGCATATGTACCAAGTATGCATTATTGAGTTAACATGGAAACACTGGTTTGCTTTAGTGCAGAAAACTGGTCAAAATCATGAGGTTTAAAGTGAAAGTGAGCCAATAAGTGGTCTTCTACTGCCCTCTGCTGGCCATTCTACTTATTAATTAAAATTTTCCACATGTGCTTGCATTTATACTTGAATACACACTAAAAATCACTTATATAGCAATAACTATTATAACACAATCATATTTTGTCAGTGTTAATCACTTTATTTGCACTGACACTTCAAATAATTGCTAGTAATGTGATAAATCATGGTAAATCATGGTTAACTATGCTGTGTGTGTGTGTGTGTGTGTGTGTGTGTGTGTGTGTGTGTGTGTGTGTGTGTGTGTGTGTGTGTGTGTGTGTGTGTGTGTGTGTGTGTGTAAGCATGCATTGAGTTAACATGGATAAAATGGTTTGCTTTAGTGCAGAAAACTGGTTTAAAGTGAAAGTGAGCCAATAAGTGGTCTTCTACTGCCCTCTGCTGGCCATTCTACTTATTAATGAAATATTTCAACATGTGCTTGCATTCATACTTGAATACACACTAAAAAAATCACTTATATAGCAATAACTATTATAACACAATCATATTTTGTCAGTGTTAATCACTTTATTTGCACTGACACTTCAAATAATTGCTAGTAATGTGATAAATCAGGCTACAAACATGGTAAATCAAAGTAAATAATACTAGATTGTCATTTATCTCCTGGTAAATAATACTAGAACATGGTATATCATGGTAAATCATGGTTAACTATGCTGTGTGTGTATGTGTGTGTGTGTGTGTGTGTGTGTGTGTGTGTGTGTGTGTGTGTGTGTGTGTGTGTGTGTAAGCATGCATTGAGTTAACATGGAAAAACTGGTTTGCTTTAGTGCAGAAAACTGGTTTAAAGTGAAAGTGAGCCAATAAGTGGTCTTCTAGTGCCCTCTGCTGGCCATTCTACTTAATAATGAAATATTTTACATGTGCTTTTGCATTCATACTTGGACACACACTAAAAATCACGTAACTATTATAACACAATAATATTTTGTCAGTGTTCATCACCTCATTTGCACTGACACTTCACATAATTGCTAGTAATGTGGTTAATCATGCTAGAAACATTGTAAATCATAGTAAATAATACTGAAATGAGGTGTATCAAGGTAAATCATGCTAGAAGCCTAATAAATCATTCTGGAACATGGTATATGATAGTAAATCATGCTAGAATCATATTAAATAATTCTAGAATGTGGCAAATCGTTGTGGGAGGAGCCTATTTTACTCAAATGGCTATAACTCAAGAAGTAAATGAGATATCTTCACCAAACTCAGTACACATGTGTATGGGTTCAATTTGAGGTCACAGTAAACAATTTTATGGAGATCGGACCATAGGTGGCGCTATAACTGTTAAAAAGCTTTAAAACCATATATATCCCATGGCAAATTGCCTGTATTGGCTGTAAATGGTCTTTTCCATCTATTATGTCAGTGGTTACATGCTTGCTAAATAAATCTTAATAACTTTTGATGCTTTTGTGCTTAAATGCCTTAAAGGCCTTAACTGCTTGAACCCCGATAAATGCTGCTTGCAGCTTTAATTATTATTATTATTATTCTGCCGTAAAACGCATCGTGCAGCCCAAACCGTAAGAGCTGGAACCTTGAAACTTTGCCAGATGGTAGTACAAAAATCGAGGAGAGGTTCAGAGAATATGACCCCAATTGGCCCATAGGTGGCGCTATAGCAACCAAAAGCGCGAAACTGCTCATAACTCCTAGACCGTATGACGTAGACTCAAGTGTCTTATATCACTGGAAAGCTGGAAACCTGATGGTCAAAACGTATATCTCCGATTTCATTTCCTGTATGCAAATTGTCCGCCATTTTGAATTTTGTTAAAAACCTACTTTTGCGAACTAGTCCTAGGTTTTTTGTCCAATTGGATCCAAACCAGTGCAGAAATGTTCTCTGGAGTCTGAATATCAATAATTATCGAAAAAAAGTCGAAATTTCGATTCCTGATCGCCAGGGGGTGATAAATTAATGTTGTGGGAGGAGCCTATTTTACTAAAATGGCTATAACTCGAGAAGGAAATTAGATATCTTCACCAAACTTGGTGCACATGTGTATGAGTTCAATCTGGGGTCACAGTAAGAAAATCGCGACGATTGAACACTAGGTGGCGCTATAACATGAAAAAAACATGAAAACGGCTATGACCACGTGACCGTTAGTCCGATTGACTTGAAAATTGGTATGCAGTGTCTTGGTCCAAGGTGCCATGTATGTCTATGAGGACATTGGCGTATCTCGAAAAACATGGCCGCCATCGACCAATGAAATTTGAGCACCTATTAGACAAGGTTAACGGAGGCCGATCGGAACGAAACTCGATGGGCATGTTCGACTCATGGCCCTAGAGGTCTGTAAGAGTTTTGAAAGAAATCGGCCACTAGTTGGCGCTAACGAGTTTTATGGCTCTGTAATCACGTGGTGTTACACTTATCGTCACAAAATGCATATCATCTGATAGATCTGCTCATGCTGAACAACTTTGCCTCAAGAACTAATGCTGTCAATTAAACCGGTTATTAAATATTCGTAATTATGTTATAAACCTACTTTTGCAAACTAGTCCTAGGTTTTTCGCCCGATCGAAACCAGACCAGTCTAGGACAATTCTCTGGACACTCTAGATGAATAATTATCAAAAAAAAGTTGAACTTTTGCATGTAGATGGCTGTAATAGGGTCATTTAGAAAATGGGCGTGGCAAAAAAAACATTAAAAAGCCTATAAATCCTAAATGAAAACTCAGAACTTCACAAAAATTGGTGAGCATATGTGACATAACATCATTAACAAGCATGCCAATTTTTATGGAGATCGGACAATAGGTGGCGCTATAACTGCTAAAAAGCTTTAAAACCATATATTTCCTATGGTATTTCCTGTAAATGGTCTTTTTCATCTATTATGTCAGTAGTTACATTCTTGGTAAATAAAACTTAATCACTTTTGATGCTTTTGTGCTTAAAGGCCTTAACTGCTTGAACCCCGATAAATGCTGCTTGCAGCTTTAATTAGGGGTTCAAGCACGAAGTGCTGAAACCCTATTGTAATTGTGCTGATTTTTATTAGGGGTTCAAGCACGAAGTGCTGAAACCCTATTGTTATTGTTAATTTTCCCATGATGCAACATTCAGACATAAAACTGATCGGGCAGACCAAACCGTAAGTCGTAGAGACTTGAAACTTTGGGGGCTGATAGTACTCACACCGCCTACAGCGTCACCAAGGCCCGCCCCGATCGGCCTGACGGGGGCGCTACAGCGGTCAAAAGTACGAAACGGCTCATAACTCATCAACCGTGAGGCGTAGGCTCAAGTGTCTTATATCGTTGGATTCCTTGGCTCGAGGCGGACCAGGTGCATGCCTCGGATTTGCTCGTCACCCTGGGAAAATTTTCGGGTATTTGGGGTTTTTCACAAAACCTACTTTCGCGAACTAGTCCTAGGTTTTTGGCCCGACCGGAACCAAACCAGTGCAGCAAGATTCTCTGGAGTCCGAATGTCAATAATTATCAAAAAAAAGTGAAAATTTGGCCTCACGGTCCCTAAGGGCCGCCAAAACGTTTGAAGTGGGAGGAGCCCATTTTGCTTAATTGGCTATAACTCGTGAACGGAACGCGATTTTTGCACCAAACTCAGCACGCGTATGTACGAGCTCATTCTGTGGTCGCGTGAAAAAGGACGTGGCGACTGGCCACTTGGTGGCGCTATAACTGTTAAAAGGGTGTCAAAATGATGCATTTCTATGGCAAATCCCATGAAATGGCTGAAAGCGGCCATCTTGCTGTCTGATTTGCATACAACCTCACAAAATCGGGCATGCGCATGCGTCACGTGATCCTAAAGAAGCTTGGAAACTTTCACGGACGTCGGGCCATTGGTGGGGCGCTTTAACTGTCATAAAGGTGAGAAGGCCTCTGTATTATCCTATGCAAAATGACATTTAAATGACTGAAAAATGGGGGAAAAAAGAGCAGCACTTCACCAAATTAGCTGAGCACATGCGCCATATTATTCTAAAGAAGCGTGCAAACTTTTATGGAGATCGGGCCATCAGTGGAGGTGTCACAGTTTAAAAGGTAAAAAAAAAATTCACCACATTTCCATGATAAATGAGCTAAAAGGGCAAAAAACATACTTTTTCCTCTCCGAGGCACACGTTAAAAGGCTTGATAAAGTTTTTGGAACGCAGCAGCGCAAGCGGCAAGTGCCTAGACCCTATAGTTTTTTTTTTAGAGGCCTTTTTGTGGCCCTTTTTTAGCCACTTATTAGGGGTTCAAGCACGAAGTGCTGAAACCCTATTGTTATTGTTAATTTTCCCATGATGCAACATTCAGACATAAAACTGATCGGGCAGACCAAACCGTAAGTCGTAGAGACTTGAAACTTTGGGGGCTGATAGTACTCACACCGCCTACAGCGTCACCAAGGCCCGCCCCGATCGGCCTGACGGGGGCGCTACAGCGGTCAAAAGTACGAAACGGCTCATAACTCATCAACCGTGAGGCGTAGGCTCAAGTGTCTTATATCGTTGGATTCCTTGGCTCGAGGCGGACCAGGTGCATGCCTCGGATTTGCTCGTCACCCTGGGAAAATTTTCGGGTATTTGGGGTTTTTCACAAAACCTACTTTCGCGAACTAGTCCTAGGTTTTTGGCCCGACCGGAACCAAACCAGTGCAGCAAGATTCTCTGGAGTCCGAATGTCAATAATTATCAAAAAAAAGTGAAAATTTGGCCTCACGGTCCCTAAGGGCCGCCAAAACGTTTGAAGTGGGAGGAGCCCATTTTGCTTAATTGGCTATAACTCGTGAACGGAACGCGATTTTTGCACCAAACTCAGCACGCGTATGTACGAGCTCATTCTGTGGTCGCGTGAAAAAGGACGTGGCGACTGGCCACTTGGTGGCGCTATAACTGTTAAAAGGGTGTCAAAATGATGCATTTCTATGGCAAATCCCATGAAATGGCTGAAAGCGGCCATCTTGCTGTCTGATTTGCATACAACCTCACAAAATCGGGCATGCGCATGCGTCACGTGATCCTAAAGAAGCTTGGAAACTTTCACGGACGTCGGGCCATTGGTGGGGCGCTTTAACTGTCATAAAGGTGAGAAGGCCTCTGTATTATCCTATGCAAAATGACATTTAAATGACTGAAAAATGGGGGAAAAAAGAGCAGCACTTCACCAAATTAGCTGAGCACATGCGCCATATTATTCTAAAGAAGCGTGCAAACTTTTATGGAGATCGGGCCATCAGTGGAGGTGTCACAGTTTAAAAGGTAAAAAAAAAATTCACCACATTTCCATGATAAATGAGCTAAAAGGGCAAAAAACATACTTTTTCCTCTCCGAGGCACACGTTAAAAGGCTTGATAAAGTTTTTGGAACGCAGCAGCGCAAGCGGCAAGTGCCTAGACCCTATAGTTTTTTTTTTAGAGGCCTTTTTGTGGCCCTTTTTTAGCCACTTATTAGGGGTTCAAGCACGAAGTGCTGAAACCCTATTGTTATTGTTAATTTTCCCATGATGCAACATTCAGACATAAAACTGATCGGGCAGACCAAACCGTAAGTCGTAGAGACTTGAAACTTTGGGGGCTGATAGTACTCACACCGCCTACAGCGTCACCAAGGCCCGCCCCGATCGGCCTGACGGGGGCGCTACAGCGGTCAAAAGTACGAAACGGCTCATAACTCATCAACCGTGAGGCGTAGGCTCAAGTGTCTTATATCGTTGGATTCCTTGGCTCGAGGCGGACCAGGTGCATGCCTCGGATTTGCTCGTCACCCTGGGAAAATTTTCGGGTATTTGGGGTTTTTCACAAAACCTACTTTCGCGAACTAGTCCTAGGTTTTTGGCCCGACCGGAACCAAACCAGTGCAGCAAGATTCTCTGGAGTCCGAATGTCAATAATTATCAAAAAAAAGTGAAAATTTGGCCTCACGGTCCCTAAGGGCCGCCAAAACGTTTGAAGTGGGAGGAGCCCATTTTGCTTAATTGGCTATAACTCGTGAACGGAACGCGATTTTTGCACCAAACTCAGCACGCGTATGTACGAGCTCATTCTGTGGTCGCGTGAAAAAGGACGTGGCGACTGGCCACTTGGTGGCGCTATAACTGTTAAAAGGGTGTCAAAATGATGCATTTCTATGGCAAATCCCATGAAATGGCTGAAAGCGGCCATCTTGCTGTCTGATTTGCATACAACCTCACAAAATCGGGCATGCGCATGCGTCACGTGATCCTAAAGAAGCTTGGAAACTTTCACGGACGTCGGGCCATTGGTGGGGCGCTTTAACTGTCATAAAGGTGAGAAGGCCTCTGTATTATCCTATGCAAAATGACATTTAAATGACTGAAAAATGGGGGAAAAAAGAGCAGCACTTCACCAAATTAGCTGAGCACATGCGCCATATTATTCTAAAGAAGCGTGCAAACTTTTATGGAGATCGGGCCATCAGTGGAGGTGTCACAGTTTAAAAGGTAAAAAAAAAATTCACCACATTTCCATGATAAATGAGCTAAAAGGGCAAAAAACATACTTTTTCCTCTCCGAGGCACACGTTAAAAGGCTTGATAAAGTTTTTGGAACGCAGCAGCGCAAGCGGCAAGTGCCTAGACCCTATAGTTTTTTTTTTAGAGGCCTTTTTGTGGCCCTTTTTTAGCCACTTATTAGGGGTTCAAGCACGAAGTGCTGAAACCCTATTGTTATTGTTAATTTTCCCATGATGCAACATTCAGACATAAAACTGATCGGGCAGACCAAACCGTAAGTCGTAGAGACTTGAAACTTTGGGGGCTGATAGTACTCACACCGCCTACAGCGTCACCAAGGCCCGCCCCGATCGGCCTGACGGGGGCGCTACAGCGGTCAAAAGTACGAAACGGCTCATAACTCATCAACCGTGAGGCGTAGGCTCAAGTGTCTTATATCGTTGGATTCCTTGGCTCGAGGCGGACCAGGTGCATGCCTCGGATTTGCTCGTCACCCTGGGAAAATTTTCGGGTATTTGGGGTTTTTCACAAAACCTACTTTCGCGAACTAGTCCTAGGTTTTTGGCCCGACCGGAACCAAACCAGTGCAGCAAGATTCTCTGGAGTCCGAATGTCAATAATTATCAAAAAAAAGTGAAAATTTGGCCTCACGGTCCCTAAGGGCCGCCAAAACGTTTGAAGTGGGAGGAGCCCATTTTGCTTAATTGGCTATAACTCGTGAACGGAACGCGATTTTTGCACCAAACTCAGCACGCGTATGTACGAGCTCATTCTGTGGTCGCGTGAAAAAGGACGTGGCGACTGGCCACTTGGTGGCGCTATAACTGTTAAAAGGGTGTCAAAATGATGCATTTCTATGGCAAATCCCATGAAATGGCTGAAAGCGGCCATCTTGCTGTCTGATTTGCATACAACCTCACAAAATCGGGCATGCGCATGCGTCACGTGATCCTAAAGAAGCTTGGAAACTTTCACGGACGTCGGGCCATTGGTGGGGCGCTTTAACTGTCATAAAGGTGAGAAGGCCTCTGTATTATCCTATGCAAAATGACATTTAAATGACTGAAAAATGGGGGAAAAAAGAGCAGCACTTCACCAAATTAGCTGAGCACATGCGCCATATTATTCTAAAGAAGCGTGCAAACTTTTATGGAGATCGGGCCATCAGTGGAGGTGTCACAGTTTAAAAGGTAAAAAAAAAATTCACCACATTTCCATGATAAATGAGCTAAAAGGGCAAAAAACATACTTTTTCCTCTCCGAGGCACACGTTAAAAGGCTTGATAAAGTTTTTGGAACGCAGCAGCGCAAGCGGCAAGTGCCTAGACCCTATAGTTTTTTTTTTAGAGGCCTTTTTGTGGCCCTTTTTTAGCCACTTATTAGGGGTTCAAGCACGAAGTGCTGAAACCCTATTGTTATTGTTAATTTTCCCATGATGCAACATTCAGACATAAAACTGATCGGGCAGACCAAACCGTAAGTCGTAGAGACTTGAAACTTTGGGGGCTGATAGTACTCACACCGCCTACAGCGTCACCAAGGCCCGCCCCGATCGGCCTGACGGGGGCGCTACAGCGGTCAAAAGTACGAAACGGCTCATAACTCATCAACCGTGAGGCGTAGGCTCAAGTGTCTTATATCGTTGGATTCCTTGGCTCGAGGCGGACCAGGTGCATGCCTCGGATTTGCTCGTCACCCTGGGAAAATTTTCGGGTATTTGGGGTTTTTCACAAAACCTACTTTCGCGAACTAGTCCTAGGTTTTTGGCCCGACCGGAACCAAACCAGTGCAGCAAGATTCTCTGGAGTCCGAATGTCAATAATTATCAAAAAAAAGTGAAAATTTGGCCTCACGGTCCCTAAGGGCCGCCAAAACGTTTGAAGTGGGAGGAGCCCATTTTGCTTAATTGGCTATAACTCGTGAACGGAACGCGATTTTTGCACCAAACTCAGCACGCGTATGTACGAGCTCATTCTGTGGTCGCGTGAAAAAGGACGTGGCGACTGGCCACTTGGTGGCGCTATAACTGTTAAAAGGGTGTCAAAATGATGCATTTCTATGGCAAATCCCATGAAATGGCTGAAAGCGGCCATCTTGCTGTCTGATTTGCATACAACCTCACAAAATCGGGCATGCGCATGCGTCACGTGATCCTAAAGAAGCTTGGAAACTTTCACGGACGTCGGGCCATTGGTGGGGCGCTTTAACTGTCATAAAGGTGAGAAGGCCTCTGTATTATCCTATGCAAAATGACATTTAAATGACTGAAAAATGGGGGAAAAAAGAGCAGCACTTCACCAAATTAGCTGAGCACATGCGCCATATTATTCTAAAGAAGCGTGCAAACTTTTATGGAGATCGGGCCATCAGTGGAGGTGTCACAGTTTAAAAGGTAAAAAAAAAATTCACCACATTTCCATGATAAATGAGCTAAAAGGGCAAAAAACATACTTTTTCCTCTCCGAGGCACACGTTAAAAGGCTTGATAAAGTTTTTGGAACGCAGCAGCGCAAGCGGCAAGTGCCTAGACCCTATAGTTTTTTTTTTAGAGGCCTTTTTGTGGCCCTTTTTTAGCCACTTATTAGGGGTTCAAGCACGAAGTGCTGAAACCCTATTGTTATTGTTAATTTTCCCATGATGCAACATTCAGACATAAAACTGATCGGGCAGACCAAACCGTAAGTCGTAGAGACTTGAAACTTTGGGGGCTGATAGTACTCACACCGCCTACAGCGTCACCAAGGCCCGCCCCGATCGGCCTGACGGGGGCGCTACAGCGGTCAAAAGTACGAAACGGCTCATAACTCATCAACCGTGAGGCGTAGGCTCAAGTGTCTTATATCGTTGGATTCCTTGGCTCGAGGCGGACCAGGTGCATGCCTCGGATTTGCTCGTCACCCTGGGAAAATTTTCGGGTATTTGGGGTTTTTCACAAAACCTACTTTCGCGAACTAGTCCTAGGTTTTTGGCCCGACCGGAACCAAACCAGTGCAGCAAGATTCTCTGGAGTCCGAATGTCAATAATTATCAAAAAAAAGTGAAAATTTGGCCTCACGGTCCCTAAGGGCCGCCAAAACGTTTGAAGTGGGAGGAGCCCATTTTGCTTAATTGGCTATAACTCGTGAACGGAACGCGATTTTTGCACCAAACTCAGCACGCGTATGTACGAGCTCATTCTGTGGTCGCGTGAAAAAGGACGTGGCGACTGGCCACTTGGTGGCGCTATAACTGTTAAAAGGGTGTCAAAATGATGCATTTCTATGGCAAATCCCATGAAATGGCTGAAAGCGGCCATCTTGCTGTCTGATTTGCATACAACCTCACAAAATCGGGCATGCGCATGCGTCACGTGATCCTAAAGAAGCTTGGAAACTTTCACGGACGTCGGGCCATTGGTGGGGCGCTTTAACTGTCATAAAGGTGAGAAGGCCTCTGTATTATCCTATGCAAAATGACATTTAAATGACTGAAAAATGGGGGAAAAAAGAGCAGCACTTCACCAAATTAGCTGAGCACATGCGCCATATTATTCTAAAGAAGCGTGCAAACTTTTATGGAGATCGGGCCATCAGTGGAGGTGTCACAGTTTAAAAGGTAAAAAAAAAATTCACCACATTTCCATGATAAATGAGCTAAAAGGGCAAAAAACATACTTTTTCCTCTCCGAGGCACACGTTAAAAGGCTTGATAAAGTTTTTGGAACGCAGCAGCGCAAGCGGCAAGTGCCTAGACCCTATAGTTTTTTTTTTAGAGGCCTTTTTGTGGCCCTTTTTTAGCCACTTATTAGGGGTTCAAGCACGAAGTGCTGAAACCCTATTGTTATTGTTAATTTTCCCATGATGCAACATTCAGACATAAAACTGATCGGGCAGACCAAACCGTAAGTCGTAGAGACTTGAAACTTTGGGGGCTGATAGTACTCACACCGCCTACAGCGTCACCAAGGCCCGCCCCGATCGGCCTGACGGGGGCGCTACAGCGGTCAAAAGTACGAAACGGCTCATAACTCATCAACCGTGAGGCGTAGGCTCAAGTGTCTTATATCGTTGGATTCCTTGGCTCGAGGCGGACCAGGTGCATGCCTCGGATTTGCTCGTCACCCTGGGAAAATTTTCGGGTATTTGGGGTTTTTCACAAAACCTACTTTCGCGAACTAGTCCTAGGTTTTTGGCCCGACCGGAACCAAACCAGTGCAGCAAGATTCTCTGGAGTCCGAATGTCAATAATTATCAAAAAAAAGTGAAAATTTGGCCTCACGGTCCCTAAGGGCCGCCAAAACGTTTGAAGTGGGAGGAGCCCATTTTGCTTAATTGGCTATAACTCGTGAACGGAACGCGATTTTTGCACCAAACTCAGCACGCGTATGTACGAGCTCATTCTGTGGTCGCGTGAAAAAGGACGTGGCGACTGGCCACTTGGTGGCGCTATAACTGTTAAAAGGGTGTCAAAATGATGCATTTCTATGGCAAATCCCATGAAATGGCTGAAAGCGGCCATCTTGCTGTCTGATTTGCATACAACCTCACAAAATCGGGCATGCGCATGCGTCACGTGATCCTAAAGAAGCTTGGAAACTTTCACGGACGTCGGGCCATTGGTGGGGCGCTTTAACTGTCATAAAGGTGAGAAGGCCTCTGTATTATCCTATGCAAAATGACATTTAAATGACTGAAAAATGGGGGAAAAAAGAGCAGCACTTCACCAAATTAGCTGAGCACATGCGCCATATTATTCTAAAGAAGCGTGCAAACTTTTATGGAGATCGGGCCATCAGTGGAGGTGTCACAGTTTAAAAGGTAAAAAAAAAATTCACCACATTTCCATGATAAATGAGCTAAAAGGGCAAAAAACATACTTTTTCCTCTCCGAGGCACACGTTAAAAGGCTTGATAAAGTTTTTGGAACGCAGCAGCGCAAGCGGCAAGTGCCTAGACCCTATAGTTTTTTTTTTAGAGGCCTTTTTGTGGCCCTTTTTTAGCCACTTATTAGGGGTTCAAGCACGAAGTGCTGAAACCCTATTGTTATTGTTAATTTTCCCATGATGCAACATTCAGACATAAAACTGATCGGGCAGACCAAACCGTAAGTCGTAGAGACTTGAAACTTTGGGGGCTGATAGTACTCACACCGCCTACAGCGTCACCAAGGCCCGCCCCGATCGGCCTGACGGGGGCGCTACAGCGGTCAAAAGTACGAAACGGCTCATAACTCATCAACCGTGAGGCGTAGGCTCAAGTGTCTTATATCGTTGGATTCCTTGGCTCGAGGCGGACCAGGTGCATGCCTCGGATTTGCTCGTCACCCTGGGAAAATTTTCGGGTATTTGGGGTTTTTCACAAAACCTACTTTCGCGAACTAGTCCTAGGTTTTTGGCCCGACCGGAACCAAACCAGTGCAGCAAGATTCTCTGGAGTCCGAATGTCAATAATTATCAAAAAAAAGTGAAAATTTGGCCTCACGGTCCCTAAGGGCCGCCAAAACGTTTGAAGTGGGAGGAGCCCATTTTGCTTAATTGGCTATAACTCGTGAACGGAACGCGATTTTTGCACCAAACTCAGCACGCGTATGTACGAGCTCATTCTGTGGTCGCGTGAAAAAGGACGTGGCGACTGGCCACTTGGTGGCGCTATAACTGTTAAAAGGGTGTCAAAATGATGCATTTCTATGGCAAATCCCATGAAATGGCTGAAAGCGGCCATCTTGCTGTCTGATTTGCATACAACCTCACAAAATCGGGCATGCGCATGCGTCACGTGATCCTAAAGAAGCTTGGAAACTTTCACGGACGTCGGGCCATTGGTGGGGCGCTTTAACTGTCATAAAGGTGAGAAGGCCTCTGTATTATCCTATGCAAAATGACATTTAAATGACTGAAAAATGGGGGAAAAAAGAGCAGCACTTCACCAAATTAGCTGAGCACATGCGCCATATTATTCTAAAGAAGCGTGCAAACTTTTATGGAGATCGGGCCATCAGTGGAGGTGTCACAGTTTAAAAGGTAAAAAAAAAATTCACCACATTTCCATGATAAATGAGCTAAAAGGGCAAAAAACATACTTTTTCCTCTCCGAGGCACACGTTAAAAGGCTTGATAAAGTTTTTGGAACGCAGCAGCGCAAGCGGCAAGTGCCTAGACCCTATAGTTTTTTTTTTAGAGGCCTTTTTGTGGCCCTTTTTTAGCCACTTATTAGGGGTTCAAGCACGAAGTGCTGAAACCCTATTGTTATTGTTAATTTTCCCATGATGCAACATTCAGACATAAAACTGATCGGGCAGACCAAACCGTAAGTCGTAGAGACTTGAAACTTTGGGGGCTGATAGTACTCACACCGCCTACAGCGTCACCAAGGCCCGCCCCGATCGGCCTGACGGGGGCGCTACAGCGGTCAAAAGTACGAAACGGCTCATAACTCATCAACCGTGAGGCGTAGGCTCAAGTGTCTTATATCGTTGGATTCCTTGGCTCGAGGCGGACCAGGTGCATGCCTCGGATTTGCTCGTCACCCTGGGAAAATTTTCGGGTATTTGGGGTTTTTCACAAAACCTACTTTCGCGAACTAGTCCTAGGTTTTTGGCCCGACCGGAACCAAACCAGTGCAGCAAGATTCTCTGGAGTCCGAATGTCAATAATTATCAAAAAAAAGTGAAAATTTGGCCTCACGGTCCCTAAGGGCCGCCAAAACGTTTGAAGTGGGAGGAGCCCATTTTGCTTAATTGGCTATAACTCGTGAACGGAACGCGATTTTTGCACCAAACTCAGCACGCGTATGTACGAGCTCATTCTGTGGTCGCGTGAAAAAGGACGTGGCGACTGGCCACTTGGTGGCGCTATAACTGTTAAAAGGGTGTCAAAATGATGCATTTCTATGGCAAATCCCATGAAATGGCTGAAAGCGGCCATCTTGCTGTCTGATTTGCATACAACCTCACAAAATCGGGCATGCGCATGCGTCACGTGATCCTAAAGAAGCTTGGAAACTTTCACGGACGTCGGGCCATTGGTGGGGCGCTTTAACTGTCATAAAGGTGAGAAGGCCTCTGTATTATCCTATGCAAAATGACATTTAAATGACTGAAAAATGGGGGAAAAAAGAGCAGCACTTCACCAAATTAGCTGAGCACATGCGCCATATTATTCTAAAGAAGCGTGCAAACTTTTATGGAGATCGGGCCATCAGTGGAGGTGTCACAGTTTAAAAGGTAAAAAAAAAATTCACCACATTTCCATGATAAATGAGCTAAAAGGGCAAAAAACATACTTTTTCCTCTCCGAGGCACACGTTAAAAGGCTTGATAAAGTTTTTGGAACGCAGCAGCGCAAGCGGCAAGTGCCTAGACCCTATAGTTTTTTTTTTAGAGGCCTTTTTGTGGCCCTTTTTTAGCCACTTATTAGGGGTTCAAGCACGAAGTGCTGAAACCCTATTGTTATTGTTAATTTTCCCATGATGCAACATTCAGACATAAAACTGATCGGGCAGACCAAACCGTAAGTCGTAGAGACTTGAAACTTTGGGGGCTGATAGTACTCACACCGCCTACAGCGTCACCAAGGCCCGCCCCGATCGGCCTGACGGGGGCGCTACAGCGGTCAAAAGTACGAAACGGCTCATAACTCATCAACCGTGAGGCGTAGGCTCAAGTGTCTTATATCGTTGGATTCCTTGGCTCGAGGCGGACCAGGTGCATGCCTCGGATTTGCTCGTCACCCTGGGAAAATTTTCGGGTATTTGGGGTTTTTCACAAAACCTACTTTCGCGAACTAGTCCTAGGTTTTTGGCCCGACCGGAACCAAACCAGTGCAGCAAGATTCTCTGGAGTCCGAATGTCAATAATTATCAAAAAAAAGTGAAAATTTGGCCTCACGGTCCCTAAGGGCCGCCAAAACGTTTGAAGTGGGAGGAGCCCATTTTGCTTAATTGGCTATAACTCGTGAACGGAACGCGATTTTTGCACCAAACTCAGCACGCGTATGTACGAGCTCATTCTGTGGTCGCGTGAAAAAGGACGTGGCGACTGGCCACTTGGTGGCGCTATAACTGTTAAAAGGGTGTCAAAATGATGCATTTCTATGGCAAATCCCATGAAATGGCTGAAAGCGGCCATCTTGCTGTCTGATTTGCATACAACCTCACAAAATCGGGCATGCGCATGCGTCACGTGATCCTAAAGAAGCTTGGAAACTTTCACGGACGTCGGGCCATTGGTGGGGCGCTTTAACTGTCATAAAGGTGAGAAGGCCTCTGTATTATCCTATGCAAAATGACATTTAAATGACTGAAAAATGGGGGAAAAAAGAGCAGCACTTCACCAAATTAGCTGAGCACATGCGCCATATTATTCTAAAGAAGCGTGCAAACTTTTATGGAGATCGGGCCATCAGTGGAGGTGTCACAGTTTAAAAGGTAAAAAAAAAATTCACCACATTTCCATGATAAATGAGCTAAAAGGGCAAAAAACATACTTTTTCCTCTCCGAGGCACACGTTAAAAGGCTTGATAAAGTTTTTGGAACGCAGCAGCGCAAGCGGCAAGTGCCTAGACCCTATAGTTTTTTTTTTAGAGGCCTTTTTGTGGCCCTTTTTTAGCCACTTATTAGGGGTTCAAGCACGAAGTGCTGAAACCCTATTGTTATTGTTAATTTTCCCATGATGCAACATTCAGACATAAAACTGATCGGGCAGACCAAACCGTAAGTCGTAGAGACTTGAAACTTTGGGGGCTGATAGTACTCACACCGCCTACAGCGTCACCAAGGCCCGCCCCGATCGGCCTGACGGGGGCGCTACAGCGGTCAAAAGTACGAAACGGCTCATAACTCATCAACCGTGAGGCGTAGGCTCAAGTGTCTTATATCGTTGGATTCCTTGGCTCGAGGCGGACCAGGTGCATGCCTCGGATTTGCTCGCCCTTCAGGCGCCAATTTCGAGTAAATTGCATTTTTTTGAAAAACCTATTTTTGCGATCTTCTTCTAGGTTTTTGGTCCGATCAGAACCAAACCACTGCAAGAATATTCTCTGGAGTCTGACAATCAATAATCATCCAAAAAATTCAAAATTTCAATTAACAATCGATAAGGGGAACCAAAATATTTGATGGCACCAGGGCCACTTTTACTAAAACGGTTATAAATTGTGAACGGAAAGAGATTTTTTTGCTAAACTTGGGATACGTCTTCCTGAGCTCAGTCTGAGATCACTTGAAAAAAAATCGCAACCATTGGCCACTAGGTGGCACTATAAAACGGTTATAACTTGTGAACGGAAAGAGATATTTTCGCAAAACTTGGGACACATGTTCATGAGCTCATTCTGAGGTCACGTGAAAAAAAATCATGACAATTGGCCACTTGGTGGCGCTATAAAATGGTTATAACTTGTGAGCGGAAAGAGATATTTTCGCTAAACTTGGGACACATGTTCATAAGCTCAATCTGAGTTGACATGAAAAAAATCGTGACAATTGGCCACATGGTGGTGCTATAACAGTGAAAAAAATCATGAAAATAGCTATAAGCGCACCCAACCGTTAGTCTACTGAAAATTGGCACGCAGTGTCTTTGTCCAGGGTGCCATGATAGTCTATGAGAACATTGGTGTATCTCAAAACTCAGTATACGTCATTGGCACAATGCCTTGAAGGAGCCTTAGAAGTTTCAAGAAAGTGTTTTTTCACAGGAGTGACCTCCTAAGACTCCTGAATCCTTGCCGATTCCAACAATACCAAACATGCCAGGTTTCGCCTTATGGTTTTTGTAAGTGTCATTTAGAGCTTTAAAAAATTGTGGTTATCTTCAAAGCCGTTAGTCCGATCGAGACAACAACAAAAAAACTAAGGAAATTTGAAAACATTGGTAAATAGCTAAACAATAATGCCAAAATGTCAAAATTATGATAGGAACAAAAAAAAAAAAAAAAAAAATCCAATCATTATCACCCATGGATCATTTTTATGCTCTCATAAATAGAAGTGTCTAAACTTCAATAAAAAAAATTATATTTACAACAAATTTGACAGACATTCCAAAACTCTGGAATAGTCTTCCTGATACTGTTCGTTGCTCAGACTCGCTCTCCCAGTTTAAAACTAGATTAAAGTCGCATCTCTTTGGCCAGGCATTCATATAATCCCACAGTTCAAACTACAATCCGGCCTCTAGCTCATAAATGCCAGAGGAGAACTGGCCCCCGACTGAGCCTGGGTTCTCCCAAGGTTTTTTTCTCCATTAGGTCACCTGATGGAGTTTTAGGATACCATTAGGTCACTTGATGGAGTTTTTCGGTTCCTTGCCACTGTTGCCTTTGGCTTGCTCAGTTGGGGATATTTTGGGGATGTTTGATTTGGTTTTATCAATCAGTGAATTCCTCTTGAAACAAGCTTTGTTGTATTGTTTTGATTTGATGCTGTGAAGCTGCTTTGATGCAATCTGTATTGTGAGAAGCGCTATACAAATAAACTTGACTTGACTTGACTTGACATGTATGGGCACCTTTCAAGGACACCTAATAAAAGTGGTGGAGATCAGGCAAGACGTGGTGGTGCTATAACTGTCAAAAAAACGTTCCTAAGTAAATTGCCTGTATTGGCTGTAAATGGTATTTTCCATCAATGATATAAGTTTATTAGTTTATTTGGATCCCCATTAGCCACTACCTAGGCAGTGTCTACTCTTCCTGGGGTCCCAACAAGTAAAAAATACAAAACTACATTTAATCAACAACAATAAAAAGTCAAGTCAATGAAACACACTAACCCAAAATTCATTCCAAATATCGAAATCAACAATTTACTATATATTGTGCCATTAAATGTTCCTTTAAATATTTTTTTAAAACTAATTTTTCTTGTAAAAATGTTCCTTTAAATATTTTTTTTTAAACAAATTTTTCTTGTAAAAATGGGTGATATCAATGGTAGGCTAAATGATTCCATATTTTCATTCCTCTATACATTACAGTCCGTTCTTTTCCAGTGGTTTACGAAACAGGAAAAAAAAAAAAACATCCCTTTTATTCATGCCTGGTGTAAAAATTATGCCTAGTACTATTATACAAAAGTTGAGAGTACAGGACATTAGGAACTTTAGACACAGAGATATTTCTTATAAAATAAAGCAGAGAGACAATCCTTGAGAGACCAGTGCATTCTTAGTATATTATCTCTTCTATAACAGTTTAAATTGAGTCGTGTCGCTCTGTTCTGGACAAATTATATTTTTCAATCAGTTCTTTTTTTTTTCCTTTACTTGATGCACTCGATTACACCACTGGGCAATAACACACGATTCATCCAATCACTGATTGTGCTGCTGTGACTGACACCTCTGAGAGCCAACAGAAGCGGCATATTCATAAGGCCCGCCCACAGGTCGCGCAGGCGCTGCCACTGTCAGCATAAACAGAGAATCAGATGAGAACAGATCAAATGAGACACGGAGCATTTCTCCAGAAACTCCTTGCACTAAATGATAATCATAATCTATCGAGAACTGTGATTGTGTGCACTTGTAAACTTTGGATGCTTCAGCCTGGAGTGTTGTCGTCAGAGAGAGGTGAAGTGGAAATCGGAGTAAAGATTTAGTGGATCCCAGAGCGGTAATCTTTATTGAATAGTCTTTTTTTAATTGAATATGTGATGCAATCTCGTTTTGGTGAGTGACATTTTTTTATCATATGTTATCTTATGAAAGATATGTCAATTTCAGAAATGATTTGATATGAGCTGAGTGTAGGCCGCACAGCGCGAGCTGAACTAATTAGCCGTAGGCTAAAGCTATCACGTATAACAATGAGCATTGTGTCATGAGTTGAGACAATGGGTCTTATTCATGAAACACGAGCAGAACGAATTTTTGTGTAAATCGTGTGTAAAGTGGTTCTGACGTAAATTTTCGGATTCATTAAAATGTTCGTATTTTCCAAACGTTAGTTGGTACGAAAGAAATCTACACCTGCTCCCAGCCACGCGTAAATAGTGCGTTTAACATCCGAACGTTTTGCTCATTAATAAGGCTGCATTTTAATTCACCTTAATCGGGTACATATTTACACAGCATTTTGAAAAAATATTAGGTAACACTTTGCAATACGGGTGCACTAATCTGCATTAATTCATATTTAACTAATGCACAGATAATCATGTGTTAATGTATGACTCATGTAGAACTAAACCATTAATTAATGATTACTGCATCAGCAACTAATAAAGATTCTAAATGATTAATAGATTAAGTAATATATGAATTGTTATTAATTAAATGTCTATGTATTAATTAATTAATAACTTATTTTATTAACTAAAAGTGTAAATGAATGCGTTAATTACCACAGTTGGTCAAAGCAATGTACTTCAACTTCCAGTTGTCTGCTTTAATTAATCATTAACTAATGATTTGCAAATGCATCATTATGTTATGACTTTACTTGTTGAGGCACATGACTATTAACTAATTGTTAAGTAATATGCCATTTATGGGTTTTGACAGTTTGCACATGCAGTGAATGTAATGTTGGTGAATGTGTGTGAAGGATGGGTAAGTTGGGCTACACACAAATATCAGCACACCAGAATCTGAACTCCTGAAGCTGTTACACTGTGTTTAAACTGGACGAGACCAGCTGTCTACACCTGGACATGACAGACCATCACAAGTCCATTTGTCCTTCATAACAGAACTAGCACAAGAGCTCAGAGTACGTCAGTAATAGAGTGTGGCATCGGTTTACTGACTGGGTTTTGTCGTGTAGTGTCTCGACGCATCCAGTGTAGTATCACTGACTATAATGGACGTTCTATTGTCTTTGTCCAGTCTAGACAGTGTTATGAAATAGCAGAGCTCAACCGCATGTGCTCAGTGTATGTTAACCTGACATAGTCCTGTGCCATGAACAACAAAGTTCATCGGACTCAGTGAAATCTTGGTTGTACATGGTTGGAAATTGAAATCCATGGCTTAGTGTGGATGTCCAAACCAAAATGGCATATTACTTAACAATTAGTTAATAGTCATGTGCCTCAACAAGTAAAGTCATAACATAATGATACATTTGCAAATCATTAGTTAATGATTAATTAAAGCAGACAACTGGAAGTTGAAGTACATTGCCTTGACCAATTGTGGTAATTAACGCATTGATTTAGACTTTTAGTTAATAAAATAAGTTATTAATGAATTAATACATTATGACACATTTAATTAATAACAATTCATATATTACTTTATATTAATCATTTAGAATCTTCATGATGCAGTAATCATTAATTAATGGTTTAGTTCTTCATGAGTCATACATTAACACATGATTATCTGTGCATTAGTTAAGCATGAATTAATGGTTATTAGTGCACCCGTATTGTAAAGTGTTACCAAATATTATATTTAGTAATTACATACGGTTTTTCTTTTTACTTTTATTACGACAGCCAGTAATTACGAGAGCCATCTGCAAACGGAACAAAAGTCTGCAAGTTTTTTTTATTTTATTTTTTTATTCAAGCTGTTTATTCTTTTACAAGTCCGCAAGTCACAAATAATGCAGTCAAGCTTCATGTCAAACCATTTTCTTTTCACTTCTGGGACTGTTCGATTAGCCTAACAGATGAAACTCCATTAACTGCATCTATGCTGCCAAGCTTCCTTTTTTTTAGGCCTGATACGCCACTGTGTACGCTTGAAAACAAAATGTGGCGTTTTGAATGAACTTCTGATAATAAACTTCAATTTCTGCATCTGAGAAATTTCTCTTCTTAATTCGTTTTTGAGAAGACAAGTTGAAATCCTTCGTTTGGTGTCATAATATGATGCCCATATAGCCTATAGTTTTCAGTCGGTTTTAATGGGTGGGATTTATGGTAATTTAGAGAATGAGCGTGCACACGCGTCCCATTTACAACTGATTGGAATTCATTAACACACACACACACATTTCACTATCACATCTGACGTTTACGAAGTATTTCTGAATCAGGAGAAGAATTTTCGGGAATGTCGCCTTTACCACTTTAAATCACTCACATATTTACTCGTATATTTACGAATGTTTCATGAATGAGACCCATTGAGTGATTAATGAGTGTCTGTGTTAAATAACTGTCGAAAAGTTCGATTAATGTGTCATTTGAACTGCGCATGTATATGATTTGTTACTGAAATGTTGAATCAGAAATGAATTATTGTACGTTTGCCTTGTGTTTTCCAAGGCTGCGTTTTCTTGTTCTCTGTTTTTTTCCTATGTGAACGTGATCGGCAAGTGTATCCTGTTTTGTGCCATAAATAATCCTGTGGAGGTGAATCGCCTGCCTATTGAATACAATTAAATATGCACAAATGGCTAGCTGACCAGTGCCCATGGACCGGTTTCCACTTTGAACCATAATTTGAAACCATCAACTGGTAGGATAATTACAATTTTCTTTTGTTTTTCGGACTCACAGGACTTTTAATTTGTGAAATAATTTTTTTTTTTTTTACATCTGAAATGGAGAGACTTGAACTGATCGAGAGAAGTCTGAACAACTCTTTAAACTGAATCATTTGATTCACGAACTCTGGTCAGCTACGTCGTTATTCATGTTGTTGAACATACTATTTTACTATACAAAGATAAGGTGGTTAATTGGAAGGAATGATGAATCACATTGTCTTTTGAGTCAGATCCGATATCGGATTACTAGTATTTCTTTCGTCAACAAAAATTATAACTAAATATTGTCGTCAACGAACCACGTGACGAAAACGAGACGCAACGTAAATGCTGGTCATGTGACAATAACTATAATTAAATGTATAATGCAATATTGTTGACGAATAAAAACGAGACTAAATGTGGTTTACAAAATAAAAACTGTTAAAATGTCTCTTCATTTTCGTTGACCAAAACGAGATGAAATGTTATGACGCTATTTCGTCTTGTTTAGTCACATTATTATTATTATTATTTTGCAGTATTTCTGTTTCCCGTGTCTCACTTCAGGGGCTGCATCAGGGCGCACTGCGCAGACGACGTCACTTCCTCAAGCCTCACTAGCGGCATTATTTAGAAGATGCAGCTGCGGTGAGTTAACGTAAACGACAACAAACAAAGTTAAGTCTGACGCCCGTTTCACACATAGGGCCCGATTTTAACGATCTGAAACGCAAGTATCAAGCGCGAAACGCAAGTAACTTTGTGGCCGGGTCTTGGGCGCTGTTGCTATTATACCGGCGGGATAAATGACTCTTGCGCTCAACGCAAATCTAAAATGGGTTGGTCTGAAGTAGCTTCATTATTCATAGGTGTGGTTTGGGCGTAACGTGAAATAAACCAATCAGAGCGTCATCTCACATTCCCTTTAAGAGCAGACACGCTTATTCTATAGCGGATTCCTATTATAACGGTGGATTTGCCAGACGCGCGCCAGGAGCGGTTCACAGCCGAGGAGACCGACGTTCTCGTCAGGGCCGTAAAACACAGAGAAGTGACATTGGGGATGGAGAAACACACCCAAATTAACTTCGGTTAAACAGGCGTATGATAATTTGGGTAAATGTGTAAACTAGAAGTATGCTTTTATAATTATCTATCTATCTATCTATCTATCTATCTATCTATCTATCTATCTATCTATCTATCTATCTATCTATCTATCTATCTATCTATCTATCTATCTATCTATCTATCTATCTATCTATCTATCTATCTATCTATCGTAATGTATGATTTGCAAAAATGAAAACGGCTGCTTCTGTGTGAGAGAATCAAAGTGTATGCGCGTTGTGCACACGCTACATTGATTATGGCCAAGCATGCGCCCTTAAAATATCATAAGAATAACATGTGCAACGCGCCACTGACTTTAAACTAGATTTTTTCAGTTAGTGGCGGAATTGTTTTCTAAACGTGCAAAATAACATGAGGGAACGTTTGCGCCGGAACACGCCGCCTCTTTGCGCTGAACCGCCCCCGGGAGCGCAAGTGTATTTCTTAGTTAACCGACGTGCGTCTGTGGAGGGAAAAGTCCGCTGTGCGCGGGTGCAAAATAGGAATGATACATGCGTCGGTGTACAAAGTCAATTGCGCTGGGTGCAAGATAGGGCCCATACTCCGTGTGCAGTGCATATGCGGTGCAGGAGCAGCACTCGCTATAGTGCTTTCACATATGCTGCGTTTGCAGTGCGTAACTGATCCACGGCTGAACCACAAACACATACTCACTATTTTTATTTCAAATCCAGAAGTTATCAAATACTTTTATTTAAAAAAAGTTTTGTCAGCATTACGATTCTCTTTGTACACACATACTCTTTAATGGTCGTAATTCACATTTAAGCACAATTTAAACAATGTATTCAATGCACTACTTCTATCTAGATTTATTAGCAAGTGGTAAAATATTTAGCCATATAGTTATATTAAAATGACAAATATTTTAAATTAAAACTTAAAATTGACAAAAACAACTGACTCTCATGCCTTTTCTTTTGCATTTAAATTAATACAGTAAATCTTGGATGTCAGAAAGAACTTGTTTTTCAACCTCCACGAATGAGACGAGTGTTACTTTTCTGTTCACTATTTTAGCTATTTTTCCATAGTGATACACTATATTGACTGGGTTAAATACAATTGCATTTCTAAAAAGAGACTAAAATACAATTTTCATTGACTAAAACTAGACTAAGGGCGCTTTCACACTTGGTTCGATTGCCTGTTCCTAACCCGAGTTCGATTGCTCCCCCCCTGCCCCCGATGGACTTTTGTTCACATCATATTATTTGTATCCGAACCGCAGTATGCTTGTGTCATCAAGTTGCAGCTGGTGCGTAATCGTGTTGCTTGGTAACCGCTATGAATGAAAAGGCGTCAAAATGGATAGAATTGCTCGCTTCACATTTGTTCTTTTTTTTTTTTTAACCTTTGGTTTTGTTTTCAAAGAAAAGATCCAGAAAGAGAAACACATTTGTGTTTGTCTGCCGCAAAAGTACTAAAATCGTTCCAAAGACAGCGGGCTGTCCGCCGAAGACAATTTTTGCGGAGGCAGCCAGAAATCATCTCTCTGCTTGCAGTGCGTCAATCCCGCTTTTCATCAAGTTAAGTGTATACATGACGAGAATAATTCCTGTTAGTGATCCAGAGCACGATCCATTTGGACGCCGACAAACTTTATTGCTGCGGATAAAACAATAAACCTCCGCAGAAGCATTCCAGAGGTACTCCGCGAGGAACAAAACATGTTCCAAACATAAAACAGGCTATAACCACCTGACCGTTAGTCCAATTGACTTGAAAATTGGTATGCAGTGTCTTGGTCCAAGGTGCCATGTATGTCTATGAGGACGTTGGCGTATCTCGAAAAACATGGCCGCCATCGACCAATGAAATTTGAGCACCTATTAGACAAGATTAACGGAGGCCAATCGGAACGAAACTCGATGGGCATGTTCGACTCATGGCCCTAGAGGTCTGTAAGAGTTTTGAAAGAAATCAGCCACTAGTTGGCGCTAATGAGTTTTATGGCTCTGTAATAACGTGGTGTAAAACTTAACAACTTTTGATGCTTTTGTGCTTAAAGTCCTTAAAGGCCTTAACTGTTTGAACCCCGATAAATGCTGCTTGCAGCTTTTTAGGGGTTCAAGCACGAAGTGCTGAAACCCTATTGTAATTGTGCTGATTTTTATTAGGGGTTCAAGCACGAAGTGCTGAAACCCTATTGTAATTGCTCTGATTTTTAGGGGTTCAAGCATGAAATGCTGAAACCCTATTGTAATTGTGCTGATTTTTAGGGGTTCAAGCACGAAGTGCTGAAACCCTATTGTAATTGTACTGATTTTTATTATTATTATTATTATTATTAGGGGTTCAAGCACGAAGTGCTGAAACCCTATTGTAATTGTGCTGATTTTTATTATTATTAGGGGTTCAAGCATGAAATGCTGAAACCCTATTGTAATTGTACTGATTTTTATTAGGGGTTCAAGCACGAAGTGCTGAAACCCTATTGTAATTGTCCTGATTTTTAGGGGTTCAAGCACGAAGTGCTGAAACCCTATTGTAATTGCTCTGATTTTTAGGGGTTCAAGCACGAAGTGCTGAAACCCTATTGTAATTGTAAGGATTTTTATTATTATTATTATTATTCTTCTCCGCTAAAACGCATCGTGCAGCCCAAACCGTAAGAGCTAGAGACTTGAAACTTGGCCACAAGGTAGTACAAAAATCGAGGAGAGGTTATCAAAGTATGAGCCCGATTGGCCAATAGGTGGCGCTATAGCGCAAAAAACAAAAAAAAATCACTATTTTGCTCATATCTCAATAACCATTTGTCTCAGCTTCAAGTGTCATACATCATTGGAATCCTTGGCTCAAGCCGAACAAGAAATATAGGAGGTATTTTATTTCCGGTATGCAAATTTTTCCGCCATTTTGGATTTTGTCCAAAACCTACTTTTGCGAACTAGTCCCTGGTTTTTCGCCCGATCGGAACCAAACCAGTGCAGAAATGTTCACAGTAGTCTGAATATCAATAATTATCGAAAAAAAGTTGAAATTTCGATTCACGGTCGCTAAGGGGCGCCAAAACGTTTGAAGAAGGCGGAGCCTATTTTACTAAAATGGCTATAACTCCAGAAGTAAATGAGGTATCTTCACCAAACTCGGTACACATGTGTAAGAGGTCAATCTGAGGTCACAGTAAAAAAATCGCGGCGATTGGCCACATGGTGGCGCTATAACATGAAAAAAACATAAAATGGGCTATAACCACCTGACCGTTAGTCCGATTGACTTGAAAATTGGTATGCAGTGTCTTGGTCCAAGGTGCCATGTATATCTATGAGGACATTAGTGTATCTCAAAAAACATGGCCGCCATCAGCCAATGAAGTTTGAGCACCTATTAGACAAGGTTAACGGAGGCCGATCGGAACGAAACTCGATGGGCATGTTCGACTCATGGCCCTAAAGGTCTGTAAGAATTTTGAATGAAATCGGCCACTAGTTGGCGCTAACGAGTTTTATGGCTCTGTAATCACGTGGTGTTACACTTATCGTCACAAAATGCATATCATTTGATAGATCTGCTCATCCTGAACAACTTTGCCTCTAGAACCATTGCTGTCAATCAAACCGTTCATTAAATATTCATGAATATGTTAAAAACCTACTTTTGCGAACTAGTCCCTGTTTTTTCGCCCGATCGGAACCAGACCAGTCTAGGACAATTCTCTGGACTCTCTAGATCAATAATTATCAAAAAAAAGTTGAACTTTTGCATTTGTATGGCTGTAATAGGGTCATTTATAAAATGGGCGTGGCAAAATACACTAAAAAGCCTATAAATCCTAAATGAAAACTCAAAACTTCACAAAAGTTGGTGAGCATATGTGACATGACATCATTAACAAGCATGCAACATTTTATGGAGATTGGACCAAAGGTGGCACTATAACTGTTAAAAAGCTTTAAAACCATATATTTCCTATGGTAAACTGTCTGTATTGGTGGTAAATGGTCTTTTCCATCTCTGATCATATAGTTCTCATATCATAATGTTCAAAACTAGTGCAATACAATTCTCTGGACTCACTAGGTCAATAATTGTCAGAAAAAGTTGAACTACTTCATTTGGATAGATATAATAGGTTCACTTCAAAATGTAGCCTTTACCAAGTGTCCCCGAAAGCCTATATCTCTTTAATGAATGACTCAGACCTTCTTAAAAAGCCAGTGAAATATCACTCTGAACATGCATGAAAATTTTCAGACCGATCGGACAAAATTTGCCTCTATAACAGTTAAAAAGGTGAAAATTATATGAATATAATGGCATATTAAGCCAATAAGTTGTATTTTACTGCCCCCTGCTGTTTAAAATTTATAAAATCACTATTTTAACATTTACAATTACATTTAGTCAAAATCCGTCCGTTAAAGTATTAGTATTGACAGTTTTATCACATCATATATTTCAAATGTCTGTATCTAAAACATAATGTGTTTGTGTAGTCTTAGGTTTCTGAATAAATTCTGAATCTTCTGATTAATAGCTAACAAAGACTTTGTGAAATGTTTATAGACCATTCAAATATATTTTCATAATGACATATCCCAATAGCATTGAAAAAACAACAACAACATTTGTCTTTGTGTGTGTGTGTGTGTGTGTGTGTGTGTGTGTGTAAGCATGCATGATTGAGTTAACATGGAAAAACTGGTTTGCTTTAGTGCAGAAAACTGCTAAACTATAACTATATAGTTATAACTATAAATCCTAAACGAAAACTCAGAACTTCACAAAAATTGATGAGCATATGTGTCATAACCTGCTAAAGAAGCATGGAAAATTTTATGGAGATCGGACCATAGTTGGCGCTATAACTGTTAAAACGCTTTAAAACCATATATTTCCTATGGTAAATTGCCTGTATTTGCTGTAAATGGTGTCTTCTATCTATTATCGTATAATGTTCATATCATAATGTTCAAAACCAGTGCAGCACAATTCTCTGAACTCTCTAGATCAATAATTATCAGAAAAAAAGTTTAACTTCTTCAAAAGGTGATTTTATATGAATATAAAGACATATTAAGCCAATAAGTGGTATTTTACTGCCCCCTGCTGTCATTTCATCATACTACTCCCTAATATTGTTATACAATTCATATTTAGACTTTATAAAATCATTATTTTAACATTTACAATCACATTTTGTCAAAACTCATCTATTGAGTATTACTATTGACAATTGTGTTACACTGAGATATGGAAATGGACGAAAGTAAGTGAATGAAATGAAACGAAAGTATAACGGCATTTAAGCCACGCCCCCGAATACAAATTCATTCATAACTCGAAAACGGAAAGTCGTTGCGCGCTCAAATTTTGATGGTGAGGACCTCTCCGGGCTCTTGATCGAAACGGGTCGTCGCGGGCCTCGGGAGCGCGCCCCCCGCGCATCGCCAGCCCGCGGGACCCCCGATTTTGAACGCCCATTACTCCCGACCCAGACCACCCCGAACATTGTGTAAGAGCTCGTTGGAAAGGGCACGTCCTTGGCTAGCTTCGATTCAAATGTGGTGTTATCTGCCCTGGGCATTCCAGAGATAATAGCCCGAACAGATGTGCCTTATAACAGTCATAACTCCCAGCCCCAATCGCCCAAAAACACCTTGATGGTCTCATTCAACAGGGCTCCTCAAGCACTATCTATGCTCTGAGTTTCAGAATTTTTCGCCATTTGGTTCCTGAGATATAAGTAAAAAAACAAATTCCCATTCATTCAAACACTTCAACTGTAAAATGTAAGCTATAATACCACTGTTGTCCACTAGAGGGAGCAGCAGGATTACGCATGATCTTTTAATTCGTTTTCAGTATTGGGAAATAAACAAATGCTTTAAGAAGTAATCTTTTTTATTATGATGTTTTTTTATTTATTATGATATTTGTATATATTTTATTTTTTATTATGATTATGAACGGTTTGATTGACATTAGTGATTCTTGAGGCAAAGTTGTTCAAGATGAGGAGATGAAGATATTTTCACAATATCACATCCTAAAAACATTGAAAACATATTTGTCTTTGTGTGTGTGTGTGGATGTGTTTGTGTTTGTGTGTGTGTCTGTGTGTGTAAGCATGCTTAATGGAAAGAACATGGAGAAACTGCTTTGTTTTACTGGTGGATAAAAAAAGTCTTTCAAATGAAAGTGAGTCAATTAGTGGTCTTCTACTGCCCTCTGCAGGACATTCTACTTAATAAAATATTTTCATCTGTGCTTTTGCATTAGTTTTTGGACTATATAAAATTACTTGCATGAAAATCACCTATTATAACACAGTCATGTTTTGTCAAAGTTTATCACTTCATTTTTACTGAGCTCTCAGTTTGAACAATTCTGCCTCTCAGTGATTAATTTGAAATCTGAAAATGGTGTTATACAGAGGAGATTTGCAATTATCATTTTGTTACCTATCTTTTATTTTAAATATCTACATCTACAAAAAAATGTGTGTGCATGTGTGTGTTCAAGCATGGTTAGTGTATTAAGTATTATTGTTTAAGTATTATTGTTTTCATTTACATTTTAACCACCAGAAGAAGAACACTCATTGGTTCATTCTGCTCACTAAAATATTATTTTTCATTTTTTTTCCATTTGAAATATTGTTTAAACTTAATAAAATCATTAAAATAACATTTCAAATCATATTTTGTCTGTTTATAAATCCCACAGACTCACATTGGCTGCAATACTAATGTTTTTGTAAAACACAGACCTGATAATCTGTGTGTATTGTGCATATATTATTGATATTATTACAATTGCAAATCATGTTATTGTAACTCATATCTTAATAGAATATTATTTGTAATTTTAATTCTTTATTTCTTAATTGTTTTTTTATGATTACTACAGATATTATCACCAAAGATATCAACTACACCTTCACTTTTAGTATTGATAAGCTGCACACAGCACAATCACACACTCACTAATGCATTCAAATAAATGTAATCTTACTGTGCTACTTTATTTGTACATGATTAGAATGAACAGAAATCTAAGACTATTTTTCTTCTTTTGTTAAAGCCATTTCAGACTCCAAGTAAGCATTATATTACTAATCATCTATTTTAAAGGTGCCATACAATTGAAAACTGTATTTATCTTGGCATAGTTGAATGATAAGAGTTCTGGACATGGAACTGACATACCGTGAGCCTCAAACACCATTGTTTCCTCCTTCATGTGTAAATCTCCTGTTTGCAAAAGACCGCTGAAAAATGAGTGAATCCCACCATAACACCGACTGTGACGTTGGAGTCAGGATCATTAATATTTATACCCCCCAAATTTGCATTTTCCAGTCCATGTTCTAGGCCAGGCAGTGTTAATGTGGACCTGCACAGCCAAATCATCAGAAGATCTGCAGGTATTGTGAAGAAGCAAGCAAGGACAATAGTGAAAATGGCAGATCATGGATATAAATGTTATGTCTGAGGCTGTGCTGCGGATTTGAGAACTTTTCATTCCCTTCCCACAAAAGAGAACTGTCAACAGTTCAAATTCAAAGTCTAATTCAAAGCTGTTAGTTTGCTCTTAACGGAGGCCGATCAGAACGAAACTCGGTGGGCATGTTCGACTCGTGGCCCTAGAGGTCTGTAAGAATTTTGAAAAATCAGCCACTAGTTGACGCTAACAGGTTTTACGGCTATGTAATCACGTGATGCATATCATTTGGTAGATCTCCTCATACTGAACAACTTTGCCTCAAGAACTACTGCTGTCAATCAATTTGTTCATTAAATACTTGCGATTATGTTAAAAAACCTACTTTTGCGAACTAGTCCTAGGTTTTTCGCCCGATCGGAAATATACCAGTGCAGTACAATTCTCTGGAAGCTCTAGATTATTAATTATATAAAAAAAACTTTAACTTTACCCATTGGGTAGCCATAACAGGATCATTTAGAAAATGGGTATGGCAAAAAACACTCAAAAGCCTGTAAATCCTAAACAAAAACTCAGACAACTCACTAAACTGCCTTATGTGCTTAAAGACCCTAAATGCTTGAACCCCGATAAATGCTGCTTGCAGCTTTAATTATTATTATTATTATTATTCCGCCCTAAAACGCATCGTGCAGCCCAAACCGTAAGAGCTGGAACTTTGAAACTTTGACAGATGGTAGTACAAAAATCGAGGAAAGGTTCAGAGATTATGACCCCGATTGGCCCATAGGTGGCGCTATAACAACCAAAAGCGCGAAACTGCTCATAACTCCTAGACCGTATGTCGTAGACTCAAGTGTCTTATATCATTGGAAAGCTGGACGCCTGACGAACAAAACGTATATCTCCGATTTCATTTCCGCCATGATAGATTTTCCGCCATTTTGAATTTTGTCAAAAATCTACTTTTGCGAACTAGTCCCTGGTTTTTTGCCCGATTGGAACCAAACTAGTGCAGAAATGTTCTCTGGAGACTGAATATCAATAATTATCGAAAAAAAGTGGAAATTTCGATTCACGGTCGCTAAGGGGCGCCAAAACGTACGTTGTGGGAGGGGCCTATTTTACTAAAATGGCTATAACTCCCGATGTAAATGAGGTATCTTCACCAAACTTGGTACACATGTGTATGAGCTTACTCTGGGGTCACAGTAAAAAAATCGCGACGATTGGCCTCATGGTGGCGCTATAAAATGAAAAAAACATAAAACAGGCTATAACCACCTGACCGTTAGTCCGATTGACTTGAAAATTGGTATGCAGTGTCTTGGTGCAAGGTGCCATGTATGTGTATGAGGACATTGGCGTATCTCAAAAAACATGGCCGCCATCGGCCAACGAAGTTTGAGCACCTATTAGACAAGGTTAACGGAGGCCGATCGGAACGAAACTCAATGGGCATGTTCGGCTCATGGCCCTAGAGGTCTGTAAGAATTTTGAAAGAAATCGGCCACTAGTTGGCGCTAACGAGTTTTATGGCTCTGTAATCACGTGGTGTTACACTTATCATCACAAAATGCATATCATTTGATAGATCTGCTTATGCTGAACAACTTTGCCTCTAGAACCATTGCTGTCAATCAAACAGTTTATTAATTATTCACGAATATGTTAAAAACCTACTTTTGCGAACTAGTCCCTGGTTTTTTGCCCGATCGGAACCAAACAAGTCTAGGACAATTCTCTGGACTCTCTAGATCAATAATTATCAAAAAAAAGTTGAACTTTTGCATTTGGATGGCTGTAATAGGGTCATTTATAAAATGGGCGTGGCAAGATACACTAAAAAGCCTATAAATCCTAAATGAAAACTCAGAACTTCACAAAAATTGGTGAGCATATGTGACATAACATCATTAACAAGCATGCCAAATTTTATGGAGATCGGACCAAAGGTGGCGCTATAACTGTTAAAAAGCTTTAAAACCATATATTTCTTATGGTACATTGCCTGTATTGGCTGTAAATGGTGTTTTCCATCTATTATGTCAGTGGTTAAATGCTTGCTAAATAAAACATAATAACTTTTGATGCTTTTGTGCTTAAAAACCCTTAAAGGCCTTAATAGCTTGAACCCCGATAAATGCTGCTTGCAGCTTTAATTATTATTATTATTCTGCCGTAAAACGCATCGTGCAGCCTAAACCGTAAGTGCTAGAGACTTGAAACTTGGCCAGAAGGTAGTACAAAAATCGAGGAGAGGTTCAGAGAATATGAGCTAGATTGGCCAATAGGTGGCGCTACAGTGCAAAAAACAAAAAAATGGCATATTTTTGCTTAAATCTCATCAACCCTTTGTCACAGACTCAAGTGTCTTATATCTTTGGAATCCTTGGGTCAAGCCGAACAAAAAAGGCCTCAAGGATTTCATTTCCGGTATGCAAATTTTCCCGCCATTTTGGATTTTGTCCAAAACCTACTTTTGCGAACTAGTCCCTGGTTTTTCGCCCGATCGGAACCAAACCAGTGCAGAAATATTCACAGGAGTCTGAAGATCAATAATTATCGAAAAAAATGTAAAATTTCGATCCACGGTTGCTAAGGAGTATCAAAACGTTTGCAGGAGGCGGAGCTAATTATACAAAAATGGCTATAACTCGTGAACGAAATGAGATATTTTCACCAAACTCGGTACACATATGTAAGAGCTCAAGTTGAGGTCACAGTAAAAAAATCGCGGTGATTGGCCTCATGGTGGCGCTATAATATGAAAAAAACATAAAACAGGCTATAACCACCTGACCGTTAGTCCGATTGACTTGAAAATTGGTATGCAGTGTCTTGGTCCAAGGTGCCATGTATGTCTATGAGGACATTGGTGTATCTCAAAAAACATGGCCGCTATCGGCCAATGAAGTTTGAGCACCTATTAGACAAGGTTAACGGAGGCCGATCAGAATGAAACTCAGTGGGCATGTTCGGCTCAAGCCCCTAGAGGTCTGTAAGAACTTTGAAAGAAATCGGCCACTAGTTGGCGCTAACGAGTTTTATGGCTCTGTAATCACGTGGTGTTACACTTATCGTCACAAAATGCATATCATATGATAGATCTGCTCATGCTGAACAACTTTGCCTCTAGAACCATTGCTGTCAATCAAACAGTTCATTAAATATTCATGAATATGTTAAAAACCTACTTTTGCGAACTAGTCCTAGGTTTTTCGCCCGATCGGAACCAGACCAGTCTAGGACAATTCTCTGGACTCTCTAGATCAATAATTATCAAAAAAAAGTTGAACTTTTGCATTTGGATTGCTGTAATAGGGTCATTTATAAAATGGGCGTGGCAAAATACAATCAAAAGCCTATAAATCCTAAACAAAAACTCAGAACTTCACAAAAATTGGTGAGCATATGTGACATACCATCCTTAACAAGCATGCAAAATTTTATGGAGATTGGACCAAAGGTGGCACTATAACTGTTAAAAAGCTTTAAAACCATATATTTCCTATGGTAAATGGTCTTTTTCATCTATTATGTCAGTAGTTACATGCTTGCTAAATAAATCTTAATAACTTTTGATGCTTTTATGCTTAAAGGCCTTAAAGGCCTTAATTGCTTGAACCCCGATAAATGCTGCTTGCAGCTTTAATTATTATTATTATTATTCTGCCGTAAAACGCATCGTGCAGCCTAAACCGTAAGTGCTAGAGACTTGAAACTTGGCCAGAAGGTAGTACAAAAATCGAGGAGAGGTTCAGAGAATATGAGCTAGATTGGCCAATAGGTGGCGCTACAGTGCAAAAAACAAAAAAATGGCATATTTTTGCTTAAATCTCATCAACCCTTTGTCACAGACTCAAGTGTCTTATATCTTTGGAATCCTTGGGTCAAGCCGAACAAAAAAGGCCTCAAGGATTTCATTTCCGGTATGCAAATTTTCCCGCCATTTTGGATTATGTCCAAAACCTACTTTTGCGAACTAGTCCCTGGTTTTTCGCCCGATCGGAACCAAACCAGTGCAGAAATATTCACAGGAGTCTGAAGATCAATAATTATCGAAAAAAATGTAAAATTTCGATCCACGGTTGCTAAGGGGTATCAAAACGTTCGCAGGAGGCGGAGCTAATTATACGAAAATGGCTATAACTCGTGAACAAAATGAGATATTTTCACCAAACTCGGTACACATATGTAAGAGCTCAAGTTGAGGTCACAGTAAAAAAATCGCGGTGATTGGCCTCATGGTGGCGCTATAATATGAAAAAAACATAAAACAGGCTATAACCACCTGACCGTTAGTCCGATTGACTTGAAAATTGGTATGCAGTGTCTTGGTCCAAGGTGCCATGTATGTGTATGAGGACATTGGCGTATCTCAAAAAACATGGCCGCCATCGGCCAATGAAGTTTGAGCACCTATTAGACAAGGTTAACGGAGGCCGATCGGAACGAAACTCAATGGGCATGTTCGGCTCATGGCCCTAGAGGTCTGTAAGAATTTTGAAAGAAATCGGCCACTAGTTGGCGCTAATGAGTTTTATGGCTCTGTAATCACGTGGTGTTACACTTATCATCACAAAATGCATATCATTTGATAGATCTGCTTATGCTGAACAACTTTGCCTCTAGAACCATTGCTGTCAATCAAACAGTTTATTAATTATTCACGAATATGTTAAAAACCTACTTTTGCGAACTAGTCCCTGGTTTTTTGCCCGATCGGAACCAAACGAGTCTAGAACAATTCTCTGGACTCTCTAGATCAATAATTATCAAAAAAAAGTTGAACTTTTGCATTTGGATGGCTGTAATAGGGTCATTTATAAAATGGGCGTGTCAAAATACCTTAAAAAGCCTATAAATCCTAAATAAAAACTCAGAACTTCACAAAAATCGGTCAGCATATGTGACATAACATCATTAACAAGCATGAAAAATTCTATGGAGATCGGACGATAGGTGGCGCTATAACTGTTAAAAAGCTTTAAAATCATATATTTCCTATGGTAAACTGCCTGTATTGGCTGTAAATGGTCTTTTCCATCTCTGATCATATAATTTTCATATCATAATGTTCAAAACTAGTGCAATACAATTCTCTGGACTCACTAGATCAATAATTGTCAGAAAAAGTTGAACTACTTCATTTGGATAGCTATAATAGGTTCACTTCAAAATCTGGCCTTTACCAAGTGTCCCCGAAAGCCTATATCTCTTTAATCAATGCTCAGACCTTCTTAAAAACAAGTCAGAACGTGTGAAATATCACCCTGAACAAGCATGAAAATTTTCAGACAGATCGGACAAAATTTGCCTCTATAACAGTTAAAAAGGTGAAAATGATATGAATTAATGGCATGTTAAGCCAATAAGTGGTATTTTACTGCCCCCTGCTGTTTAAAATAGTCATTTTGTCATATTGGTATTGGTATCAGCCATGGTAAATCATGATAAACTATGGTAAGTGTGTGTGTGTGTGTGTGTGTGTGTGTGTGTGTGTGTGTGTGTGTGTGTGTGTGTGTGTGTGTGTGTGTGTGTGTGTGTGGTACAAATATAACAAAGGTTTTATTTTCCAACATGAAAACAAACATAACAGAGTGCTAGTGCACAAACAATAACCGACAATGATAATGGGTGAGAGGGGAACTTAAATACACAGATCAAGACAAGGACAACAGGTGACGGTTATGATGATGAGGAGCAGGTGATGATGATGAGGGTGATGAGGAGCAGGTGCAGGTGATGACGACAGATGGTGAATGTGATGAAGACAGAAGGTGAATGTGATGAAGGTGAATGTGACACCAATATCACTGAAACATTTGTGTGTGTGTGTGTGTGTGTGTGTGTGTGTGTGTGTGTGTGTGTGTGTAGCATTATTGTGTGTAGCATATGTAGCAAGTATGCATTATTGAGTTAACATGGAAACACTGGTTTGCTTTAGTGCAGAAAACTGGTCAAAATCATGAGGTTTAAAGTGAAAGTGAGCCAATAAGTGGTCTTCTACTGCCCTCTGCTGGCCATTCTACTTATTAATTAAATTTTTCCACATGTGCTTGCATTTATACTTGAATACACACTAAAAATCACTTATATAGCAATAACTATTATAACACAATCATATTTTGTCAGTGTTAATCACTTTATTTGCACTGACACTTCAAATAATTGCTAGTAATGTGGTAAATCATGGTAAATCATGGTTAACTATGCTGTGTGTGTGTGTGTGTGTGTGTGTGTGTGTGTGTGTGTGTGTGTGTGTGTGTGTGTGTGTGTGTGTAAGCATGCATTGAGTTAACATGGATAAACTGGTTTGCTTTAGTGCAGAAAACTGGTTTAAAGTGAAAGTGAGCCAATAAGTGGTCTTCTACTGCCCTCTGCTGGCCATTCTACTTATTAATGAAATAATTCAACATGTGCTTGCATTCATACTTGAATACACACTAAAAAAATCACTTATATAGCAATAACTATTATAACACAATCATATTTTGTCAGTGTTAATCACTTTATTTGCACTGACACTTCAAATAATTGCTAGTAATGTGATAAATCAGGCTAGAAACATGGTAAATCAAAGTAAATAATACTAGATTGTCGTTTATCTCCTGGTAAATAATACTAGAACGTGGTATATCATGGTAAATCATGGTTAACTATGCTGTGTGTGTGTGTGTGTGTGTGTGTGTGTGTGTGTGTGTGTGTGTGTGTGTAAGCATGCATTGAGTTAACATGGAAAAACTGGTTTGCTTTAGTGCAGAAAACTGGTTTAAAGTGAAAGTGAGCCAATAAGTGGTCTTCTAGTGCCCTCTGCTGGCCATTCTACTATAATGAAATATTTTACATGTGCTTTTGCATTCATACTTGGACACACACTAAAAATCACGTATATAACTAACTATTATAACACAATAATATTTTGTCAGTGTTCATCACCTCATTTGCACTGACACTTCACATAATTGCTAGTAATGTGGTTAATCATGCTAGAAACATTGTAAATCATAGTAAATAATACTGAAATGAGGTGTATCAAGGTAAATCATGCTAGAATCCTAATAAATCATTCTGGAACATGGTATATGATAGTAAATCATGCTAGAATCATATTAAATAATTCTAGAATGTGGCAAATCGTTGTGGGAGGAGCCTATTTTACTCAAATGGCTATAACTCAAGAAGTAAATGAGATATCTTCACCAAACTCAGTACACATGTGTATGGGTTCAATTTGAGGTCACAGTAAACAATTTTATGGAGATCGGACCATAGGTGGCGCTATAACTGTTAAAAAGCTTTAAAACCATATATATCCCATGGCAAATTGCCTGTATTGGCTGTAAATGGTCTTTTCCATCTATTATGTCAGTGGTTACATGCTTGCTAAATAAATCTTAATAACTTTTGATGCTTTTGTGCTTAAATGCCTAAAAGGCCTTAACTGCTTGAACCCCGATAAATGCTGCTTGCAGCTTTAATTATTATTATTATTATTATTCCGCCCTAAAACGCATCGTGCAGCCCAAACCGTAAGAGCTGGAGCTTTGAAACTTGGCCAAATGGTAGTCCTCAATTTGGGGAGAACCTATCAAAGTATGGCCCAGATTGGCCCATAGGTGGAGCTATAATGACCACATTTACTAAATTGCTCATAACTCCTAGACAGTTTGTCCTAGAATCTCAATTTTAGCATCACTGTGATCCCTGGCTCCAGACGGACAAGATGGCTATCTCCAAATTCGCCTACGAGCAAAAAAAAAATTTATATGGGCACTTTAGTCCAAAACCTACTTTGGCCAACTAGTCCCTGGTTTTTGGCCCAATCCAGACCAGACCAGTCTAGGACAATTCTCTGGACTCTCTAGATCAATAATTATTGAAAAAAAGTTGAACTTTTGCATTGGCCTGGCTGTAACAGGGTCATTTAGGAAAGGGGTGGGACATAAAAACACTCAAAAGCCTATACAACCTAAGGGAAAACCCCAAACTTCACAAAAATCGATGAGCATATGTGTCAGAACATGGTGAAGAAGCATGCCAAGTTTCGTGAAGATCGGACAATAGGTGGCGCTATAACTGTCCAAAACGTCTCTTCTTATTAGGGGTTCAAGCATGAAATGCTGAAACCCTATTGTAATCGTGCTGATTTTTATTATTAGGGGTTCAAGCATGAAATGCTGAAACCCTATTGTAATTGTGCTGATTTTTATTATTAGGGGTTCAAGCACGAAGTGCTGAAACCCTATTGTAATTGTGCTGATTTTTATTATTATTATTAGGGGTTCAAGCATGAAATGCTGAAACCCTATTGTAATTGTGCTGATTTTTATTATTATTATTATTATTCTGCCGTAAAACGCATCGTGCAGCCTAAACCGTAAGTGCTAGAGACTTGAAACTTGGCCAGAAGGTAGTACAAAAATCGAGGAGAGGTTCAGAGAATATGAGCTAGATTGGCCAATAGGTGGCGCTACAGTGCAAAAAACAAAAAAATTGCATATTTTTGCTTAAATCTCATCAACCCTTTGTCACAGACTCAAGTGTCTTATATCTTTGGAATCCTTGGGTCAAGCCGAACAAAAAAGGCCTCAAGGATTTCATTTCCGGTATGCAAATTTTTCCTCCATTTTGGATTTAGTCCAAAACCTACTTTTGCGAACTAGTCCCTGGTTTTTCGCCCGATCGGAACCAAACCAGTGCAGAAATATTCACAGGAGTCTGAAGATCAATAATTATCGAAAAAAATGTAAAATTTCGATCCACGGTTGCTAAGGGGTATCAAAACGTTCGCAGGAGGCGGAGCTAATTATACGAAAATGGCTATAACTCGTGAACGAAATGAGATATTTTCACCAAACTCGGTACACATATGTATGAGCTCAAGTTGAGGTCACAGTAAAAAAATCGCGGTGATTGGCCTCATGGTGGCGCTATAATATGAAAAAAACATAAAACAGGCTATAACCACCTGACCGTTAGTCCGATTGACTTGAAAATTGGTATGCAGTGTCTTGGTCCAAGGTGCCATGTATGTCTATGAGGACATTGGTGTATCTCAAAAAACATGGCCGCTATCGGCCAATGAAGTTTGAGCACCTATTAGACAAGGTTAACGGAGGCCGATCGGAACAAAACTCAGTGGGCATGTTCGGCTCAAGCCCCTAGAGGTCTGTAAGAATTTTGAAAGAAATCGGCCACTAGTTGGCGCTAACGAGTTTTGTGGCTCTGTAATCACGTGGTGTTACACTTATCGTCACAAAATGCATATCATATGATAGATCTGCTCATGCTGAACAACTTTGCCTCTAGAACCATTGCTGTCAATCAAACAGTTCATTAAATATTCATGAATATGTTAAAAACCTACTTTTGCGAACTAGTCCTAGGTTTTTCGCCCGATCGGAACCAGACCAGTCTAGGACAATTCTCTGGACTCTCTAGATCAATAATTATCAAAAAAAAGTTGAACTTTTGCATTTGGATTGCTGTAATAGGGTCATTTATAAAATGGGCGTGGCAAAATGCAATCAAAAGCCTATAAATCCTAAACAAAAACTCAGAACTTCACAAAAATTGGTGAGCATATGTGACATACCATCATTAACAAGCATGAAAAATTTTATGGAGATCGGACGATAGGTGGCGCTATAACTGTTAAAAAGCTTTAAAATCATATATTTCCTATGGTAAACTGCCTGTATTGGCTGTAAATGGTCTTTTCCATCTCTGATCATATAATTTTCATATCATAATGTTCAAAACTAGTGCAATACAATTCTCTGGACTCACTAGATCAATAATTGTCAGAAAAAGTTGAACTACTTCATTTGGATAGCTATAATAGGTTCACTTCAAAATCTGGCCTTTACCAAGTGTCCCCGAAAGCCTATATCTCTTTAATCAATGCTCAGACCTTCTTAAAAACAAGTCAGAACGTGTGAAATATCACCCTGAACAAGCATGAAAATTTTCAGACAGATCGGACAAAATTTGCCTCTATAACAGTTAAAAAGGTGAAAATGATATGAATTAATGGCATGTTAAGCCAATAAGTGGTATTTTACTGCCCCCTGCTGTTTAAAATAGTCATTTTCTCATATTGGTATTGGTAACAGCCATGGTAAATCATGATAAATGATGGTGTGTGTGTGTGTGTGTGTGTGTGTGTGTGTGTGTGTGTGTGTGTGTGTGTGTGTGTGTGTGTGTGTGTGGTACAAATATAACAAAGGTTTTATTTTCCAACATGAAAACAAACATAACAGAGTGCTAGTGCACAAACAATAACCGACAATGATAATGGATGAGAGGGGAACTTAAATACACAGATCAAGACAAGGACAACAGGTGACGGTTATGATGATGAGGAGCAGGTGATGATGAGGAGGGTGATGAGGAGCAGGTGCAGGTGATGACGACAGATGGTGAATGTGATGAAGACAGAAGGTGAATGTGATGAAGGTGAATGTGACACCAATATCACTGAAACATTTGTGTGTGTGTGTGTGTGTGTGTGTAGCATTATTGTGTGTAGCATATGTAGCAAGTATGCATTATTGAGTTAACATGGAAACACTGGTTTGCTTTAGTGCAGAAAACTGGTCAAAATCATGAGGTTTAAAGTGAAAGTGAGCCAATAAGTGGTCTTCTACTGCCCTCTGCTGGCCATTCTACTTATTAATTAAATTTTTCCACATGTGCTTGCATTTATACTTGAATACACACTAAAAATCACTTATATAGCAATAACTATTATAACACAATCATATTTTGTCAGTGTTAATCACTTTATTTGCACTGACACTTCAAATAATTGCTAGTAATGTGGTAAATCATGGTTAACTATGCTGTGTGTGTGTGTGTGTGTGTGTGTGTGTGTGTGTGTGTGTGTGGGTGTGTGTGTGTGTGTGTGTGTGTGTGTGGGTGTGTGTGTGTGTGTGTGTGTAAGCATGCATTGAGTTAACATGGATAAACTGGTTTGCTTTAGTGCAGAAAACTGGTTTAAAGTGAAAGTGAGCCAATAAGTGGTCTTCTACTGCCCTCTGCTGGCCATTCTACTTATTAATGAAATATTTCAACATGTGCTTGCATTCATACTTGAATACACACTAAAAAAATCACTTATATAGCAATAACTATTATAACACAATCATATTTTGTCAGTGTTAATCACTTTATTTGCACTGACACTTCAAATAATTGCTAGTAATGTGATAAATCAGGCTAGAAACATGGTAAATCAAAGTAAATAATACTAGATTGTCGTTTATCTCCTGGTAAATAATACTAGAACGTGGTATATCATGGTAAATCATGGTTAACTATGTATGTGTGTGTGTGTGTGTGTGTGTGTGTGTGTGTGTGTGTGTGTGTGTGTGTGTGTAAGCATGCATTGAGTTAACATGGAAAAACTGGTTTGCTTTAGTGCAGAAAACTGGTTTAAAGTGAAAGTGAGCCAATAAGTGGTCTTCTAGTGCCCTCTGCTGGCCATTCTACTTAATAATGAAATATTTTACATGTGCTTTTGCATTCATACTTGGACACACACTAAAAATCACGTATATAACTAACTATTATAACACAATAATATTTTGTCAGTGTTCATCACCTCATTTGCACTGACACTTCACATAATTGCTAGTAATGTGGTTAATCATGCTAGAAACATTGTAAATCATAGTAAATAATACTGAAATGAGGTGTATCAAGGTAAATCATGCTAGAATCCTAATAAATCATTCTGGAACATGGTATATGATAGTAAATCATGCTAGAATCATATTAAATAATTCTAGAATGTGGCAAATCGTTGTGGGAGGAGCCTATTTTACTCAAATGGCTATAACTCAAGAACTAAATGAGATATCTTCACCAAACTCAGTACACATGTGTATGGGTTCAATTTGAGGTCACAGTAAACAATTTTATGGAGATCGGACCATAGGTGGCGCTATAACTGTTAAAAAGCTTTAAAACCATATATATCCCATGGCAAATTGCCTGTATTGGCTGTAAATGGTCTTTTCCATCTATTATGTCAGTGGTTACATGCTTGCTAAATAAATCTTAATAACTTTTGATGCTTTTGTGCTTAAATGCCTTAAAGGCCTTAACTGCTTGAACCCCGATAAATGCTGCTTGCAGCTTTAATTAGGGGTTCAAGCACGAAGTGCTGAAACCCTATTGTAATTGTGCTGATTAGGGGTTCAAGCACGAAGTGCTGAAACCCTATTGTAATTGTACTGATTTTTTTTATTATTATTATTCTTCTGCCGTAAAACGCATCGTGCAGCCCAAACCGTAAGTGCTAGAGACTTGAAACTTGGCCAGAAGGTAGTACAAAAATCGAGGAGAGGTTCAGAGAGTATGACCCCGATTGGCCCATAGGTGGCGCTATAGTGCCAAAAACCAAAAAAAATCACGGTTTTGCTTAAATCTCCTTAACCCTTTGTCACAGACTCAAGTGTCTTATATCACTGTAATCCTTGTCTCAAGACGGACAAAATGTATATCTTCAATTTCATTTCCGGTATGCAAATTTTTCCGCCATTTTGAATTTTGTCTAAAACCTACTTTTGCAAACTAGTAGAGGGTTTTTTTGGCCAATCGGAACCAAACCAGTGCAGAAATGTTCTCTGGAGTCTGATTATCAGTAATTATCGAAAAAAAGTTGAAATTTCGATCCACGGTTGCTAAGGGGCGTCAAAACGTTCGCAGGAGGCGGAGCCAGTTTACTAAAATGGTTATAACTCATGAACGAAATTAGATATTTTCACCAAACTCGGAACACATGTGTATGAGTTCAATCTGGGGTCACAGTAAAAAAATCGCGACGATTGAACACTAGGTGGCGTTATAACATGAAAAAAACATGAAAAGGGCTATAACCACCTGACCGTTAGTCCAATTGACTTGAAAATTGGTATGCAGTCTCATGGTCCAGGGTGCCATGTATGTCTATGAGGACATTGGCGTATCTCGAAAAACATGGCCGCCATCGGCCAATGAAGTTGAGCACCTATTAGACAAGGTTAACGGAGGCCGATCGGAACAAAACTCGATGGGCATGTTCAACTCATGGCCCTAGAGGTATGTGAGATTTTTGAAAGAAATCGGCCACTAGTTGGCGCTAACGAGTTTTATGGCTCTGTAATCACGTGGTGTTAAACTTATTGTCACATTATGCATATCATTTGATAGATCTGCTCATGCTGAACAACTTTGCCTCAAGAACCACTACTGTCAATCAAACTGTTCATTAAATATTCGCAAACATGCTAAAAACCTACTTTTGCGAACTAGTCCCTGGTTTTTTGCCCGATCAGAACCAGACCAGTCTAGGGTAATTCTCTGGACTCTCTAGATCAATAATTATCGAAAAAAAGTTGAACTTTTGCAGTTGGATGGCTGTAATAGGGTCATTTAGAAAATGGGCGTGGCAAAATACACTAAAAAGCCTATAAATCCTAAATGAAAACTCAGAACTTCACAAAAATTGATGAGCATATGTGTCAGAACATGCTAAAGAAGCATGGACATTTTTAAGGAGATCGGAGCATAGGTGGCGCTATAACTGTTAAAACGCTTTAAAACCATATATTTCCTATGGTAAATTGCCTGTATTTGCTGTAAATGGTGTCTTCTATCATCATATAATGTTCATATCATAATGTTCAAAACCAGTGCAGCACAATTCTCTGAACTCTCTAGATCAATAATTATCAGAAAAAAAGTTTAACTTCTTCAAAAGGTGATTTTATATGAATATAATGACATATTAAGCCAATAAGTGGTATTTTACTGCCCCCTGCTGTCATTTCATCATACTACTCCCTAATATTGTTATAAAATTCATATTTAGACTTTATAAAATCATTATTTTAACATTTACAATCACATTTTGTCAAAACTCATCTATTGAGTATTACTATTGACAATTGTGTTACACTGAGATATGGAAATGGACGAAAGTAAATGAATGAAATGAAACGAAAGTAACGGCATTTAAGCCACGCCCCCGAATACAAATTCATTCATAACTCGAAAACGGAAAGTCGTTGCGCGCTCAAATTTTGATGGTGAGGACCTCTCTGGGCTCTTGATCGAAACGTGTCGTCGCGGGCCTCGGGAGCGCGCCCCCCGCGCATCGCGAATCCGCGGGACCCCCGATTTTGAACGGCCATTACTCCCGACCCAGACCACCCCGAACATTGTGTGAGAGCTCGTTGGAAAGGGCGCGTCCTTGGCTAGCTTCGATTCAAATGTGGTGTTATTTGCCCTGGGCATTCCAGAGATAATAGCCCGAACAGATATGCCTTATAACAATCATAACTCCCAGCCCCAATCGCCCAAAAACACGTTGATGGTCTCATTCAACAGGGCTCCTCAAGCACTATCTATGCTCTGAGTTTCAGAATTTTTCGCCTTTTGGTTCCTGAGATATAAGTAAAAAAACAAATTCCCATTCATTCATTCAAACACTTCAACTGTAAAATGTAAGCTATAATACCACTGTTGTCCACTAGAGGGAGCAGCAGGATTACGCATGATCTTTTAATTCGCTTCAGTATTGGGAAATAAACAAATGCTTTAAGAAGCAATCTTTTTTATTATGATGTTTTTTTTTTTATTATGATATTTTTTATACATTTTATTTTTTATTATGATTATGAACGGTTTGATTGACATTAGTGATTCTTGAGGCAAAGTTGTTCAAGATGAGGAGATGAAGATATTTTCACAATATCACATCCTAAAAACATTGAAAACATATTTGTCTTTGTGTGTGTGTGTGTGGATGTGTTTGTGTTTGTGTGTGTGTCTGTGTGTGTAAGCATGCTTAATGGAAAGAACATGGAGAAACTGCTTTGTTTTACTGGTGGATAAAAAAAGTCTTTCAAATGAAAGTGAGTCAATTAGTGGTCTTCTACTGCCCTCTGCAGGACATTCTACTTAATAAAATATTTTCATCTGTGCTTTTGCGTTAGTTTTTGGACTATATAAAATTACTTGCATGAAAATCACCTATTATAACACAGTCATGTTTTGTCAAAGTTTATCACTTCATTTTTACTGAGCTCTCAGTTTGAACAATTCTGCCTCTCAGTGATTAATTTGAAATCTGAAAATGGTGTTATACAGAGGAGATTTGCAATTATCATTTTGTTACCTATCTTTTATTTTAAATATCTACATCTACAACAAAATGTGTGTGCATGTGTGTGTTCAAGCATGGTTAGTGTATTAAGTATTATTGTTTAAGTATTATTGTTTTCATTTACATTTTAACCACCAGAAGAAGAACACTCATTGGTTCATTCTGCTCACTAAAATATTATTTTTCATTTTTTTTCCATTTGAAATATTGTTTAAACTTAATAAAATCATTAAAATAACATTTCAAATCATATTTTCTCTGTTTATAAATCCCACAGACTCACATTGGCTGCAATACTAATGTTTTTGTAAAACACAGACCTGATAGTCTAATCTGTGTGTATTGTGCATATATTATTGATATTATTACTATTGCAAATCATGTTATTGTAACTCATATCTTAATTGAATATTATTTGTAATTTTAATTCTTTATTTCTTAATTGTTTTTTTATGATTACTACAGATATTATCACCAAAGATATCAACTACACCTTCACTTTTAGTATTGACACGCTGCACACACAGCACAATCACACACTCACTAATGCATTCAAATAAATGTAATCTTATTGTGCTACTTTATTTGTACATGATTAGAATGAACAGAAATCTAAGAATATTTTTCTTCTTTTGTTAAAGCCATTTCAGACTCCAAGTAAGCATTATATTACTAATCATCTATTTTAAAGGTGCCATACAATTGAAAACTGTATTTATCTTGGCATAGTTGAATGATAAGAGTTCTGGACATGGAACTGACATACCGTGAGCCTCAAACACCATTGTTTCCTCCTTCATGTGTAAATCTCTTGTTTGCAAAAGACCGCTGAAAAATGAGTGAATCCCACCATAACACCGACTGTGACGTTGGAGTCAGGATCATTAATATTTATACCCCCCAAATTTGCATTTTCCAGTCCATGTTCTAGGCCAGGCAGTGTTAATGTGGACCTGCACAGCCGAATCATCAGAAGATCTGCAGGTATTGTGAAGAAGCAAGCAAGGACATTAGTGAAAATGGCAGATCATGGATATAAATGTTATGTCTGAGGCTGTGCTGCGGATTTGAGAACTTTTCATTCCCTTCCCACAAAAGAGAACTGTCAACAGGCATGGTTGATGTTTACAACAGGATAAACTCACCATTTTAATTCAAAGCTGTTAGTTTACTCTTAACGGAGGCCGATCAGAACGAAACTCGGTGGGCATGTTCGACTCGTGGCCCTAGAGGTCTGTAAGAATTTTGAAAAATCAGCCACTAGTTGACGCTAACAGGTTTTACGGCTATGTAATCACGTGATGCATATCATTTGATAGATCTCCTCATACTGAACAACTTTGCCTCAAGAACTACTGCTGTCAATCAATTTGTTCATTAAATACTTGCGATTATGTTAAAAACCTACTTTTGCAAACTAGTCCTAGGTTTTTCGCCCGATCGGAAATATACCAGTGCAGTACAATTCTCTGGAAGCTCTAGATTATTAATTATATAAAAAACTTTAACTTTACCCATTGGGTAGCCATAACAGGATCATTTAGAAAATGGGTATGGCAAAAAACACTCAAAAGCCTGTAAATCCTAAACAAAAACTCAGACAACTCACTAAACTGCCTTATGTGCTTAAAGACCCTAAATGCTTGAACCCCGCTAAATGCTGCTTGCAGCTTTAATTATTATTATTAGGGGTTCAAGCACGAAGTGCTGAAACCCTATTGTAATTGTACTGATTTTTAGGGGTTCAAGCATGAAATGCTGAAACCCTATTGTAATTGTAAGGATTTTTATTATTATTATTCTTCCCTAAAACGCATCGTGCAGCCAAAACCGTAAGGCCTAGAGACGTGATACTTGGTCAAATGGTAGTAGTATTGCTCGCTACTCAGATACACGGACTTAGCCAAATCGGCCCATAGGTGGCGCTACAGCGACCAAAAGCGCGAAACTGCTCATAACTCCTAGACTGTATGTCGTAGACTCAAGTGTCTTATATCCATGTAATCAAGACCTCATGGCAAACAAAATGTATATCTCCGATTTCATTTCCGGTATGCAAATTTTTCCGCAATTTTGAATTTTGTCAAAAACCTACTTTTGCGAACTAGTCCCTGGTTTTTTGTCCGATCGGAACCAAACCAGTGCAGAATTGTTCTCTGGAGTCTGAAGATCAATAATTATCGAAAAAACGTTGAAATTTCGATTCATGGTACCTAGGGGGTGCAAAATTAACGTTGTGGGAGGAGCCTATTTTACTAAAATGGCTATAACTCAAGAAGTAATTAAGTAAACTTCACCAAACTTGGTACACATGTGTAAGAGGCCACTCTGAGGTCACAGTAAAAAAAATTGCGTCGATTGGCCACATGGTGGCGCTATAAAAAAAAAAAAACGTATAGACACCTGACCGTTTTTCCGAATGACTTGAAATTTGGTATGCAGTGTCTTGGCCCAAGTGGCCATGTATGTGTAAAAGGATATTGGCGTATCTCGAAAAACATGGCCGCCATTGGCCAATGAGGTTTGAGCACCGTTAACGAAGTCCGATCGGAGCGAAACTCGGTGGGCATGTTCGGCTCAAGCCCCTAGAGGTCTGTAACAATTTTGAAAGAAATCGGCCACTAGTTGGCGCTAACGAGTTTTAAGGCTCTGTAATCACGTGGTGTTACACTTATTGTCACAAAATGCATATCATTTGATAGATCTCCTCATGCTGAACAACTTTGCCTCAAGAACCATTGCTGTCAATCAAACCGTTCATTAAATATTCATGAATATGTTAAAAACCTACTTTTGCGAACTAGTCCCTGGTTTTTCGCCCGATCGGAACCAGACCAGTCTAGGACAATTCTCTGGACTCTCTAGATAAATAATTATCGAAAAAAAGTTGAACTTTTGCATTTGCCTGGCTGTAACAGGGTAATTTACAAAAGGGGCGTGGCAAAATACACTAAAATGCCTATAAATCATAAATGAAAACTCAGAACTTCACAAAAATTGGTGAGCATATGTGACATAACATCATTAACAAGCATGCCAAATTTTATGGAGATCGGACCAAAGGTGGCGCTATAACTGTTAAAAAGCTTTAAAACCATATATTTCCCATGGTAAACTGCCTGTATTGGCTGTAAATGGTCTTTTCCGTCTATTATGTCAATTGTTAAATGCCTGCTAAATAAAACTTAATGTCTTTTGATGCTTGTGTGCTTAAAGGCCTTAAAGGCCTTAACTGCTTGAACCCCGATAAATGCTGCTTGCAGCTTTAATTTTTATTAGGGGTTCAAGCATGAAATGCTGAAACCCTATTGTAATTGTGCTGATTTTTATTATTATTATTATTATTCTGCCGTAAAACGCATCGTGCAGCCTAAACCGTAAGTGCTAGAGACTTGAAACTTGGCCAGAAGGTAGTACAAAAATCGAGGAGAGGTTCAGAGAATATGAGCTAGATTGGCCAATAGGTGGCGCTACAGTGCAAAAAACAAAAAAATGGCATATTTTTGCTTAAATCTCATCAACCCTTTGTCACAGACTCAAGTGTCTTATATCTTTGGAATCCTTGGGTCAAGCCGAACAAAAAAGGCCTCAAGGATTTCATTTCCGGTATGCAAATTTTCCCGCCATTTTGGATTATGTCCAAAACCTACTTTTGCGAACTAGTCCCTGGTTTTTCGCCCGATCGGAACCAAACCAGTGCAGAAATATTCACAGGAGTCTGAAGATCAATAATTATCGAAAAAAATGTAAAATTTCGATCCACGGTTGCTAAGGGGTATCAAAACGTTCGCAGGAGGCGGAGCTAATTATACGAAAATGGCTATAACTCGTGAACGAAATGAGATATTTTCACCAAACTCGGTACACATATGTAAGAGCTCAAGTTGAGGTCACAGTAAAAAAATCGCGGTGATTGGCCTCATGGTGGCGCTATAATATGAAAAAAACATAAAACAGGCTATAACCACCTGACCGTTAGTCCGATTGACTTGAAAATTGGTATGCAGTGTCTTGGTCCAAGGTGCCATGTATGTGTATGAGGACATTGGCGTATCTCAAAAAACATGGCCGCCATCGGCCAATGAAGTTTGAGCACCTATTAGACAAGGTTAACGGAGGCCGATCGGAACGAAACTCAATGGGCATGTTCGGCTCATGGCCCTAGAGGTCTGTAAGAATTTTGAAAGAAATCGGCCACTAGTTGGCGCTAATGAGTTTTATGGCTCTGTAATCACGTGGTGTTACACTTATCATCACAAAATGCATATCATTTGATAGATCTGCTTATGCTGAACAACTTTGCCTCTAGAACCATTGCTGTCAATCAAACAGTTTATTAATTATTCACGAATATGTTAAAAACCTACTTTTGCGAACTAGTCCCTGGTTTTTTGCCCGATCGGAACCAAACGAGTCTAGGACAATTCTCTGGACTCTCTAGATCAATAATTATCAAAAAAAAGTTGAACTTTTGCATTTGGATGGCTGTAATAGGGTCATTTATAAAATGGGCGTGTCAAAATACATTAAAAAGCCTATAAATCCTAAATAAAAACTCAGAACTTCACAAAAATTGGTCAGCATATGTGACATAACATCATTAACAAGCATGAAAAATTCTATGGAGATCGGACGATAGGTGGCACTATAACTGTTAAAAAGCTTTAAAATCATATATTTCCTATGGTAAACTGCCTGTATTGGCTGTAAATGGTCTTTTCCATCTCTGATCATATAATTTTCATATCATAATGTTCAAAACTAGTGCAATACAATTCTCTGGACTCACTAGATCAATAATTGTCAGAAAAAGTTGAACTACTTCATTTGGATAGCTATAATAGGTTCACTTCAAAATCTGGCCTTTACCAAGTCTATATCGATTTTAATCAATGCTCAGACCTTCTTAAAAACAAGTCAGAACGTGTGAAATATCACCCTGAACAAGCATGAAAATTTTCAGACAGATCGGACAAAATTTGCCTCTATAACAGTTAAAAAGGTGAAAATGATATGAATTAATGGCATGTTAAGCCAATAAGTGGTATTTTACTGCCCCCTGCTGTTTAAAATAGTCATTTTCTCATATTGGTATTGGTATCAGCCATGGTAAATCATGATAAATGATGGTGTGTGTGTGTGTGTGTGTGGTACAAATATAACAAAGGTTTTATTTTCCAACATGAAAACAAACATAACAGAGTGCTAGTGCACAAACAATAACCGACAATGATAATGGATGAGAGGGGAACTTAAATACACAGATCAAGACAAGGACAACAGGTGACGGTTATGATGATGAGGAGCAGGTGATGATGAGGAGGGTGATGAGGAGCAGGTGCAGGTGATGACGACAGATGGTGAATGTGATGAAGACAGAAGGTGAATGTGATGAAGGTGAATGTGACACCAATATCACTGAAACATTTGTGTGTGTGTGTGTGTGTGTGTGTGTGTGTGTGTGTGTGTGTGTGTGTGTGTGTGTGTAGCATTATTGTGTGTAGCATATGTAGCAAGTATGCATTATTGAGTTAACATGGAAACACTGGTTTGCTTTAGTGCAGAAAACTGGTCAAAATCATGAGGTTTAAATTGAAAGTGAGCCAATAAGTGGTCTTCTACTGCCCTCTGCTGGCCATTCTACTTATTAATTAAATTTTTCCACATGTGCTTGCATTTATACTTGAATACACACTAAAAATCACTTATATAGCAATAACTATTATAACACAATCATATTTTGTCAGTGTTAATCACTTTATTTGCACTGACACTTCAAATAATTGCTAGTAATGTGGTAAATCATGGTAAATCATGGTTAACTATGCTGTGTGTGTGTGTGTGTGTGTGTGTGTGTGTGTGTGTGTGTGTGTGTGTGTGTGTGTGTGTGTGTGTGTGTAAGCATGCATTGAGTTAACATGGATAAACTGGTTTGCTTTAGTGCAGAAAACTGGTTTAAAGTGAAAGTGAGCCAATAAGTGGTCTTCTACTGCCCTCTGCTGGCCATTCTACTTATTAATGAAATATTTCAACATGTGCTTGCATTCATACTTGAATACACACTAAAAAAATCACTTATATAGCAATAACTATTATAACACAATCATATTTTGTCAGTGTTAATCACTTTATTTGCACTGACACTTCAAATAATTGCTAGTAATGTGATAAATCAGGCTAGAAACATGGTAAATCAAAGTAAATAATACTAGATTGTCGTTTATCTCCTGGTAAATAATACTAGAACGTGGTATATCATGGTAAATCATGGTTAACTATGCTGTGTGTGTATGTGTGTGTGTGTGTGTGTGTGTGTGTGTGTGTGTGTAAGCATGCATTGAGTTAACATGGAAAAACTGGTTTGCTTTAGTGCAGAAAACTGGTTTAAAGTGAAAGTGAGCCAATAAGTGGTCTTCTAGTGCCCTCTGCTGGCCATTCTACTTAATAATGAAATATTTTACATGTGCTTTTGCATTCATACTTGGACACACACAAAAAATCACGTATATAACTAACTATTATAACACAATAATATTTTGTCATTGTTCATCACCTCATTTGCACTGACACTTCACATAATTGCTAGTAATGTGGTTAATCATGCTAGAAACATTGTAAATCATAGTAAATAATACTGAAATGAGGTGTATCAAGGTAAATCATGCTAGAATCCTAATAAATCATTCTGGAACATGGTATATGATAGTAAATCATGCTAGAATCATATTAAATAATTCTAGAATGTGGCAAATCGTTGTGGGAGGAGCCTATTTTACTCAAATGGCTATAACTCAAGAAGTAAATGAGATATCTTCACCAAACTCAGTACACATGTGTATGGGTTCAATTTGAGGTCACAGTAAACAATTTTATGGAGATCGGACCATAGGTGGCGCTATAACTGTTAAAAAGCTTTAAAACCATATATATCCCATGGCAAATTGCCTGTATTGGCTGTAAATGGTCTTTTCCATCTATTATGTCAGTGGTTACATGCTTGCTAAATAAATCTTAATAACTTTTGATGCTTTTGTGCTTAAATGCCTTAAAGGCCTTAACTGCTTGAACCCCGCTAAATGCTGCTTGCAGCTTTAATTATTATTATTATTATTATTATTCCGCCGTAAAACGCATCGTGCAGCCCAAACCGTAAGAGCTGGAACTTTGAAACTTTGACAGATGGTAGTACAAAAATCGAGGAAAGGTTCAGAGATTATGACCCCGATTGGCCCATAGGTGGCGCTATAGCAACCAAAAGCGCGAAACTGCTCATAACTCCTAGACCGTATGTCGTAGACTCAAGTGTCTTATATCATTGGAAAGCTGGATGCCTGACGAACAAAACGTATATCTCCGATTTCATTTCCGCCATGATAGATTTTCCGCCATTTTGAATTTTGTCAAAAACCTACTTTTGCGAACTAGTCCCTGGTTTTTTGCCCGATTGGAACCAAACCAGTGCAGAAATGTTCTCTGGAGTCTGAATATCAATAATTATCGAAAAAAAGTGGAAATTTCGATTCACGGTTGCTAAGGGGCGCCAAAACGTACGTTGTGGGAGGGGCCTATTTTACTAAAATGGCTATAACTCCCGATGTAAATGAGGTATCTTCACCAAACTTGGTACACATGTGTATGAGTTCATTATGGGGTCACAGTAAAAAAATCGCGACGATTGGCCTCATGGTGGCGCTATAAAATGAAAAAAACATAAAACAGGCTATAACCACCTGACCGTTAGTCCGATTGACTTGAAAATTGGTATGCAGTGTCTTGGTCCAAGGTGCCATGTATGTGTATGAGGACATTGGCGTATCTCAAAAAACATGGCCGCCATCGGCCAATGAAGTTTGAGCACCTATTAGACAAGGTTAACGGAGGCCGATCGGAACGAAACTCGATGAGCATGTTCGACTCATGGCCCTAAAGGTCTGTAAGAATTTTGAAAGAAATCGGCCACTAGTTGGCGCTAACGAGTTTTATGGCTCTGTAATCACGTGGTGTTACACTTATCGTCACAAAATGCATATCATTTGATAGATCTGCTCATCCTGAACAACTTTGCCTCTAGAACCATTGCTGTCAATCAAACCGTTCATTAAATATTCATGAATATGTTAAAAACCTACTTTTGCGAACTAGTCCCTGGTTTTTCGCCCGATCGGAACCACACCAGTCTAGGACAATTCTCTGGACTCTCTAGATCAATAATTATCAAAAAAAAGTTTAACTTTTGCATGAGTATGGCTGTAATAGGGTCATTTAGAAAAGGGGCGTGGTAAAATGCACTCAAAAGCCTATAAATCCTAAACGAAAACTCAGAACTTCACAAAAATTGATGAGCATATGTGTCATAACCTGCTAAAGAAGCATGGGAAATTTTATGGAGATCGGACCATAGTTGGCGCTATAACTGTTAAAACGCTTTAAAACCATATATTTCCTATGGTAAATTGCCTGTATTTGCTGTAAATGGTGTCTTCTATCATCATATAATGTTCATATCATAATGTTCAAAACCAGTGCAGCACAATTCTCTGAACTCTCTAGATCAATAATTATCAGAAAAAAAGTTTAACTTCTTCAAAAGGTGATTTTATATGAATATAATGACATATTAAGCCAATAAGTGGTATTTTACTGCCCCCTGCTGTCATTTCATCATACTACTCCCTAATATTGTTATAAAATTCATATTTAGACTTTATAAAATCATTATTTTAACATTTACAATCACATTTTGTCAAAACTCATCTATTGAGTATTACTATTGACAATTGTGTTACACTGAGATATGGAAATGGACGAAAGTAAATGAATGAAATGAAACGAAAGTATAACGGCATTTAAGCCACGCCCCCGAATACAAATTCATTCATAACTCGAAAACGGAAAGTCGTTGCGCGCTCAAATTTTGATGGTGAGGACATCTCCGGGCTCTTGATCGAAACGTGTCGTCGCGGGCCTCGGGAGCGCGCCCCCCGCGCATCGCCAGTCCGCGGGACCCCCGATTTTGAACGACCATTACTCCCGACCCAGACCACCCCGAACATTGTGTGAGAGCTCGTTGGAAAGGTCCCGTCTTTGGCTAGCTTCGATTCAAATGTGGTGTTATTTGCCCTGGGCATTCCAGAGATAATAGCCCGAACAGATATGCCTTATAACAGCCATAACTCCCAGCCCCAATCGCCCAAAAACACCTTGATGGTCTCATTCAACAGGGCTCCTCAAGCACTATCTATGCTCTGAGTTTCAGAATTTTTCGCCTTTTGGTTCCTGAGATATAAGTAAAAAAACAAATTCCCATTCATTCATTCAAACACTTCAACTGTAAAATGTAAGCTATGATACCACTGTTGTCCACTAGAGGGAGCAGCAGGATTACGCATGATCTTTTAATTCGCTTTCAGTATTGGGAAATAAACAAATGCTTTAAGAAGCAATCTTTTTTATTATGATTTTTTTTTTTTTTTATGATATTTGTATATATTTTATTTTTTTATTATGATTATGAACGGTTTGATTGACATTAGTGATTCTTGAGGCAAAGTTGTTCAAGATGAGGAGATGAAGATATTTTCACAATATCACATCCTAAAAACATTGAAAACATATTTGTCTTTGTGTGTGTGTGTGTGTGTGTGTGTGTGTGTGTGTGTGGATGTGTTTGTGTGTGTGTCTGTGTGTGTAAGCATGCTTAATGGAAAGAACATGGAGAAACTGCTTTGTTTTACTGGTGGATAAAAAAAGTCTTTCAAATGAAAGTGAGTCAATTAGTGGTCTTCTACTATGGAAGCAGGACATTCTACTTAATAAAATATTTTCATCTGTGCTTTTGCATAAGTTTTTGGACTATATAAAATTATTGCATGAAAATCACCTATTATAACACAGTCATGTTTTGTCAAAGTTTATCACTTCATTTTTACTGAGCTCTCAGTTTGAACAATTCTGCCTCTCAGTGATTAATTTGAAATCTGAAAATGGTGTTATACAGAGGAGATTTGCAATTATCATTTTGTTACCTATCTTTTATTTTAAATATCTACATCTACAACAAAATGTGTGTGCATGTGTGTGTTCAAGCATGGTTAGTGTATTAAGTATTATTGTTTAAGTATTATTGTTTTCATTTACATTTTAACCACCAGAAGAAGAACACTCATTGGTTCATTCTGCTCACTAAAATATTATTTTTCATTTTTTTTCCATTTGAAATATTGTTTAAACTTAATAAAATCATTAAAATAACATTTCAAATCATATTTTGTCTGTTTATAAATCCCACAGACTCACATTGGCTGCAATACTAATGTTTTTGTAAAACACAGACCTGATAGTCTAATCTGTGTGTATTGTGCATATATTATTGATATTATTACTATTGCAAATCATGTTATTATAACTCATATCTTAATAGAATATTATTTGTAATTTTAATTCTTTATTTCTTAATTGTTTTTTTATGATTACTACAGATATTATCACCAAAGATATCAACTACACCTTCACTTTTAGTATTGACATGCTGCACACACAGCACAATCACACACTCACTAATGCATTCAAATAAATGTAATCTTACTGTGCTACTTTATTTGTACATGATTAGAATGAACAGAAATCTAAGACTATTTTTCTTCTTTTGTTAAAGCCATTTCAGACTCCAAGTAAGCATTATATTACTAATCATCTATTTTAAAGGTGCCATACAATTGAAAACTGTATTTATCTTGGCATAGTTGAATGATAAGAGTTCTGGACATGGAACTGACGTACCTTGAGCCTCAAACACCATTGTTTCCTCCTTCATGTGTAAATCTCCTGTTTGCAAAAGACCGCTGAAAAATGAGTGAATCCCACCATAACACCGACTGTGACGTTGGAGTCAGGATCATTAATATTTATACCCCCCAAATTTGCATTTCCCAGTCCATTTTCTAGGCCAGGCAGTGTTAATGTGGACCTGCACAGCCAAATCATCAGAAGATCTGCAGGTATTGTGAAGAAGCAAGCAAGGACAATAGTGAAAATGGCAGATCATGGATATAAATGTTATGTCTGAGGCTGTGCTGCGGATTTGAGAACTTTTCATTCCCTTCCCACAAAAGAGAACTGTCAACAGGCATGGTTGATGTTTACAACAGGATACCTCACCATTTTAATTCAAAGCTGTTAGTTTGCTCTTAACGGAGGCCGATCAGAACGAAACTCGGTGGGCATGTTCGACTCGTGGCCCTAGAGGTCTGTAAGAATTTTGAAAAATCAGCCACTAGTTGATGCTAACAGGTTTTACGGCTATGTAATCACGTGATGCATATCATTTGATAGATCTCCTCATACTGAACAACTTTGCCTCAAGAACTACTGCTGTCAATCAATTTGTTCATTAAATACTTGCGATTATGTTAAAAACCTACTTTTGCGAACTAGTCCTAGGTTTTTCGCCCGATCAGAAATATACCAGTGCAGTACAATTCTCTGGAAGCTCTAGATTATTAATTATATAAAAAACTTTAACTTTACCCATTGGGTAGCCATAACAGGATCATTTAGAAAATGGGTATGGCAAAAAACACTCAAAAGCCTGTAAATCCTAAACAAAAACTCACTAAACTGCCTTATGTGCTTAAAGACCCTAAATGCTTGAACCCCGCTAAATGCTGCTTGCAGCTTTAATTAGGGGTTCAAGCATGAAATGCTGAAACCCTATTGTAATTGTACTGATTTTTATTATTATTATTATTCTTCTGCCGTAAAACGCATCGTGCAGCCCAAACCGTAAGTGCTAGAGACTTGAAACTTGGCCAGAAGGTAGTACAAAAATCGAGGAGAGGTTCAGAGAGTATGACCCCGATTGGCCCATAGGTGGCGCTATAGTGCCAAAAACCAAAAAAAATCACGGTTTTGCTTAAATCTCCTTAACCCTTTGTCACAGACTCAAGTGTCTTATATCACTGTAATCCTTGTCTCAAGACGGACAAAATGTATATCTTCAATTTCATTTCCGGTATGCAAATTTTTCCGCCATTTTGAATTTTGTCTAAAACCTACTTTTGCAAACTAGTAGAGGGTTTTTTTGGCCAATCGGAACCAAACCAGTGCAGAAATGTTCTCTGGAGTCTGATTATCAGTAATTATCGAAAAAAAGTTGAAATTTCGATCCACGGTTGCTAAGGGGCGTCAAAACGTTTGCAGGAGGCGGAGCCAGTTTACTAAAATGGTTATAACTCATGAACGAAATTAGATATTTTCACCAAACTCGGAACACATATGTATGAGTTCAATCTGGGGTCACAGTAAAAAAATCGCGACGATTGAACACTAGGTGGCGTTATAACATGAAAAAAACATGAAAAGGGCTATAACCACCTGACCGTTAGTCCAATTGACTTGAAAATTGGTATGCAGTCTCATGGTCCAGGGTGCCATGTATATCTATGATGACATTGGCGTATCTCGAAAAACATGGCCGCCATCAGCCAATGAAGTTGAGCACCTATTAGACAAGGTTAACGGAGGCCGATCGGAACAAAACTCGATGGGCATGTTCAACTCATGGCCCTAGAGGTATGTAAGATTTTTGAAAGAAATCGGCCACTAGTTGGCGCTAACGAGTTTTATGGCTCTGTAATCACGTGGTGTTAAACTTATTGTCACATTATGCATATCATTTGATAGATCTGCTCATGCTGAACAACTTTGCCTCAAGAACCACTACTGTCAATCAAACTGTTCATTAAATATTGGCAAACATGTTCAAAACCTACTTTTGCGAACTAGTCCCTGGTTTTTTGCCCGATCAGAACCAGACCAGTCTAGGGTAATTCTCTGGACTCTCTAGATCAATAATTATCGAAAAAAAGTTGAACTTTTGCATTTGGATGGCTGTAATAGGGTCATTTAGAAAAGGGGCGTGGTAAAATGCACTCAAAAGCCTATAAATCCTAAACGAAAACTCAGAACTTCACAAAAATTGATGAGCATATGTGTCATAACCTGCTAAAGAAGCATGGGAAATTTTATGGAGATCGGACCATAGTTGGCGCTATAACTGTTAAAACGCTTTAAAACCATATATTTCCTATGGTAAATTGCCTGTATTTGCTGTAAATGGTGTCTTCTATCATCATATAATGTTCATATCATAATGTTCAAAACCAGTGCAGCACAATTCTCTGAACTCTCTAGATCAATAATTATCAGAAAAAAAGTTTAACTTCTTCAAAAGGTGATTTTATATGAATATAATGACATATTAAGCCAATAAGTGGTATTTTACTGCCCCCTGCTGTCATTTCATCATACTACTCCCTAATATTGTTATAAAATTCATATTTAGACTTTATAAAATCATTATTTTAACATTTACAATCACATTTTGTCAAAACTCATCTATTGAGTATTACTATTGACAATTGTGTTACACTGAGATATGGAAATGGACGAAAGTAAATGAATGAAATGAAACGAAAGTATAACGGCATTTAAGCCACGCCCCCGAATACAAATTCATTCATAACTCGAAAACGGAAAGTCGTTGCGCGCTCAAATTTTGATGGTGAGGACCTCTCCGGGCTCTTGATCGAAACGTGTCCTCGCGGGCCTCGGGAGCGCGCCCCCCGCGCATCGCCAGCCCGCGGGACCCCCGATTTTGAACGGCCATTACTCCCGACCCAGACCACCCCGAACATTGTGTAAGAGCTCGTTGGAAAGGGCACGTCCTTGGCTAGCTTCGATTCAAATGTGGTGTTATCTGCCCTGGGCATTCCAGAGATAATAGCTCGAATAGATATGCCTTATAACAGTCATAACTCCCAGCCCCAATCGCCCAAAAACACCCTGATGGTCTCATTCAACAGGGCTCCTCAAGCACTATCTATGCTCTGAGTTTCAGAATTTTTCGCCTTTTGGTTCCTGAGATATAAGTAAAAAAACAAATTCCCATTCATTCATTCAAACACCTCAACTGTAAAATGTAAGCTATAATACCACTGTTGTCCACTAGAGGGAGCAGCAGGATTACGCATGATCTTTTAATTCGCTTCAGTATTGGGAAATAAACAAATGCTTTAAGAAGCAATCTTTTTTATTATGATGTTTTTTTTATTATGATATTTGTATATATTTTATTTTTTTATTATGATTATGAACGGTTTGATTGACATTAGTGATTCTTGAGGCAAAGTTGTTCAAGATGAGGAGATGAAGATATTTTCACAATATCACATCATAAAAACATTGAAAACATATTTGTCTTTGTGTGTGTGTCTGTGTGTGTGTGTGTGTGGATGGATGTGTTTGTGTTTGTGTGTGTGTCTGTGTGTGTAAGCATGCTTAATGGAAATAACATGGAGAAACTGCTTTGTTTTACTGGTGGATAAAAAAGTCTTTCAAATGAAAGTGAGTCAATTAGTGGTCTTCTCCTGCCCTCTGCAGGACATTCTACTTAATAAAATATTTTCATCTGTGCTTTTGCATTAGTTTTTGGACTATATAAAATTACTTGCATGAAAATCACCTATTATAACACAGTCATGTTTTGTCAAAGTTTATCACTTCATTTTTACTGAGCTCTCAGTTTGAACAATTCTGCCTCTCAGTGATTAATTTGAAATCTGAAAATGGTGTTATACAGAGGAGATTTGCAATTATCATTTTGTTACCTATCTTTTATTTTAAATATCTACATCTACAAAAAAAATTGTGTGCATGTGTGTGTTCAAGCATGGTTAGTGTATTAAGTATTATTGTTTAAGTATTATTGTTTTCATTTACATTTTAACCACCAGAAGAAGAACACTCATTGGTTCATTCTGCTCACTAAAATATTATTTTTCATTTTTTTTCCATTTGAAATATTGTTTAAACTTAATAAAATCATTAAAATAACATTTCAAATCATATTTTCTCTGTTTATAAATCCCACAGACTCACATTGGCTGCAATACTAATGTTTTTGTAAAACACAGACCTGATAGTCTAATCTGTGTGTATTGTGCATATATTATTGATATTATTACTATTGCAAATCATGTTATTGTAACTCATATCTTAATTGAATATTATTTGTAATTTTAATTCTTTATTTCTTAATTGTTTTTTTATGATTACTACAGATATTATCACCAAAGATATCAACTACACCTTCACTTTTAGTATTGACACGCTGCACACACAGCACAATCACACACTCACTAATGCATTCAAATAAATGTAATCTTATTGTGCTACTTTATTTGTACATGATTAGAATGAACAGAAATCTAAGAATATTTTTCTTCTTTTGTTAAAGCCATTTCAGACTCCAAGTAAGCATTATATTACTAATCATCTATTTTAAAGGTGCCATACAATTGAAAACTGTATTTATCTTGGCATAGTTGAATGATAAGAGTTCTGGACATGGAACTGACATACCGTGAGCCTCAAACACCATTGTTTCCTCCTTCATGTGTAAATCTCTTGTTTGCAAAAGACCGCTGAAAAATGAGTGAATCCCACCATAACACCGACTGTGACGTTGGAGTCAGGATCATTAATATTTATACCCCCCAAATTTGCATTTTCCAGTCCATGTTCTAGGCCAGGCAGTGTTAATGTGGACCTGCACAGCCGAATCATCAGAAGATCTGCAGGTATTGTGAAGAAGCAAGCAAGGACATTAGTGAAAATGGCAGATCATGGATATAAATGTTATGTCTGAGGCTGTGCTGCGGATTTGAGAACTTTTCATTCCCTTCCCACAAAAGAGAACTGTCAACAGGCATGGTTGATGTTTACAACAGGATAAACTCACCATTTTAATTCAAAGCTGTTAGTTTACTCTTAACGGAGGCCGATCAGAACGAAACTCGGTGGGCATGTTCGACTCGTGGCCCTAGAGGTCTGTAAGAATTTTGAAAAATCAGCCACTAGTTGACGCTAACAGGTTTTACGGCTATGTAATCACGTGATGCATATCATTTGATAGATCTCCTCATACTGAACAACTTTGCCTCAAGAACTACTGCTGTCAATCAATTTGTTCATTAAATACTTGCGATTATGTTAAAAACCTACTTTTGCAAACTAGTCCTAGGTTTTTCGCCCGATCGGAAATATACCAGTGCAGTACAATTCTCTGGAAGCTCTAGATTATTAATTATATAAAAAACTTTAACTTTACCCATTGGGTAGCCATAACAGGATCATTTAGAAAATGGGTATGGCAAAAAACACTCAAAAGCCTGTAAATCCTAAACAAAAACTCAGACAACTCACTAAACTGCCTTATGTGCTTAAAGACCCTAAATGCTTGAACCCCGCTAAATGCTGCTTGCAGCTTTAATTATTATTATTATTCTGCCGTAAAACGCATCGTGCAGCCCAAACCGTAAGAGCTGGAACTTTGAAACTTTGACAGATGGTAGTACAAAAATCGAGGAAAGGTTCAGAGATTATGACCCCGATTGGCCCATAGGTGGCGCTATAACAACCAAAAGCGCGAAACTGCTCATAACTCCTAGACCGTATGGCGTAGACTCAAGTGTCTTATATCATTGGAAAGCTGGATGCCTGACGAACAAAACGTATATCTCCGATTTCATTTCCGCCATGATAGATTTTCCGCCATTTTGAATTTTGTCAAAAATCTACTTTTGCGAACTAGTCCCTGGTTTTTTGCCCGATTGGAACCAAACTAGTGCAGAAATGTTCTCTGGAGACTGAATATCAATAATTATCGAAAAAAAGTGGAAATTTCGATTCACGGTCGCTAAGGGGCGCCAAAACGTACGTTGTGGGAGGGGCCTATTTTACTAAAATGGCTATAACTCCCGATGTAAATGAGGTATCTTCACCAAACTTGGTACACATGTGTATGAGCTTACTCTGGGGTCACAGTAAAAAAATCGCGACGATTGGCCTCATGGTGGCGCTATAACATTAAAAAAACATAAAACAGGCTATAACCACCTGACCGTTTGTCCGATTGACTTGAAAATTGGTATGCAGTGTCTTGGTCCAAGGTGCCATGTATGTCTATGAGGACATTGGTGTATCTCGAAAAACATGGCCGCCATCGGCCAATGAAGTTTGAGCACCTATTAGACAAGGTTAACGGAGGCCAATCAGAACGAAACTCAGTGGGCATGTTCGGCTCAAGCCCCTAGAGGTCTGTAAGAATTTTGAAAGAAATCGGCCACTAGTTGGCGCTAACGAGTTTAATGGCTCTGTAATCACGTGGTGTTACACTTATTGTCACAAAATGCATATCATTTGATAGATCTGCTCATGCTGAACAACTTTGCCTCAAGAACTATTGCTGTCAATCAAACCGTTCATTAAATATTCGTAATTATGTTAAAAACCTACTTTTGCGAACTAGTCCCTGGTTTTTCGCCCGATCGGAACCAGACCAGTCTAGGACAATTCTCTGGACTCTCTAGATCAATAATTATCAAAAAAAAGTTGAACTTTTGCATTTGGATGGCTGTAATAGGGTCATTTATAAAATGGGCGGGGCAAAATAAATAAAAAAACCTATAAATCATAAATAAAAACTCAGAACTTCACAAAAATTGGTGAACATATGTGAAATAACATCATTAACAAGCATGCCAAATTGTATGGAGATCGGACCAAAGGTGGCGCTATAACTGTTAAAAAGCTTTAAAACCATATATTTCCTATGGTAAATGGTCTTTTTCATCTATTATGTCAGTAGTTACATGCTTGCTAAATAAATCTTAATAACTTTTGATGCTTTTATGCTTAAAGGCCTTAAAGGCCTTAATTGCTTGAACCCCGATAAATGCTGCTTGCAGCTTTAATTATTATTATTATTTTTCTTCTGCCGTAAAACGCATCGTGCAGCCCAAACCGTAAGTGCTAGAGACTTGAAACTTTGCCATATGGTAGTACAAAAATCGAGGAGAGGTTATCAAAATATGAGCCAGATTGGCCAATAGGTGGCGCTACAGTGCAAAAACCAAAAAAATTGCATATTTTTGCTTAAATCTAACCAACCCTTTGTCACAGACTCAAGTGTCTTATATCATTGGAATCCTTGGCTCAAGCCGAACAAAAAAGGCCTCAAGGATTTCCTTTCCGGTATGCAGATTTTCCGCCATTTTGGATTTTGTCCAAAACCTACTTTTGCGAACTAGTCCTAGGTTTTTTGTCCGATCGGAACCAAACAAGTGCAGAAATGTTCTCTGGAGTCTGAATATCAATAATTATTAAAAAAAAGTTTAAATTTTGATTCACGGTCGCTAAGGGGCGCCAAAACGTTCGAAGGAGGCGGAGCTAGTTTTACTAAAATGGCTATAACTCCAGAAGTAAATGAGTTATCTTCACCAAACTTGGTACACATGTGTAAGAGGTCAATCTAAGGTCACAGTAAATAAATCGCGGTGATTAGCCACATGGTGGCGCTATAACATTAAAAAAACATAAAACAGGCTATAACCACCTGACCGTTTGTCCGATTGACTTGAAAATTGGTATGCAGTGTCTTGGTCCAAGGTGCCATGTATGTCTATGAGGACATTGGTGTATCTCGAAAAACATGGCCGCCATCGGCCAATGAAGTTTGAGCACCTATTAGACAAGGTTAACGGAGGCCAATCAGAACGAAACTCAGTGGGCATGTTCGGCTCAAGCCCCTAGAGGTCTGTAAGAATTTTGAAAGAAATCGGCCACTAGTTGGCGCTAACGAGTTTAATGGCTCTGTAATCACGTGGTGTTACACTTATTGTCACAAAATGCATATCATTTGATAGATCTGCTCATGCTGAACAACTTTGCCTCAAGAACTATTGCTGTCAATCAAACCGTTCATTAAATATTCGTAATTATGTTAAAAACCTACTTTTGCGAACTAGTCTCTGGTTTTTCGCCCGATCGGAACCAGACCAGTCTAGGACAATTCTCTGGACTCTCTAGATCAATAATTATCAAAAAAAAGTTTAACTTTTGCATGAGTATGGCTGTAATAGGGTCATTTAGAAAATGGGCGGGGCAAAATAAATAAAAAAACCTATAAATCATAAATAAAAACTCAGAACTTCACAAAAATTGGTGAACATATGTAAAATAACATCATTAACAAGCATGCCAAATTTTATGGAGATCGGACCAAAGGTGGCGCTATAACTGTTAAAAAGCTTTAAAACCATATATTTCCTATGGTAAATGGTCTTTTTCATCTATTATGTCAGTAGTTACATGCTTGCTGAATAAATCTTAATAACTTTTGATGCTTTTATGCTTAAAGGCCTTAAAGGCCTTAATTGCTTGAACCCCGATAAATGCTGCTTGCAGCTTTAATTAGGGGTTCAAGCATGAAATGCTGAAACCCTATTGTAATTGTGCTGATTTTTATTATTAGGGGTTCAAGCACGAAGTGCTGAAACCCTATTGTAATTGTGCTGATTTTTATTATTATTAGGGGTTCAAGCATGAAATGCTGAAACCCTATTGTAATTGTGCTGATTTTTATTATTAGGGGTTCAAGCATGAAATGCTGAAACCCTATTGTAATTGTGCTGATTTTTATTATTATTATTATTATTCTGCCGTAAAACGCATCGTGCAGCCTAAACCGTAAGTGCTAGAGACTTGAAACTTGGCCAGAAGGTAGTACAAAAATCGAGGAGAGGTTCAGAGAATATGAGCTAGATTGGCCAATAGGTGGCGCTACAGTGCAAAAAACAAAAAAATTGCATATTTTTGCTTAAATCTCATCAACCCTTTGTCACAGACTCAAGTGTCTTATATCTTTGGAATCCTTGGGTCAAGCCGAACAAAAAAGGCCTCAAGGATTTCATTTCCGGTATGCAAATTTTTCCTCCATTTTGGATTTAGTCCAAAACCTACTTTTGCGAACTAGTCCCTGGTTTTTCGCCCGATCGGAACCAAACCAGTGCAGAAATATTCACAGGAGTCTGAAGATCAATAATTATCGAAAAAAATGTAAAATTTCGATCCACGGTTGCTAAGGGGTATCAAAACGTTCGCAGGAGGCGGAGCTAATTATACGAAAATGGCTATAACTCGTGAACGAAATGAGATATTTTCACCAAACTCGGTACACATATGTATGAGCTCAAGTTGAGGTCACAGTAAAAAAATCGCGGTGATTGGCCTCATGGTGGCGCTATAATATGAAAAAAACATAAAACAGGCTATAACCACCTGACCGTTAGTCCGATTGACTTGAAAATTGGTATGCAGTGTCTTGGTCCAAGGTGCCATGTATGTCTATGAGGACATTGGTGTATCTCAAAAAACATGGCCGCTATCGGCCAATGAAGTTTGAGCACCTATTAGACAAGGTTAACGGAGGCCGATCGGAACAAAACTCAGTGGGCATGTTCGGCTCAAGCCCCTAGAGGTCTGTAAGAATTTTGAAAGAAATCGGCCACTAGTTGGCGCTAACGAGTTTTGTGGCTCTGTAATCCCGTGGTGTTACACTTATCGTCACAAAATGCATATCATATGATAGATCTGCTCATGCTGAACAACTTTGCCTCTAGAACCATTGCTGTCAATCAAACAGTTCATTAAATATTCATGAATATGTTAAAAACCTACTTTTGCGAACTAGTCCTAGGTTTTTCGCCCGATCGGAACCAGACCAGTCTAGGACAATTCTCTGGACTCTCTAGATCAATAATTATCAAAAAAAAGTTGAACTTTTGCATTTGGATTGCTGTAATAGGGTCATTTATAAAATGGGCGTGGCAAAATGCAATCAAAAGCCTATAAATCCTAAACAAAAACTCAGAACTTCACAAAAATTGGTGAGCATATGTGACATACCATCATTAACAAGCATGCAAAATTTTATGGAGATTGGACCAAAGGTGGCGCTATAACTGTTAAAAAGCTTTAAAACCATATATTTCCTATGGTAAATGGTCTTTTTCATCTATTATGTCAGTAGTTACATGCTTGCTAAATAAATCTTAATAACTTTTGATGCTTTTATGCTTAAAGGCCTTAAAGGCCTTAATTGCTTGAACCCCGATAAATGCTGCTTGCAGCTTTAATTATTATTATTATTCTGCCGTAAAACGCATCGTGCAGCCTAAACCGTAAGTGCTAGAGACTTGAAACTTGGCCAGAAGGTAGTACAAAAATCGAGGAGAGGTTCAGAGAATATGGGCTAGATTGGCCAATAGGTGGCGCTACAGTGCAAAAAACAAAAAAATGGCATATTTTTGCTTAAATCTCATCAACCCTTTGTCATAGACTCAAGTGTCTTATATCTTTGGAATCCTTGGGTCAAGCCGAACAAAAAAGGCCTCAAGGATTTCATTTCCGGTATGCAAATTTTCCCGCCATTTTGGATTTTGTCCAAAACCTACTTTTGCGAACTAGTCCCTGGTTTTTCGCCCGATCGGAACCAAACCAGTGCAGAAATATTCACAGGAGTCTGAAGATCAATAATTATCGAAAAAAATTTAAAATTTCGATCCACGGTTGCTAAGGGGTATCAAAACGTTCGCAGGAGGCGGAGCTAATTATACAAAAATGGCTATAACTCGTGAACGAAATGAGATATTTTCACCAAACTCGGTACACATATGTATGAGCTCAAGTTGAGGTCACAGTAAAAAAATCGCGGTGATTGGCCTCATGGTGGCGCTATAATATGAAAAAAACATAAAACAGGCTATAACCACCTGACCGTTAGTCCGATTGACTTGAAAATTGGTATGCAGTGTCTTGGTCCAAGGTGCCATGTATGTCTATGAGGACATTGGTGTATCTCAAAAAACATGGCCGCTATCGGCCAATGAAGTTTGAGCACCTATTAGACAAGGTTAACGGAGGCCGATCAGAACGAAACTCAGTGGGCATGTTCGGCTCAAGCCCCTAGAGGTCTGTAAGAATTTTGAAAGAAATCGGCCACTAGTTGGCGCTAACGAGTTTTATGGCTCTGTAATCACGTGGTGTTACACTTATCGTCACAAAATGCATATCATATGATAGATCTGCTCATGCTGAACAACTTTGCCTCTAGAACCATTGCTGTCAATCAAACAGTTCATTAAATATTCATGAATATGTTAAAAACCTACTTTTGCGAACTAGTCCTAGGTTTTTCGCCCGATCGGAACCAGACCAGTCTAGGACAATTCTCTGGACTCTCTAGATCAATAATTATCAAAAAAAAGTTGAACTTTTGCATTTGGATTGCTGTAATAGGGTCATTTATAAAATGGGCGTGGCAAAATGCAATCAAAAGCCTATAAATCCAAAACAAAAACTCAGAACTTCACAAAAATTGGTGAGCATATGTGACATACCATCATTAATAAGATTGCAAAATTTTATGGAGATCGGACAATAGTTGGCGTTATAACTGTTAAAAGGCTTTAAAACCATATATTTCCTATGGTAAACTGCCTGTATTGGCTATAAATGGTCTTTTCCATCTCTGATCATATAATTTTCATATCATAATGTTAAAAACTAGTGCAATACAATTCTCTGGACTCACTAGAACAATAATTGTCAGAAAAAGTTGAACTACTTCATTTGGATAGCTATAATAGGTTCACTTCAAAATGTGGCCTTTACCAAGTGTCCCCGAAAGCCTATATCTCTTTAATGAATGTTCAAACCTTCTTAAAAACAAGTCAGAACATGTGAAATATCACTCTGAACATGCATGGAAATTTTCAGACAGATCGGACAAAATTTGCCTCTATAACAGTTAAAAAGGTGAAAATGATATGAATATAATGGCATATTAAGCCAATAAGTGTATTTTACTGCCCCCTGCTGTTTAAAATAGTCATTCCCTATTTTAACATTTACAATTACATTTACTCAAAATCCATCTGTTAAAGTATTAGTATTGACAGTTTGATCACATCATATATTTCAAATATCTGTATCTGCAACATAATGTGTGTGTGTAGTCTTAGGTTTCTGAATAAATTCTGAATAATCTGATTAATAGCTTACAAAGACTTTGTGAAATGTTTGTAGACCATTGACATATATTTTCATAATGACATATCCCAATAGCATTAAAAAAAAAAAAAAACTTTTGTCTTTGTGTGTGTGTGTGTGTGTGTGTGTGTGTGTGTAAGCATGCATTATTGAGTTAACATGGAAAAACTGGTTTGATTTAGTGCAGAAAACTGGTAAAAATAATGAAATTTAAAGTGAAACTGAGCCAATAAGTGGTCTTCTAGTGCCCTCTGCTGGCCATTCTACTTATGAAGTCTTTTCACATGTGCTTTGTGCAAATCACTAATATAACAATAACTATTATAACAAAATCATATTTTGACAGTGTTTATCACTTCATTTGCAATGACACTTCACATAATTGCTAGTAATGTGGTAAATCATGGTAAATCACGCTAGAAACATGGTAAATCATAGTAAATCATACTAGAATGTGGTGTATCAAGGTGAATCATGCTAGAATCCTGGTAAATCATTCTAGAACGTGATATATCATGGTAAATCATGCTAGAACATGGTAAATCAAGGTAAACAGATAAATTCATGGTAAACTATGTTAGAACAAGGTAAATCATGGTAAACCATGGTAAATCATGATAAACTATGGTAAATCATGCTAGAATGTGGTATATCATGGTAAATGATGCTAGAACATGGTCTTTTCCATCTATGATGTCAATGGTTACATGCTTCCTAAATAAAACTTTATAACTTTTGATGCTTTTGTGCTTAAAGTCCTTAACGGCCTTAACTGCTTGAACCCCGATAAATGCTGCTTGCAGCTTTAATTAGGGGTTCAAGCATGAAATGCTGAAACCCTATTGTAATTGTGCTGATTTTTATTATTATTATTATTATTCCGCCCTAAAACGCATCGTGCAGCCTAAACCGTAAGTGCTAGAGACTTGAAACTTGGCCAGAAGGTAGTACAAAAATCGAGGAGAGGTTCAGAGAATATGAGCTAGATTGGCCAATAGGTGGCGCTACAGTGCAAAAAACAAAAAAATTGCATATTTTTGCTTAAATCTCATCAACCCTTTGTCACAGACTCAAGTGTCTTATATCTTTGGAATCCTTGGGTCAAGCCGAACAAAAAAGGCCTCAAGGATTTCATTTCCGGTATGCAAATTTTTCCGCCATTTTGGATTTTGTCCAAAACCTACTTTTGCGAACTAGTCCCTGGTTTTTTGCCCGATCGGAACCAAACCAGTGCAGAAATATTCACAGGAGTCTGAATATCAATAATTATCGAAAAAAAGTTAAAATTTCGATCCACGGTTGCTAAGGGGCATCAAAACGTTCTCAAGAGGCGGAGCTAATTATACGAAAATGGCTATAACTCGTGAACGAAATGAGATATTTTCACCAAACTCGGTACACATATGTATGAGCTCAAGTTGAGGTCACAGTAAAAAAATCGCGGTGATTGGCCTCATGGTGGCGCTATAATATGAAAAAAACATAAAACAGGCTATAACCACCTGACCGTTAGTCCGATTGACTTGAAAATTGGTATGCAGTGTCTTGGTCCAAGGTGCCATGTATGTCTATGAGGACATTGGTGTATCTCAAAAAACATGGCCGCTATCGGCCAATGAAGTTTGAGCACCTATTAGACAAGGTTAACGGAGGCCGATCGGCACGAAACTCAGTGGGCATGTTCGGCTCAAGCCCCTAGAGGTCTGTAAGAATTTTGAAAGAAATCGGCCACTAGTTGGCGCTAACGAGTTTTATGGCTCTGTAATCACGTGGTGTTACACTTATCGTCACAAAATGCATATCATATGATAGATCTGCTCATGCTGAACAACTTTGCCTCTAGAACCATTGCTGTCAATCAAACAGTTCATTAAATATTCATGAATATGTTGAAAACCTACTTTTGCGAACTAGTCCTAGGTTTTTCGCCCGATCGGAACCAGACCAGTCTAGGACAATTCTCTGGACTCTCTAGATCAATAATTATCAAAAAAAAGTTGAACTTTTGCATTTGGATTGCTGTAATAGGGTAATTTATAAAATGGGCTTGGCAAAATGCAATCAAAAGCCTATAAATCCTAAACAAAAACTCAGAACTTCACAAAAATTGGTGAGCATATGTGACATACCATCTTTAACAAGCATACAAAATTTTATGGAGATCGGACAATAGTTGGCGCTATAACTGTTAAAGGGCTTTAAAAACATATATTTCCTATGGTAAACTGCCTGTATTGGCTATAAATGGTCTTTTCCATCTCTGATCATATAATTGTCATATCATAATGTTAAAAACTAGTGCAATACAATTCTCTGGACTCACTAGAACAATAATTGACAGAAAAAGTTGAACTACTTCATTTGGATAGCTATAATAGGTTCACTTCAAAATGTAGCCTTTACCAAGTGTCCCCGAAAGCCTATATCTCTTTAATGAATGTTCAAACCTTCTTAAAAACAAGTCAGAACATGTGAAATATCACTCTGAACATGCATGAAAATTTTCAGACAGATCAGACAAAATTTGCCTCTATAACAGTTAAAAAGGTGAAAAGGATATGGATATAATGGCATATTAAGCCAATAAGTGGTATTTTACTGCCCCCTGCTGTTTAAAATAGTCATTTTGTCATATTGTTCTATAATTTATATTTAGACTTTATAAAATCCCTATTTTAACATTTACAATTACATTTACTCAAAATCCATCTGTTAAAATATTAGTATTGACAGTTTGATCACATTATATATTTCAAATATCTGTATCTACAACATAATGTGTGTGTGTAGTCTTAGGTTTCTGAATAAATTCTGAATAATCTCTGCTTAATAGCTTACAAATACTTTGTGAAATGTTTATAGACCATTGAAATACATTTTCATAATGACATATCCCAATAGCATTGAAAAAACAACAACATTTGTCTTTGTGTGTGTGTGTGTGTGTAAGCATGCATTATTGAGTTAACATGGAAAAACTGGTTTGATTTAGTGCAGAAAACTGGTAAAAATAATGACATTTAAAGTGAAACTGAGCCAATAAGTGGTCTTCTAGTGCCCTCTGCTGGCCATTCTACTTATGAAGTCTTTTCACATGTGCTTTGTGCAAATCACTTATATAACAATAACTATTATAACAAAATCATATTTTGACAGTGTTTATCACTTCATTTACACTGACACTTCACATAATTGCTAGTAATGTGGTAAATCATGGTAAATCACGCTAGAAACATGGTAAATCATAGTAAATCATACTAGAATGTGGTGTATCAAGGTAAATCATGCTAGAATCCTGGTAAATCATTCTAGAACGTGATATATCATGGTATATCATGCTAGAACAGGGTAAATCATGGTAAACCATGGTAAATCATGATAAACTATGGTAAATCATGCTAGAATGTGGTATATCATGGTAAATTATGCTAGAACATGGTAAATCAAGGTAAACTAAAATAAATTCATGGTAAACTATGCTAGAACAGGGTAAATCATGGTAAACCATGGTAAATCAAGATAAACTATGGTAAATCATGCTAGAATGTGGTATATCATGGTAAATCATGCTAGAACATGGTAAATCAAGGTAAACAGATAAATTCATGGTAAACTATGTTAGAACAAGGTAAATCATGGTAAGCCATGGTAAATCATGATAAACTATGGTAAATCATGCTAGAATGTGGTATATCATGGTAAATCATGCTAGAACATGGTAAATCAAGATAAACTGAGATAAATTCATGGTAAATCATGGTAAACCATGGTATATCACGATATACTATGGTAAATCATGCTAGAATGTGGTATATCATGGTAAATGATGCTAGAACATGGTCTTTTCCATCTATGATGTCAATGGTTACATGCTTCCTAAATAAAACTTTATAACTTTTGATGCTTTTGTGCTTAAAGTCCTTAACGGCCTTAACTGCTTGAACCCCGATAAATGCTGCTTGCAGCTTTAATTATTATTATTATTCCGCCGTAAAACGCATCGTGCAGCCCAAACCGTAAGAGCTGGAACTTTGAAACTTTGACAGATGGTAGTACAAAAATCGAGGAAAGGTTCAGAGATTATGACCCCGATTGGCCCATAGGTGGCGCTATAGCAACCAAAAGCGCGAAACTGTTCATAACTCCTAGACCGTATGTCGTAGACTCAAGTGTCTTATATCATTGGAAAGCTGGATGCCTGACGAACAAAACGTATATCTCCGATTTCATTTCCGCCATGATAGATTTTCCGCCATTTTGAATTTTGTCAAAAACCTACTTTTGCGAACTAGTCCCTGGTTTTTTGCCCGATTGGAACCAAACCAGTGCAGAAATGTTCTCTGGAGTCTGATTATCAATAATTATCGAAAAAAAGTGGAAATTTCGATTCACGGTCGCTAAGGGGCGCCAAAACGTACGTTGTGGGAGGGGCCTATTTTACTAAAATGGCTATAACTCCCGATGTAAATGAGGTATCTTCACCAAACTTGGTACACATGTGTATGAGTTCAATCTGGGGTCACAGTAAAAAAATCGCGACGATTGGCCTCATGGTGGCGCTATAAAATGAAAAAAACATAAAACAGGCTATAACCACCTGACCGTTAGTCCGATTGACTTGAAAATTGGTATGCAGTGTCTTGGTCCAAGGTGCCATGTATGTGTATGAGGACATTGGCGTATCTCAAAAAACATGGCCGCCATCGGCCAACGAAGTTTGAGCACCTATTAGACAAGGTTAACGGAGGCCGATCGGAACGAAACTCAATGGGCATGTTCGGCTCATGGCCCTAAAGGTCTGTAAGAATTTTGAAAGAAATCGGCCACTAGTTGGCGCTAACGAGTTTTACGGCTCTGTAATCACGTGGTGTTACAAATATCCACACAATATGCATATCATTTGATAGATCTCCTCATCCTGAACAACTTTGCCTCAAGAACCATTGCTGTCAATCAAACTGTTCATTAATTATTCATTAATATGTTAAAAACCTACTTTTGCGAACTAGTCCTAGGTTTTTTGCCCGATTGGAACCAGACCAGTCTAGGACAATTCTCTGGACTCTCTAGATCAATAATTATCAAAAAAAAGTTGAACTTTTGCATTTGGATGGCTGTAATAGGGTAATTTATAAAATGGGCGTGTCAAAATACATTAAAAAGCCTATAAATCCTAAATAAAAACTCAGAACTTCACAAAAATTGGTCAGCATATGTGACATAACATCATTAACAAGCATGAAAAATTCTATGGAGATCGGACGATAGGTGGCGCTATAACTGTTAAAAAGCTTTAAAATCATATATTTCCTATGGTAAACTGCCTGTATTGGCTGTAAATGGTCTTTTCCATCTCTGATCATATAATTTTCACATCATAATGTTCAAAACTAGTGCAATACAATTCTCTGGACTCACTAGATCAATAATTGTCAGAAAAAGTTGAACTACTTCATTTGGATAGCTATAATAGGTTCACTTCAAAATCTGGCCTTTACCAAGTGTCCCCGAAAGCCTATATCTCTTTAATCAATGCTCAGACCTTCTTAAAAACAAGTCAGAACGTGTGAAATATCACCCTGAACAAGCATGAAAATTTTCAGACAGATCGGACAAAATTTGCCTCTATAACAGTTAAAAAGGTGAAAATGATATGAATTAATGGCATGTTAAGCCAATAAGTGGTATTTTACTGCCCCCTGCTGTTTAAAATAGTCATTTTCTCATATTGGTATTGGTATCAGCCATGGTAAATCATGATAAATGATGGTGTGTGTGTGTGTGTGTGTGTGTGTGTGTGTGTGTGTGTGTGTGTGTGTGTGTGTGTGTGTGTGTGTGTGGTACAAATATAACAAAGGTTTTATTTTCCAACATGAAAACAAACATAACAGAGTGCTAGTGCACAAACAATAACCGACAATGATAATGGATGAGAGGGGAACTTAAATACACAGATCAAGACAAGGACAACAGGTGACGGTTATGATGATGAGGAGCAGGTGATGATGAGGAGGGTGATGAGGAGCAGGTGCAGGTGATGACGACAGATGGTGAATGTGATGAAGACAGAAGGTGAATGTGATGAAGGTGAATGTGACACCAATATCACTGAAACATTTGTGTGTGTGTGTGTGTGTGTGTGTGTGTGTGTGTGTGTGTAGCATTATTGTGTGTAGCATATGTAGCAAGTATGCATTATTGAGTTAACATGGAAACACTGGTTTGCTTTAGTGCAGAAAACTGGTCAAAATCATGAGGTTTAAAGTGAAAGTGAGCCAATAAGTAGTCTTCTACTGCCCTCTGCTGGCCATTCTACTTATTAATTAAATTTTTCCACATGTGCTTGCATTTATACTTGAATACACACTAAAAATCACTTATATAGCAATAACTATTATAACACAATCATATTTTGTCAGTGTTAATCACTTTATTTGCACTGACACTTCAAATAATTGCTAGTAATGTGATAAATCAGGCTAGAAACATGGTAAATCAAAGTAAATAATACTAGATTGTCGTTTATCTCCTGGTAAATAATACTAGAACGTGGTATATCATGGTAAATCATGATTAACTATGCTGTGTGTGTGTGTGTGTGTGTGTGTGTGTGTGTGTGTGTGTGTGTGTGTGTGTGTGTGTGTGTGTAAGCATGCATTGAGTTAACATGGAAAAACTGGTTTGCTTTAGTGCAGAAAACTGGTTTAAAGTGAAAGTGAGCCAATAAGTGGTCTTCTAGTGCCCTCTGCTGGCCATTCTACTTAATAATGAAATATTTTACATGTGCTTTTGCATTCATACTTGGACACACACTAAAAATCACGTATATAACTAACTATTATAACACAATAATATTTTGTCAGTGTTCATCACCTCATTTGCACTGACACTTCACATAATTGCTAGTAATGTGGTTAATCATGCTAGAAACATTGTAAATCATAGTAAATAATACTGAAATGAGGTGTATCAAGGTAAATCATGCTAGAATCCTAATAAATCATTCTGGAACATGGTATATGATAGTAAATCATGCTAGAATCATATTAAATAATTCTAGAATGTGGCAAATCGTTGTGGGAGGAGCCTATTTTACTCAAATGGCTATAACTCAAGAAGTAAATGAGATATCTTCACCAAACTCAGTACACATGTGTATGGGTTCAATTTGAGGTCACAGTAAACAATTTTATGGAGATCGGACCATAGGTGGCGCTATAACTGTTAAAAAGCTTTAAAACCATATATATCCCATGGCAATTTGCCTGTATTGGCTGTAAATGGTCTTTTCCATCTATTATGTCAGTGGTTACATGCTTGCTAAATAAATCTTAATGACTTTTGATGCTTTTGTGCTTAAATGCCTTAAAGGCCTTAACTGCTTGAACCCCGATAAATGCTGCTTGCAGCTTTAATTAGGGGTTCAAGCACGAAGTGCTGAAACCCTATTGTAATTGTACTGATTTTTATTATTATTTTTCTTCTCCGCTAAAACGCATCGTGCAGCCCAAACCGTATGAGCTGGAACCTTGAAACTTTGCCAGATGGTAGTACAAAAATCGAGGAGAGGTTCAGAGAGTATGACCCCGATTGGCCCATAGGTGGCGCTATAGCAACCAAAAGCGCGAAACTGTTCATAACTCCTAGACCGTATGTCGTAGACTCAAGTGTCTTATATCATTGGAAAGCTGGACACTTGAAGAACAAAACGTATATCTCCGATTTCATTTCCGGTATGCAAATTTTTCCGCCATTTTGAATTTTGTTATAAACCTACTTTTGCGAACTAGTCCTAGGTTTTTCGTCCGATCGGAACCAAACCAGTGCAGAAATGTTCTCTGGAGTCTGAATATCAATAATTATCGAAAAAAAGTCGAAATTTCGATTCACGGTCGCTAAGGGGCGCCAAAATGTATGTTGTGGGAGGAGCCTATTGTACTAAAACAGCTATAACTCCAGAAATGAATGAGGTATCTTCACCAAACTTGGTACGTATATGTAAGAGGTCAATCTGAGGTCACAGTAAAAAAATCGTGGCGATTGGCCACATGGTGGCGCTATAACATGAAAAAAACATAAAACAGGCTATAACCACCTGACCGTTAGTCCGATTGACTTGAAAATTGGCATGCAGTGTCTTGGTCCAAGGCCCCATGTATGTCTATGAGGACATTGGTGTATCTCAAAAAACATGGCCGCCATCGGCCAATGAAGTTTGAGCACCTATTAGACAAGGTTAACGGAGGCCGATCGGAACGAAACTCGGTGGGCATGTTCGACTCATGGCCCTAGAGGTCTGTAAGAATTTTGAAAGAAATCGGCCACTAGTTGGCGCTAACGAGTTTTATGGCTCTGTAATCACGTGGTGTTACACTTATTGTCACAAAATGCATATCATTTAATAGATCTGCTCATGCTGAACAACTTTGCCTCAAGAACCATTGCTGTCAATCAAACCGTTCATTAATTATTCGCGAATATGTTAAAAACCTACTTTTGCGAACTAGTCCTAGGTTTTTCGCCCGATCGGAACCAGACCAGTCTAGGACAATTCTATGGACTCTCTAGATCAATAATTATCAAAAAAAAGTTGAACTTTTGCATTTTGCGCATGGCTATAATAGGGTCATAAAGAAAATGGGTGTGGCAAAATGCACTAAAAAGCCTATAAATCATAAATGAAAACTCAGAACTTCACAAAAATTGGTGGGAATATGTGCCATAACATCTTTAACAAGCATGCCAAATTTTATGGAGATCGGACCATAGTTGGCGCTATAATTGTTAAAAAGCTTTAAAACCATATATTTCCTATGGTAAATTGCCTGTATTGGCTGCAAATGGTCTGTTTCATCTATGATCAAATAATTTTCATATCATAATGTTCAAAACTAGTGCAGTACAATTCTCTGGACTCTCTAGATCAATAATTATCAGAAAAAGTTGAACTACTTCATTTGGATGACTATAATAGGGTCACTTCAATACGTGGCCTTGACCAAGTGTCCCCGAAAGCTTATATCTTTTAAGATGCTCAGACCTTCTTAAAAACAAGTCAGAACATGTGAAATATCACTCTAAACATGCATGAACATTTTCAGACAGATCACACACACACACACACACACACACACACACAAATGTTGTTTTTTCAATGCTATTGGGATATGTCATTATGAAAATATATTTGAATGGTCTATAAACACTTCACAAAGTCTTTGTAAACTATTAATCAGATTATTCAGAATTTATTCAGAAACCTAACTTCACATAATTGCTAACAATGTGGTAAATCATGGTAAATCACGCTAAAAACATGGTAAATCATAGTAAATAATACTAGAATGTGGTGTATCAAGGTAAATCATACTATAATCCTGGTACATCATTCTAGAACATGGTATATCATGGTACATCATGCTAGAACATGGTAAATCATGGTAAACGTTGCTAGAACAGGGTAAATCATGGTAAACTATGATAAATCATGATAAACTATGGTGAACCATGCTAGAATCACAGTAAACAATGGTAAATCATACTAGAATGTATGGTAAATCATACTAGAATGTAGTATATCATGGTAAATCCTGCTAGAATATGGCAAATCATGCTAGAATCATAGTAAATAATACTAGAATGTGGTAAATTGTTGTGGGAGGAGCCTATTTTACTAAAATGGCTATAACTCAAGAAGTAAATGAGATATCTTCACCAAACTCAGTACACATGTGTATGGGTTCAATTTGAGGTCACAGTAAACAATTTTATGGAGATCGGACCATAGGTGTCGCTATAACTGTTAAAAAGCTTTAAAACCATATATTTCCTATGGTACATTGCCTGTATTGGCTGTAAATTGTCTTTTTCATCTATTATGTCAGTGGTTACATGCTTGCTTAATAAAACTAATAACTTTTGATGCTTTTGTGCTTAAAGGCCTTAAAGGCCTTAACTGCTTGAACCCCGATAAATGCTGCTTGCAGCTTTAATTATTATTATTATTCTGCCGTAAAACGCATCGTGCAGCCTAAACCGTAAGTGCTAGAGACTTGAAACTTGGCCAGAAGGTAGTACAAAAATCGAGGAGAGGTTCAGAGAATATGAGCTAGATTGGCCAATAGGTGGCGCTACAGTGCAAAAAACAAAAAAATGGCATATTTTTGCTTAAATCTCATCAACCCTTTGTCACAGACTCAAGTGTCTTATATCTTTGGAATCCTTGGGTCAAACCGAACAAAAAAGGCCTCAAGGATTTCATTTCCGGTATGCAAATTTTCCCGCCATTTTGGATTTTGTCCAAAACCTACTTTTGCGAACTAGTCCCTGGTTTTTCACCCGATCGGAACCAAACCAGTGCAGAAATATTCACAGGAGTCTGAAGATCAATAATTATCGAAAAAAATGTAAAATTTCGATCCACGGTTGCTAAGGGGTATCAAAACGTTCGCAGGAGGCGGAGCTAATTATACGAAAATGGCTATAACTCGTGAACGAAATGAGATATTTTCACCAAACTCGGTACACATATGTATGAGCTCAAGTTGAGGTCACAGTAAAAAAATCGCGACGATTGGCCTCATGGTGGCGCTATAAAATGAAAAAAACATAAAACAGGCTATAACCACCTGACCGTTAGTCCGATTGACTTGAAAATTGGTATGCAGTGTCTTGGTCCAAGGTGCCATGTATGTGTATGAGGACATTGGCGTATCTAAAAAAACATGGCCGCCATCGGCCAACGAAGTTTGAGCACCTATTAGACAAGGTTAACGGAGGCCGATCGGAACGAAACTCAATGGGCATGTTCGGCTCATGGCCCTAAAGGTCTGTAAGAATTTTGAAAGAAATCGGCCACTAGTTGGCGCTAACGAGTTTTACGGCTCTGTAATCACGTGGTGTTACAAATATCCACACAATATGCATATCATTTGATAGATCTCCTCATCCTGAACAACTTTGCCTCAAGAACCATTGCTGTCAATCAAACTGTTCATTAATTATTCATTAATATGTTAAAAACCTACTTTTGCGAACTAGTCCTAGGTTTTTTGCCCGATCGGAACCAGACCAGTCTAGGACAATTCTCTGGACTCTCTAGATCAATAATTATCAAAAAAAAGTTGAACTTTTGCATTTGGATGGCTGTAATAGGGTAATTTATAAAATGGGCGTGTCAAAATACATTAAAAAGCCTATAAATCCTAAATAAAAACTCAGAACTTCACAAAAATTGGTCAGCATATGTGACATAACATCATTAACAAGCATGAAAAATTCTATGGAGATCGGACGATAGGTGGCGCTATAACTGTTAAAAAGCTTTAAAATCATATATTTCCTATGGTAAACTGCCTGTATTGGCTGTAAATGGTCTTTTCCATCTATTATGTCAGTGGTTACATGCTTGCTAAATAAATCTTAATAACTTTTGATGCTTTTGTGCTTAAATGCCTTAAAGGCCTTAACTGCTTGAACCCCGATAAATGCTGCTTGCAGCTTTAATTAGGGGTTCAAGCATGAAATGCTGAAACCCTATTGTAATTGTGCTGATTTTTATTATTATTATTATTATTCTGCCGTAAAACGCATCGTGCAGCCTAAACCGTAAGTGCTAGAGACTTGAAACTTGGCCAGAAGGTAGTACAAAAATCGAGGAGAGGTTCAGAGAATATGAGCTAGATTGGCCAATAGGTGGCGCTACAGTGCAAAAAACAAAAAAATGGCATATTTTTGCTTAAATCTCATCAACCCTTTGTCACAGACTCAAGTGTCTTATATCTTTGGAATCCTTGGGTCAAGCCGAACAAAAAAGGCCTCAAGGATTTCATTTCCGGTATGCAAATTTTCCCGCCATTTTGGATTTTGTCCAAAACCTACTTTTGCGAACTAGTCCCTGGTTTTTCGCCTGATCGGAACCAAACCAGTGCAGAAATATTCACAGGAGTCTGAAGATCAATAATTATTGAAAAAAATGTAAAATTTCGATCCACGGTTGCTAAAGGGTATCAAAACGTTCGCAGGAGGCGGAGCTAATTATACAAAAATGGCTATAACTCGTGAACGAAATGAGATATTTTCACCAAACTCGGTACACATATGTAAGAGCTCAAGTTGAGGTCACAGTAAAAAAATCGCGGTGATTGGCCTCATGGTGGCGCTATAATATGAAAAAAACATAAAACAGGCTATAACCACCTGACCGTTAGTCCGATTGACTTGAAAATTGGTATGCAGTGTCTTGGTCCAAGGTGCCATGTATGTCTATGAGGACATTGGTGTATCTCAAAAAACATGGCCGCTATCGGCCAATGAAGTTTGAGCACCTATTAGACAAGGTTAACGGAGGCCGATCAGAACGAAACTCAGTGGGCCTGTTCGGCTCAAGCCCCTAGAGGTCTGTAAGAACTTTGAAAGAAATCGGCCACTAGTTGGCGCTAACGAGTTTTATGGCTCTGTAATCACGTGGTGTTACACTTATCGTCACAAAATGCATATCATATGATAGATCTGCTCATGCTGAACAACTTTGCCTCTAGAACCATTGCTGTCAATCAAACAGTTCATTAAATATTCATGAATATGTTAAAAACCTACTTTTGCGAACTAGTCCCTGGTTTTTCGCCCGATCGGAACCAGACCAGTCTAGGACAATTCTCTGGACTCTCTAGATAAATAATTATCGAAAAAAAGTTGAACTTTTGCATTTGCCTGGCTGTAACAGGGTAATTTACAAAAGGGGCTTGGCAAAATACACTAAAATGCCTATAAATCATAAATGAAAACTCAGAACTTCACAAAAATTGGTGAGCATATGTGACATAACATCATTAACAAGCATGCCAAATTTTATGGAGATCGGACCAAAGGTGGCGCTATAACTGTTAAAAAGCTTTAAAACCATATATTTCCCATGGTAAACTGCCTGTATTGGCTGTAAATGGTCTTTTCCGTCTATTATGTCAATTGTTAAATGCCTGCTAAATAAAACTTAATGTCTTTTGATGCTTGTGTGCTTAAAGGCCTTAACTGCTTGAACCCCGATAAATGCTGCTTGCAGCTTTAATTATTATTATTATTATTCCGCCGTAAAACGCATCGTGCAGCCCAAACCGTAAGAGCTGGAACTTTGAAACTTTGACAGATGGTAGTACAAAAATCGAGGAAAGGTTCAGAGATTATGACCCCGATTGGCCCATAGGTGGCGCTATAACAACCAAAAGCGCGAAACTGCTCATAACTCCTAGACCGTATGTCGTAGACTCAAGTGTCTTATATCATTGGAAAGCTGGACGCCTGACGAACAAAACGTATATCTCCGATTTCATTTCCGCCATGATAGATTTTCCGCCATTTTGAATTTTGTCAAAAACCTACTTTTGCGAACTAGTCCCTGGTTTTTTGCCCGATTGGAACCAAACTAGTGCAGAAATGTTCTCTGGAGACTGAATATCAATAATTATCGAAAAAAAGTGGAAATTTCGATTCACGGTCGCTAAGGGGCGCCAAAACGTACGTTGTGGGAGGGACCTATTTTACTAAAATGGCTATAACTCCCGATGTAAATGAGGTATCTTCACCAAACTTGGTACACATGTGTATGAGCTTACTCTGGGGTCACAGTAAAAAAATCGCGACGATTGGCCTCATGGTGGCGCTATAAAATGAAAAAAACATAAAACAGGCTATAACCACCTGACCGTTAGTCCGATTGACTTGAAAATTGGTATGCAGTGTCTTGGTCCAAGGTGCCATGTATGTGTATGAGGACATTGGCGTATCTCAAAAAACATGGCCGCCATCGGCCAATGAAGTTTGAGCACCTATTAGACAAGGTTAACGGAGGCCGATCGGAACGAAACTCGATGAGCATGTTCGACTCATGGCCCTAAAGGTCTGTAAGAATTTTGAAAGAAATCGGCCACTAGTTGGCGCTAACGAGTTTTATGGCTCTGTAATCACGTGGTGTTACACTTATCGTCACAAAATGCATATCATTTGATAGATCTGCTCATCCTGAACAACTTTGCCTCTAGAACCATTGCTGTCAATCAAACCGTTCATTAAATATTCATGAATATGTTAAAAACCTACTTTTGCGAACTAGTCCCTGGTTTTTCGCCCGATCGGAACCACACCAGTCTAGGACAATTCTCTGGACTCTCTAGATCAATAATTATCAAAAAAAAGTTTAACTTTTGCATGAGTATGGCTGTAATAGGGTCATTTAGAAAAGGGGCGTGGTAAAATGCACTCAAAAGCCTATAAATCCTAAACGAAAACTCAGAACTTCACAAAAATTGATGAGCATATGTGTCATAACCTGCTAAAGAAGCATGGGAAATTTTATGGAGATCGGACCATAGTTGGCGCAATAACTGTTAAAACGCTTTAAAACCATATATTTCCTATGGTAAATTGCCTGTATTTGCTGTAAATGGTGTCTTCTATCATCATATAATGTTCATATCATAATGTTCAAAACCAGTGCAGCACAATTCTCTGAACTCTCTAGATCAATAATTATCAGAAAAAAAGTTAAACTTCTTCAAAAGGTGATTTTATATGAATATAATGACATATTAAGCCAATAAGTGGTATTTTACTGCCCCCTGCTGTCATTTCATCATACTACTCCCTAATATTGTTATAAAATTCATATTTAGACTTTATAAAATCATTATTTTAACATTTACAATCACATTTTGTCAAAACTCATCTATTGAGTATTACTATTGACAATTGTGTTACACTGAGATATGGAAATGGACGAAAGTAAATGAATGAAATGAAACGAAAGTATAACGGCATTTAAGCCACGCCCCCGAATACAAATTCATTCATAACTCGAAAACGGAAAGTCGTTGCGCGCTCAAATTTTGATGGTGAGGACATCTCCGGGCTCTTGATCGAAACGTGTCGTCGCGGGCCTCGGGAGCGCGCCCCCCGCGCATCGCCAGTCCGCGGGACCCCCGATTTTGAACGACCATTACTCCCGACCCAGACCACCCCGAACATTGTGTGAGAGCTCGTTGGAAAGGTCCCGTCTTTGGCTAGCTTCGATTCAAATGTGGTGTTATTTGCCCTGGGCATTCCAGAGATAATAGCCCGAACAGATATGCCTTATAACAGCCATAACTCCCAGCCCCAATCGCCCAAAAACACCTTGATGGTCTCATTCAACAGGGCTCCTCAAGCACTATCTATGCTCTGAGTTTCAGAATTTTTCGCCTTTTGGTTCCTGAGATATATGTAAAAAAACAAATTCCCATTCATTCATTCAAACACTTCAACTGTAAAATGTAAGCTATGATACCACTGTTGTCCACTAGAGGGAGCAGCAGGATTACGCATGATCCTTTAATTCGCTTTCAGTATTGGGAAATAAACAAATGCTTTAAGAAGCAATCTTTTTTATTATGATTTTTTTTTTTTTTATGATATTTGTATATATTTTATTTTTTTATTATGATTATGAACGGTTTGATTGACATTAGTGATTCTTGAGGCAAAGTTGTTCAAGATGAGGAGATGAAGATATTTTCACAATATCACATCCTAAAAACATTGAAAACATATTTGTCTTTGTGTGTGTGTGTGTGTGTGTGTGTGTGTGTGTGTGTGTGTGTGTGTGTGTGTGTGTGTGTGTTTGTGTGTGTGTGTGTGTGTGTGTGTGTGTGTGTGGATGTGTTTGTGTGTGTGTCTGTGTGTGTAAGCATGCTTAATGGAAAGAACATGGAGAAACTGCTTTGTTTTACTGGTGGAGAAAAAAAGTCTTTCAAATGAAAGTGAGTCAATTAGTGGTCTTCTACTATGGAAGCAGGACATTCTACTTAATAAAATATTTTCATCTGTGCTTTTGCATAAGTTTTTGGACTATATAAAATTATTGCATGAAAATCACCTATTAGGCCTATAACACAGTCATGTTTTGTCAAAGTTTATCACTTCATTTTTACTGAGCTCTCAGTTTGAACAATTCTGCCTCTCAGTGATTAATTTGAAATCTGAAAATGGTGTTATACAGAGGAGATTTGCAATTATCATTTTGTTACCTATCTTTTATTTTAAATATCTACATCTACAACAAAATGTGTGTGCATGTGTGTGTTCAAGCATGGTTAGTGTATTAAGTATTATTGTTTAAGTATTATTGTTTTCATTTACATTTTAACCACCAGAAGAAGAACACTCATTGGTTCATTCTGCTCACTAAAATATTATTTTTCATTTTTTTTCCCATTTGAAATATTGTTTAAACTTAATAAAATCATTAAAATAACATTTCAAATCATATTTTGTCTGTTTATAAATCCCACAGACTCACATTGGCTGCAATACTAATGTTTTTGTAAAACACAGACCTGATAGTCTAATCTGTGTGTATTGTGCATATATTATTGATATTATTACTATTGCAAATCATGTTATTGTAACTCATATCTTAATAGAATATTATTTGTAATTTTAATTCTTTATTTCTTAATTGTTTTTTTATGATTACTACAGATATTATCACCAAAGATATCAACTACACCTTCACTTTTAGTATTGATAAGCTGCACACACAGCACAATCACACACTCACTAATGCATTCAAATAAATGTAATCTTACTGTGCTACTTTATTTGTACATGATTAGAATGAACAGATATCTAAGAATATTTTTCTTCTTTTGTTAAAGCCATTTCAGACTCCAAGTAAGCATTATATTACTAATCATCTATTTTAAAGGTGCCATACAATTGAAAACTGTATTTATCTTGGCATAGTTGAATGATAAGAGTTCTGGACATGGAACTGACATACCGTGAGCCTCAAACACCATTGTTTTCTCCTTCATGTGTAAATCTCCTGTTTGCAAAAGACCGCTGAAAAATGAGTGAATCCCACCATAACACCGACTGTGACGTTGGAGTCAGGATCATTAATATTTATACCCCCCAAATTTGCATTTTCCAGTCCATGTTCTAGGCCAGGCAGTGTTAATGTGGACCTGCACAGCCGAATCATCAGAAGATCTGCAGGTATTGTGAAGAAGCAAGCAAGGACAATAGTGAAAATGGCAGATCATGGATATAAATGTTATGTGCTGTGCTGCGGATTTGAGAACTTTTCATTCCCTTCCCACAAAAGAGAACTGTCAACAGGCATGGTTGATGTTTACAACAGGATACCTCACCATTTTAATTCAAAGCTGTTAGATTGCTCTTAACGGAGGCCGATCAGAACGAAACTCGGTGGGCATGTTCGACTCGTGGCCCTAGAAGTCTGTAAGAATTTTGAAAAATCAGCCACTAGTTGACGCTAACAGGTTTTACGGCTATGTAATCACGTGATGCATATCATTTGATAGATCTCCTCATACTGAACAACTTTGCCTCAAGAACTACTGCTGTCAATCAATTTGTTCATTAAATACTTGCGATTATGTTAAAAACCTACTTTTGCAAACTAGTCCTAGGTTTTTCGCCCGATCGGAAATATACCAGTGCAGTACAATTCTCTGGAAGCTCTAGATTATTAATTATATAAAAAACTTTAACTTTACCCATTGGGTAGCCATAACAGGATCATTTAGAAAATGGGTATGGCAAAAAACACTCAAAAGCCTGTAAATCCTAAACAAAAACTCAGACAACTCACTAAACTGCCTTATGTGCTTAAAGACCCTAAATGCTTGAACCCCGCTAAATGCTGCTTGCAGCTTTAATTATTATTATTATTCTGCCGTAAAACGCATCGTGCAGCCTAAACCGTAAGTGCTAGAGACTTGAAACTTGGCCAGAAGGTAGTACAAAAATCGAGGAGAGGTTCAGAGAATATGAGCTAGATTGGCCAATAGGTGGCGCTACAGTGCAAAAAACAAAAAAATTGCATATTTTTGCTTAAATCTCATCAACCCTTTGTCACAGACTCAAGTGTCTTATATCTTTGGAATCCTTGGGTCAAGCCGAACAAAAAAGGCCTCAAGGATTTCATTTCCGGTATGCAAATTTTCCCGCCATTTTGGATTATGTCCAAAACCTACTTTTGCGAACTAGTCCCTGGTTTTTCGCCCGATCGGAACCAAACCAGTGCAGAAATATTCACAGGAGTCTGAAGATCAATAATTATCGAAAAAAATGTAAAATTTCGATCCACGGTTGCTAAGGGGTATCAAAACGTTCGCAGGAGGCGGAGCTAATTATACGAAAATGGCTATAACTCGTGAACGAAATGAGATATTTTCACCAAACTCGGTACACATATGTAAGAGCTCAAGTTGAGGTCACAGTAAAAAAATCGCGGTGATTGGCCTCATGGTGGCGCTATAATATGAAAAAAACATAAAACAGGCTATAACCACCTGACCGTTAGTCCGATTGACTTGAAAATTGGTATGCAGTGTCTTGGTCCAAGGTGCCATGTATGTGTATGAGGACATTGGCGTATCTCAAAAAACATGGCCGCCATCGGCCAATGAAGTTTGAGCACCTATTAGACAAGGTTAACGGAGGCCGATCGGAACGAAACTCAATGGGCATGTTCGGCTCATGGCCCTAGAGGTCTGTAAGAATTTTGAAAGAAATCGGCCACTAGTTGGCGCTAATGAGTTTTATGGCTCTGTAATCACGTGGTGTTACACTTATCATCACAAAATGCATATCATTTGATAGATCTGCTTATGCTGAACAACTTTGCCTCTAGAACCATTGCTGTCAATCAAACAGTTTATTAATTATTCACGAATATGTTAAAAACCTACTTTTGCGAACTAGTCCCTGGTTTTTTGCCCGATCGGAACCAAACGAGTCTAGGACAATTCTCTGGACTCTCTAGATCAATAATTATCAAAAAAAAGTTGAACTTTTGCATTTGGATGGCTGTAATAGGGTCATTTATAAAATGGGCGTGTCAAAATACATTAAAAAGCCTATAAATCCTAAATAAAAACTCAGAACTTCACAAAAATTGGTCAGCATATGTGACATAACATCATTAACAAGCATGAAAAATTCTATGGAGATCGGACGATAGGTGGCGCTATAACTGTTAAAAAGCTTTAAAATCATATATTTCCTATGGTAAACTGCCTGTATTGGCTGTAAATGGTCTTTTCCATCTCTGATCATATAATTTTCATATCATAATGTTCAAAACTAGTGCAATACAATTCTCTGGACTCACTAGATCAATAATTGTCAGAAAAAGTTGAACTACTTCATTTGGATAGCTATAATAGGTTCACTTCAAAATCTGGCCTTTACCAAGTGTCCCCGAAAGCCTATATCTCTTTAATCAATGCTCAGACCTTCTTAAAAACAAGTCAGAACGTGTGAAATATCACCCTGAACAAGCATGAAAATTTTCAGACAGATCGGACAAAATTTGCCTCTATAACAGTTAAAAAGGTGAAAATGATATGAATTAATGGCATGTTAAGCCAATAAGTGGTATTTTACTGCCCCCTGCTGTTTAAAATAGTCATTTTCTCATATTGGTATTGGTATCAGCCATGGTAAATCATGATAAATGATGGTGTGTGTGTGTGTGTGTGTGTGTGTGTGTGTGTGTGTGTGTGTGTGTGTGTGTGTGTGTGTGTGTGTGTGTGTGTGTGTGTGTGTGTGTGTGTGTGTGTGTGTGTGTGTGTGTGTGTGTGTGGTACAAATATAACAAAGGTTTTATTTTCCAACATGAAAACAAACATAACAGAGTGCTAGTGCACAAACAATAACCGACAATGGTAATGGATGAGAGGGGAACTTAAATACACAGATCAAGACAAGGACAACAGGTGACGGTTATGATGATGAGGAGCAGGTGATGATGAGGAGGGTGATGAGGAGCAGGTGCAGGTGATGACGACAGATGGTGAATGTGATGAAGACAGAAGGTGAATGTGATGAAGGTGAATGTGACACCAATATCACTGAAACATTTGTGTGTGTGTGTGTGTGTGTGTGTGTGTGTGTGTGTGTAGCATTATTGTGTGTAGCATATGTAGCAAGTATGCATTATTGAGTTAACATGGAAACACTGGTTTGCTTTAGTGCAGAAAACTGGTCAAAATCATGAGGTTTAAAGTGAAAGTGAGCCAATAAGTGGTCTTCTACTGCCCTCTGCTGGCCATTCTACTTATTAATGAAATATTTCAACATGTGCTTGCATTCATACTTGAATACACTAAAAATCACTTATATAGCAATAACTATTATAACACAATCATATTTTGTCAGTGTTAATCACTTTATTTGCACTGACACTTCAAATAATTGCTAGTAATGTGATAAATCAGGCTAGAAACATGGTAAATCAAAGTAAATAATACTAGATTGTCGTTTATCTCCTGGTAAATAATACTAGAACGTGGTATATCATGGTAAATCATGGTTAACTATGCTGTGTGTGTGTGTGTGTGTGTGTGTATGTGTGTGTGTGTGTGTGTGTTTGTGTGTGTGTGTGTGTGTGTGAAAGCATGCATTGAGTTAACATGGAAAAACTGGTTTGCTTTAGTGCAGAAAACTGGTTTAAAGTGAAAGTGAGCCAATAAGTGGTCTTCTAGTGCCCTCTGCTGGCCATTCTACTTAATAATGAAATATTTTACATGTGCTTTTGCATTCATACTTGGACACACACTAAAAATCACGTATATAACTAACTATTATAACACAATAATATTTTGTCAGTGTTCATCACCTCATTTGCACTGACACTTCACATAATTGCTAGTAATGTGGTTAATCATGCTAGAAACATTGTAAATCATAGTAAATAATACTGAAATGAGGTGTATCAAGGTAAATCATGCTAGAATCCTAATAAATCATTCTGGAACATGGTATATGATAGTAAATCATGCTAGAATCATATTAAATAATTCTAGAATGTGGCAAATCGTTGTGGGAGGAGCCTATTTTACTCAAATGGCTATAACTCAAGAAGTAAATGAGATATCTTCACCAAACTCAGTACACATGTGTATGGGTTCAATTTGAGGTCACAGTAAACAATTTTATGGAGATCGGACCATAGGTGGCGCTATAACTGTTAAAAAGCTTTAAAACCATATATATCCCATGGCAAATTGCCTGTATTGGCTGTAAATGGTCTTTTCCATCTATTATGTCAGTGGTTACATGCTTGCTAAATAAATCTTAATAACTTTTGATGCTTTTGTGCTTAAATGCCTTAAAGGCCTTAACTGCTTGAACCCCGATAAATGCTGCTTGCAGCTTTAATTATTATTATTATTATTCCGCCCTAAAACGCATCGTGCAGCCCAAACCGTAAGAGCTGGAGCTTTGAAACTTGGCCAAATGGTAGTCCTCAATTTGGGGAGAACCTATCAAAGTATGGCCCAGATTGGCCCATAGGTGGAGCTATAATGACCACATTTACTAAATTGCTCATAACTCCTAGACAGTTTGTCCTAGAATCTCAATTTTAGCATCACTGTGATCCCTGGCTCCAGACGGACAAGATGGCTATCTCCAAATTCGCCTACGAGCAAAAAAAAAATTTATATGGGCACTTTAGTCCAAAACCTACTTTGGCCAACTAGTCCCTGGTTTTTGGCCCAATCCAGACCAGACCAGTCTAGGACAATTCTCTGGACTCTCTAGATCAATAATTATTGAAAAAAAGTTGAACTTTTGCATTGGCCTGGCTGTAACAGGGTCATTTAGGAAAGGGGTGGGACATAAAAACACTCAAAAGCCTATACAACCTAAGGGAAAACCCCAAACTTCACAAAAATCGATGAGCATATGTGTCAGAACATGGTGAAGAAGCATGCCAAGTTTCGTGAAGATCGGACAATAGGTGGCGCTATAACTGTCCAAAACGTCTCTTCTTATTAGGGGTTCAAGCATGAAATGCTGAAACCCTATTGTAATCGTGCTGATTTTTATTATTATTATTATTATTATTCCGCCCTAAAACGCATCGTGCAGCCCAAACCGTAAGAGCTGGAGCTTTGAAACTTGGCCAAATGGTAGTCCTCAATTTGGGGAGAACCTATCAAAGTATGGCCCAGATTGGCCCATAGGTGGAGCTATAATGACCACATTTACTAAATTGCTCATAACTCCTAGACAGTTTGTCCTAGAATCTCAATTTTAGCATCACTGTGATCCCTGGCTCCAGACGGACAAGATGGCTATCTCCAAATTCGCCTACGAGCAAAAAAAAATTTATATGGGCACTTTAGTCCAAAACCTACTTTGGCCAACTAGTCCCTGGTTTTTGGCCCAATCCAGACCAGACCAGTCTAGGACAATTCTCTGGACTCTCTAGATCAATAATTATTGAAAAAAAGTTGAACTTTTGCATTGGCCTGGCTGTAACAGGGTCATTTAGGAAAGGGGTGGGACATAAAAACACTCAAAAGCCTATACAACCTAAGGGAAAACCCCAAACTTCACAAAAATCGATGAGCATATGTGTCAGAACATGGTGAAGAAGCATGCCAAGTTTCGTGAAGATCGGACAATAGGTGGCGCTATAACTGTCCAAAACGTCTCTTCTTATTAGGGGTTCAAGCATGAAATGCTGAAACCCTATTGTAATCGTGCTGATTTTTATTATTATTATTATTATTATTCCGCCCTAAAACGCATCGTGCAGCCCAAACCGTAAGAGCTGGAGCTTTGAAACTTGGCCAAATGGTAGTCCTCAATTTGGGGAGAACCTATCAAAGTATGGCCCAGATTGGCCCATAGGTGGAGCTATAATGACCACATTTACTAAATTGCTCATAACTCCTAGACAGTTTGTCCTAGAATCTCAATTTTAGCATCACTGTGATCCCTGGCTCCAGACGGACAAGATGGCTATCTCCAAATTCGCCTACGAGCAAAAAAAAATTTATATGGGCACTTTAGTCCAAAACCTACTTTGGCCAACTAGTCCCTGGTTTTTGGCCCAATCCAGACCAGACCAGTCTAGGACAATTCTCTGGACTCTCTAGATCAATAATTATTGAAAAAAAGTTGAACTTTTGCATTGGCCTGGCTGTAACAGGGTCATTTAGGAAAGGGGTGGGACATAAAAACACTCAAAAGCCTATACAACCTAAGGGAAAACCCCAAACTTCACAAAAATCGATGAGCATATGTGTCAGAACATGGTGAAGAAGCATGCCAAGTTTCGTGAAGATCGGACAATAGGTGGCGCTATAACTGTCCAAAACGTCTCTTCTTATTAGGGGTTCAAGCATGAAATGCTGAAACCCTATTGTAATCGTGCTGATTTTTATTATTATTATTATTATTATTCCGCCCTAAAACGCATCGTGCAGCCCAAACCGTAAGAGCTGGAGCTTTGAAACTTGGCCAAATGGTAGTCCTCAATTTGGGGAGAACCTATCAAAGTATGGCCCAGATTGGCCCATAGGTGGAGCTATAATGACCACATTTACTAAATTGCTCATAACTCCTAGACAGTTTGTCCTAGAATCTCAATTTTAGCATCACTGTGATCCCTGGCTCCAGACGGACAAGATGGCTATCTCCAAATTCGCCTACGAGCAAAAAAAAAATTTATATGGGCACTTTAGTCCAAAACCTACTTTGGCCAACTAGTCCCTGGTTTTTGGCCCAATCCAGACCAGACCAGTCTAGGACAATTCTCTGGACTCTCTAGATCAATAATTATTGAAAAAAAGTTGAACTTTTGCATTGGCCTGGCTGTAACAGGGTCATTTAGGAAAGGGGTGGGACATAAAAACACTCAAAAGCCTATACAACCTAAGGGAAAACCCCAAACTTCACAAAAATCGATGAGCATATGTGTCAGAACATGGTGAAGAAGCATGCCAAGTTTCGTGAAGATCGGACAATAGGTGGCGCTATAACTGTCCAAAACGTCTCTTCTTATTAGGGGTTCAAGCATGAAATGCTGAAACCCTATTGTAATCGTGCTGATTTTTATTAGGGGTTCAAGCATGAAATGCTGAAACCCTATTGTAATTGTGCTGATTTTTATTAGGGGTTCAAGCATGAAATGCTGAAACCCTATTGTAATTGTGCTGATTTTTATTATTATTATTATTATTCTGCCGTAAAACGCATCGTGCAGCCTAAACCGTAAGTGCTAGAGACTTGAAACTTGGCCAGAAGGTAGTACAAAAATCGAGGAGAGGTTCAGAGAATATGAGCTAGATTGGCCAATAGGTGGCGCTACAGTGCAAAAAACAAAAAAATGGCATATTTTTGCTTAAATCTCATCAACCCTTTGTCACAGACTCAAGTGTCTTATATCTTTGGAATCCTTGGGTCAAGCCGAACAAAAAAGGCCTCAAGGATTTCATTTCCGGTATGCAAATTTTCCCGCCATTTTGGATTTTGTCCAAAACCTACTTTTGCGAACTAGTCCCTGGTTTTTCGCCCGATCGGAACCAAACCAGTGCAGAAATATTCACAGGAGTCTGAAGATCAATAATTATCGAAAAAAATGTAAAATTTCGATCCACGGTTGCTAAGGAGTATCAAAACGTTTGCAGGAGGCGGAGCTAATTATACAAAAATGGCTATAACTCGTGAACGAAATGAGATATTTTCACCAAACTCGGTACACATATGTAAGAGCTCAAGTTGAGGTCACAGTAAAAAAATCGCGGTGATTGGCCTCATGGTGGCGCTATAATATGAAAAAAACATAAAACAGGCTATAACCACCTGACCGTTAGTCCGATTGACTTGAAAATTGGTATGCAGTGTCTTGGTCCAAGGTGCCATGTATGTCTATGAGGACATTGGTGTATCTCAAAAAACATGGCCGCTATCGGCCAATGAAGTTTGAGCACCTATTAGACAAGGTTAACGGAGGCCGATCAGAATGAAACTCAGTGGGCATGTTCGGCTCAAGCCCCTAGAGGTCTGTAAGAACTTTGAAAGAAATCGGCCACTAGTTGGCGCTAACGAGTTTTATGGCTCTGTAATCACGTGGTGTTACACTTATCGTCACAAAATGCATATCATATGATAGATCTGCTCATGCTGAACAACTTTGCCTCTAGAACCATTGCTGTCAATCAAACAGTTCATTAAATATTCATGAATATGTTAAAAACCTACTTTTGCGAACTAGTCCTAGGTTTTTCGCCCGATCGGAACCAGACCAGTCTAGGACAATTCTCTGGACTCTCTAGATCAATAATTATCAAAAAAAAGTTGAACTTTTGCATTTGGATTGCTGTAATAGGGTCATTTATAAAATGGGCGTGGCAAAATACAATCAAAAGCCTATAAATCCTAAACAAAAACTCAGAACTTCACAAAAATTGGTGAGCATATGTGACATACCATCCTTAACAAGCATGCAAAATTTTATGGAGATTGGACCAAAGGTGGCACTATAACTGTTAAAAAGCTTTAAAACCATATATTTCCTATGGTAAATGGTCTTTTTCATCTATTATGTCAGTAGTTACATGCTTGCTAAATAAATCTTAATAACTTTTGATGCTTTTATGCTTAAAGGCCTTAAAGGCCTTAATTGCTTGAACCCCGATAAATGCTGCTTGCAGCTTTAATTAGGGGTTCAAGCACGAAGTGCTGAAACCCTATTGTAATTGTACTGATTTTTAGGGGTTCAAGCATGAAATGCTGAAACCCTATTGTAATTGTAAGGATTTTTATTATTATTATTTTTCTTCTCCGCTAAAACGCATCGTGCAGCCCAAACCGTAAGTGCTAGAGACTTGAAACTTGGCCAGAAGGTAGTACAAAAATCGAGGAGAGGTTCAGAGAATATGACCCAGATTGGCCAATAGGTGGCGCTACAGCGCAAAAAACAAAAAAATTGCACATTTTTGCTTAAATGTCATTAACCGTTTGTCACAGACTCAAGTGTCTTATATCATTGGAATCCTTGGGTCAAGCCGAACAAAATTGGCCTCAAGGATTTCATTTCCGGTATGCAAATTTTTCCGCCATTTTGGATTTTGTCCAAAACCTACTTTTGCGAACTAGTCCTAGGTTTTTCGCCCGATCGGAACCAAACCAGTGCAGAAATGTTGTCTGGAGTCTGAATATCAATAATTATTGAAAAAAAGTTGAAATTTCGATTCACGGTCACTAAGGGGCGCCAAAACGTTCGAAGAAGGCGGAGCCTATTTTACTAAAATGGCTATAACTCCAGAAGTAAATCAGGTATCTTCACCAAACTCGGTACACATGTGTAAGAGGTCAATCTGAGGTCACAGTAAAAAAATCGCGGTGATTGGCCACATGGTGGCGCTATAACATGACAAAAACATAAAACAGGCTATAACCACCTGACCGTTAGTCCGATTGACTTGAAAATTGGTATGCAGTGTCTTGGTCCAAGGTGCCATGTATGTGTATGAGGACATTGGCGTATCTTGAAAAACATGGCCGCCATCGGCCAATGAAGTTTGAGCACCTATTAGACAAGGTTAACGGAGGCCGATCGGAACGAAACTCGATGGGCATATTCGACTCATGGCCCTAGAGGTCTGTAAGAATTTTGAAAGAAATCGGCCACTAGTTGGCGCTAACGAGGTTTACGCCCTCTGTAATCACGTGGTGTTACACTTATTGTCACAAAATGCATATCATTTGATAGACCTCCTCATCTTGAACAACTTTGCCTCAAGAACTATTGCTGTCAATCAAACAGTTCATTAAATATTCATGAATATGTTAAAAACCTACTTTTGCGAACTAGTCCTAGGTTTTTCGCCCGATCAGAACCAAACCAGTCTAGGACAATTCTCTGGACTCTCTAGATCAATAATTATCAAAAAAAAGTTGAACTTTTACATTTGGGTGGCTGTAACAGGGTCATTTAGAAAATGGGCGTGGCAAAATACACTAAAAAGCCTATAAATCCTAAATGAAAACTCAGAACTTCACAAAAATTGGTGAGCATATGTACAATAACATCATTAACAAGCATGAACAATGTTATGGACATCGGATGATAGGTGGCGCTATAACTGTTAAAAAGCTTTAAAACCATGTATTTCCTATGGCAAAATGCCTGTATTGGCTGTAAATTGACTTTTCCATCTATTATTTCAGTGGTTAAAAGATTTCTAAATAAATTTTAATGTCTTAAATGCTTATGTGCTTAAAGGCCTTAAATGCTTGAACCCCGATAAATGCTGCTTGCAGCTTTAATTATTATTATTTTTCTTCTCCGCTAAAACGCATCGTGCAGCCCAAACCGTAAGAGCTGGAACCTTGAAACTTTGCCAGATGGTAGTACAAAAATCGAGGAGAGGTTCAGAGAGTATGACCCCGATTGGCCCATAGGTGGCGCTATAGCGACCAAAAGCGCGAAACTGTTCATAACTCCTAGACCGTATATCGTAGACTCAAGTGTCTTATATCATTGGAAAGCTGGATACTTGAAGAACAAAACGTATATCTCCGATTTCATTTCCGGTATGCAAATTTTTCCGCCATTTTGAATTTTGTTAAAAACCTACTTTTGCGAACTAGTCCTAGGTTTTTCGTCCGATCGGAACCAAACCAGTGCAGAAATGTTCTCTGGAGACTGAATATCAATAATTATCGAAAAAAAGTAGAAATTTCGATTCACGGTCGCTAAGGGGCGCCAAAATGTATGTTGTGGGAGGAGCCTATTGTACTAAAACAGCTATAACTCCAGAAGTAAATGAGGTATCTTCACCAAACTCGGTACGTATATGTAAGAGGTCAATCTGAGGTGACAGTAAAAAAATCGCGGCGATTGGCCACATGGTGGCGCTATAACATTAAAAAAACATAAAACAGGCTATAACCACCTGACCATTAGTCCGATTGACTTGAAAATTGGTATGCAGTGTCTTGGTCCAAGGCCCCATGTATGTCTATGAGGACATTGGTGTATCTCAAAAAACATGGCCGCCATCGGCCAATGAAGTTTGAGCACCTATTAGACAAGGTTAACGGAGGCCGATCGGAACGAAACTCGGTGGGCATGTTCGACTCATGGCCCTAGAGGTCTGTAAGAATTTTGAAAGAAATCGGCCACTAGTTGGCGCTAACGAGTTTTATGGCTCTGTAATCACGTGGTGTTACACTTATTGTCACAAAATGCATATCATTTGATAGATCTGCTCATGCTGAACAACTTTGCCTTAAGAACCATTGCTGTCAATCAAACCGTTCATTAATTATTCGCGAATATGTTAAAAACCTACTTTTGCGAACTAGTCCTAGGTTTTTCGCCCGATCGGAACCAGACCAGTCTAGGACAATTCTATGGACTCTCTAGATCAATAATTATCAAAAAAAAGTTGAACTTTTGCATTTTGCGCATGGCTATAATAGGGTCATAAAGAAAATGGGTGTGGCAAAATGCACTAAAAAGCCTATAAATCATAAATGAAAACTCAGAACTTCACAAAAATTGGTGGGAATATGTGCCATAACATCATTAACAAGCATGCCAAATTTTATGGAGATCGGACCATAGTTGGCGCTATAACTGTTAAAAAGCTTTAAAACCATATATTTCCTATGGTAAATTGCCTGTATTGGCTGCAAATGGTCTGTTTCATCTATGATCAAATCATTTTCATATCATAATGTTCAAAACTAGTGCAGTACAATTCTCTGGACTCTCTAGATCAATAATTATCAGAAAAAGTTGAACTACTTCATTTGGATGGCTATAATAGGGTCACTTCAATATGTGGCCTTGACCAAGTGTATCTGAAAGCCTATATGTCTTCAATGAATGCTCAGATCTTCTTAAAAACAAGTCAGAACATGTGACGTAAGACTCTAAACAAGCATGAAAATTTTCAGACAGATCGGATAAAATTTGCCTCTATAACAGTTAAAAATGTGAAAATGATATGAATATTAACTCAATAAGTGGTTAACTCAATAAGTGGTATTTTACTGCCCCCTGTTGTTTAAAATAGTCATTTTGTCATACTATTTAATATTGTTCTATAATTCATATTTAGACTTAATAAAATCACTCTTTTAACATTTACAATCACCTTTAGTGAAAATTAATCTATTGAAGTATTACTACTGACATTTGTGTCACATTGAGGAATCTGAATCTTGAAGGAGACTTGCAAAAAACAGTTTGATCACATCATATAGTTTAAATGTTTGTATCTACAACAGAATGTGTGTGTGTGTGTGTGTAGTCTTAGGTTGAATCATCTGATTAATAGTTTACAAAGACTTTGTAAAATGTTTATAGACCATTCAAATATATTTTCAGAATGACATACCCCAATAGCATTGAAAAAACAACAACAACATTTGACTTTGTGTGTGTGTGTGTGTGTGTGTGTGTGTGTGTGTGTGTGTGTGTGTGTGTGTGTGTGTAAGCATGCATTATTGAGTTTACATGGAAAACTATTATAACACAATCATATTTTGTCTGTGTTTATCACTTCATTGGCACTGACACTTCACGTAATTGCTAGTAATGTGGTAAATCATGGTAAATCGCGCTAGAAACATGGTAAACCATTAAAAATAATACTAGAATGTGGTGTACCAAGGTAAATCATGGTAGAATCCTGGTACATCATTCTAGAATGTGGTATATCATGGTAAATCATGCTAGAACATGGTAAATCATGGTAAACTATGCTAGAACAGGGTAAATCATGTTAAACCATGATAAGTCATGATAAACTATGGTAAATCATGTTAGAATGTGGTATATCATGGTAAATCATGCTAGAACATGGTTAATCATTGTAAACTATGCTAGAACAGGGTAAACCATGGTAAACCATGATAAATCATGATAAACTATGGTAAATCATGCTAGAACATGGTCTCTTCATCTATGATGTCAGTGGTTACATGCTTGCTAAATAAAACTTTATAACTTTTGATGCTTTTGTGCTTAATCACGTTGATTGGCCACATGGTGGCGCTATAACACAAAGTGATCAAAGTGCTCATTGCTGCTGCGATCAGTGGCGCGAATATAGTGTGTTCTCTTGTGGTTTACGCACACCGCACTGTCTTCACTCGGACGCACGCTTCAATCCATTGTGGAGACTCTCTATTCGTTCCAGTGAAATCACAAAATATAATGCACACAAACGTGTCACTGCTCGATATACAACCACTGATGAGCATAATCTGTAAAAAAAAATAATAATAATGTACGAATGCGGATTAGAACCCAAAACCTCAGACACGCTTGATGAAAGTTCAAGTTCAGCTGCCAGTGTCGTGGTGGACATGGTAAGTCTAGTATTTTAATGTCAACTGCAAGTCTTGCATATCAAGTATAAAGTATATCAAGTATATTTATATGAGGCTATACTGTGTGTGTTAAATATTTCTGCTCAGTGTCAGATGTTTTAAAGTAAAAATCATAATATGAGAAAACAAAATTTTGATCTTAATTTAAGTGTTTAAGGCTACATCAGTAGCATATTAAACGGCACGATTTTTCATTTAATCAGAAAATCTTTAAAGATTTAAGTTAATATTGTGTCCAGTTTGGACATGGACACACACACACACACACACACACACACACACACACACACACACACACACACACACACACACACACACAAACAGGTATTATTTTTTTTGATAAAGTGTGTGCGGTTTCGTTTTCTTAAGTACCGGTTCGAGAACCGCTTAAGTACTGGAACTGTTTAAAAAATACAGAGTAGTTAGTAGGTACTGGTATCGGATAAAACCCAACCAATACCCAACCCTAATAATAAGTAACATTTCTATATATTGTTTGCACAAACTATAAACTTCACAAAGCTTTGTACATGTGGAGAACAAGTTATTTTGAAGAAACATGCAAGATTTCATAGACTTCTGATGCTAAGAGGGCTCACAGTAATTTCAACTGTAAGATTGAGGCTGTAATACCATTGTTGTCCACTAGATGGCACAGCAGCATTACATATAAAGTATTTTGAATGCTTTTTTCCAGCTTTCAGCATGTTAACAAAGAAATTATTAAAGCTATTTTGAATTATCATGATGCACTGTAATATAGTTTTATATTATTGGATCACAAAGAAAAATATGAAATGCTTAATGACCATTAAAAGTTAAATCTCAATAAAACATATCTCAATAAAACATATCTTGTGTTTGTTTGTGTACACATTTGTAAAACTGTGTATCAAGTATTATTGTTTAAGCTTATCTTTTCTCTGTGTTTTAATGTATCCTTTTTATGCACATTTGTGTCATCCTTTCATTTCAGTAAAGCATAATGTTTACAACTCTAGGAATTACAATATAAAACAGACATATGACTCTAAACAAGTATGCAAAACTTCATGGAGATTGGGCCATACGTGCCTCTAAAAAAGTAAAAAAGCTCAAGAATGATAATTCTCCTATTTTTTATGGAAAATTTTCTGAAATTACCACTAAATGGCAATATTACTACTTAATACATTCTGCTCACTAATATTGTAACTAATTTCATTTGAAATGATATTTAATCTTTACAAAATCATTATAATAACATTACAAATCACATTTTTCAAGGTTTTCCAATTTATTGTTAATTTTAGGTGTATTCTTTTCAGTAAAGTTATATGATTACAATGTAAACTGAAAATTGTGTTTTAAACGGGAAACATGTAATAAGCATTTATCATTTATTTCAAATATCTATATGTATAACAAAATGTGCTTAAGTATTTTAATTAGAGTTAATATGGAAAATGTGCCATTAAAAAAAAAAAAAACATGGAATCAAACCAAGTCATAGAAAACAAAACTGTATTTTATTAACAGAATAATACAATGTTTATTTTAAAACAATGCATATGTAAATAAGTAACATGAAATACTGAGAGAAAATTAATCAATTAATTTAATTTAATTTTTTTTGCATATTGAACTATGTCTCTGTGGTAAAAGTTTTTTTTTTGTTTTTTTTGAATAATCACATTAAATGAAAATACATAATTGTGAAGTATTATATTTGAAATGACAGAATATAGAAATAAAATGTAAAATACTACACATCAAAATAAATAAAAATATAAATAGTAATTGAAAAATCATAAATTTAATAATAATATTTTTTTAAACTAAGAAAATGTTAGAAAGATATCCAACAGTTGTAAATAAATATTCATTAGTTCATTCATTCATTTCAATTGTTTTCACATATGAAAGTAGAAAAGTATTTGTGTTAATATATGTTCAAAACTATTTTGCACATTAAATAAGAATAATTTTGAAGTATGAAATAGTATGTGAAAATTAAACTAAAAATATCAACAATAAAAATAAAGCATTCATTCATTCATTCATTCATTCATTCCTTTTAAATTAGTTGAAAACATTTTGAAAGCAAAAGTAACATTCAATAAAAAGTATAGTTGTTAAATAGTATATTAAATAGACAATAAACAGTAAAAAATAAGTCCACATAAAATATGAAATTACAAAATATAAAAGTTAATTAAAAAACTCAAAAGATCAACAATAAAAAATGAAACATTAATTCATTCCTTTAGAATGCATTGAAACAATATTTTGAAATCAAAAATATAATTTTCAATAAAAAATATAGTTGTTAAATACATTAAAGAAGCAATATAGAGTAAAAGACAAGTCCACATAAAATGTGAAATTATATAATACAATTTTTAATTTAAAAAACTAAAAATATCAACAATAAAAAATAAACCATTCATTCATTCCTTTTGAATGCATTGAAGAAAAACAAGGAGGGAGGAGGCAAAAAATGATTTAGAGGAGAAGATGGAGGTAAGAGGCAGGGTGGAACCAAGAGTCTGACAGTGTAGATCCAGGCAGAGATGGTGACGAAGGAGACTTAAAGCTGTGACCAGCTGCAGCAAAACACACTTGGAGCTGGGCAGGACCAGTGGTGATGAAGATGACATTGAACTGGACTGAAGCAGTGGCAACAAAGACATCTAATGACTGGGATGAACCAGCAGAGATGAAGACACCTTGATAGTTTACTGAACCAGTGAAAACTGAAGATATTTTAATGTGGCATAATTCAGGTCATCCCATGACAATAATTCAGTGGGCACTCAGCTCAGTCCTCAGTAATGACAGTGTGGTTGTTGCTTCAGTATATGCAGGACCACACCACTACAATTTCATCAATCACAGACAAAATTGGCTTCTGTGAAACACAAAAACTGGAGATTAGCATTTCAGAAAGTTCAACACAGAAAGCTAAAGCTGCAATAAGCTCAAAGTCACAAAAATAAACAGACAACAATAGAAAAAGTTACCTTGCACTGTGATGAATAAGAATTACTGCTGAACTGAGACACACAGATGGAGGGTCCGCATTTGATATTGAGAGCAGGAATCCATGACTTGCCTAGAGTCAACAGTCCACAATGGTTATGATGGTGTGATGATCTGAATGCTGAACTGAGCCACACATATATAGTCTACAATGGTGATGATAGTGTGATGATCTGGACATTGTTGTCTACAGTCAAACTGTTTCATTGATTTGCAGAATGTAATCTTCAGCTGGTTTCTGGAGTTGAATATTGTCCTAATAATGAAGATGATGTGGTCATCAAAGCAGCGTGAGACATTTCATGTACCTATAGACAATGAGGATATGATTAGGATTTTTTACACTTTACAACTTATATCAGTGAATAATGTACTTATAAAACATTGTGCTTAAAGCAATTTAATACAATATTCTTATACCAGAAACATATATTACAGAGTAATGAAAGTTATAACCAATTTAAAAGATAAAATAGTCTTACCTGTTTATCAATACTTGAAGTGTTGGAATATGATGAGAATGAAGCAGCAAAGATAGTGTAATATTTGTTAAAGTCCATCTTTGTCTTTGTCTTTTCTTTCTTTTTTATTTATCTTCCCATTTTTTTACACCACCTATTGAAGTACTTTACTATAAATCAGCCAACAGTATGATGCAGGTCTCCATACAAATTCATTGTAAAATGACATTACACAGACATTTTGATCAATAAAATACATCAAATAAATAAATAAAATGAATGAATGAATGAATGAAGGAATGAATGAATGAATGAATGAATGAATGAATGAATAAAATGTTTGTGTGGGTGTTAAGGCCATTGAATTTTATATATATATATATATATATATTGACATGTATATTTAAATAATAAAATATTAACAGTTCATTATGATAATTCAACAGGAATTTGGGAAATGTATTTGTAGGTGGCCTTAACACCCACTATAAATCCCAATGTCTAATGCTGCCTTCACGTGCTATCGGAAATTTCCTATTTCTGACTTCTTATGCCATGATTATGGGTTTGACATGTTCATGTGTTTTGTTGTACAGAAAAATAGTATTATGGATAGCATCTATATTGATTCTTGCCTATCTATTTCATAAATCTTACTGATCAACATTCAGTTGTTTAAGATTTTTAGTAAATATTATGTTGAATTTCCAAAATATTTACACTAATTCCGATAGCACGTGAAGGCAGCATGAATTCCCACAGAGGCCGTCCAGTGTTAGTCATCCACCTCTGCCACCCCCCCCCCCCCCCCCCCCCCCCTAGATGGACGTTGCATTATAACAGCCACTTCAGCACAACGCAGTCATGATAGCTAAAGTATGTGGGCATAATGTCAATCTTTATTTGATTTAATTCAATATCTTTAATATATATATGGTCAATTAATGTGCCATTTTCAGTTGTTGCATTTTCAACAATTTGTGTGAAGCCAAAATGCTGCATGACATCATGAATAGTTGATTTATTGAAAATGTTTTCATTGAAATCTCCTAGAATTATTTTGCCACCTGATAAGCAGTTTATTTGATGAATTAAGGTAATCAAGTTCTCTCTAAATAACGCTATGTTATATGATGATGGTCTGTACACGACTGCTACAGTTGTGTTTAAGTCTTGTATATTGCACATTAGACATTCAATGTTAATGCATGGTAAATCAACTAAAGCAGCTTTTACATTCTCTCTGTGATATATGCCAACACCACCATGATTTTCTTCTTTAAGTGTAGCAAAAACATCTTCACTTGTGTCATATGCAACACCTCGTGTTTTGTCATGAAAGTGGTATCCAGAAAGACTGATATCGTTCTCCAAATAGTTTGGTTTTAGCCACGTCTCTGTTACACAAATCATATCTGCTTGACAATATCTGTTATCTTGCCGAATGTCTAAAATATGTGGAATGAGCCCTTGGACATTGTGTAACATCATTTGAAATGTTACATTTTCTGTGGTTCCACATGGATCAATGAACGGAGGCATTCTCTGTAGAGCTTCCTCAATATTGTCTTTTGCAAAAATAGCTTTTTCTTTGAAATCTTCTATTATGAGTCCATCAAGAGACGTCACTCGACTTAATGCTACATATGCTTGTCCTGGAGCAAATATCTTTTTCAATGAAACAACAGCTTTGTTCACTGTCAAACCTTGCACTTTGTGAACTGTGGAAGCCCATGCCAATTTCAAAGGAAACTGTCTTCTGACACCACCACTGCTTGTCACTTTCTCTTCTTCAGGCTTGATTGGTGTGCTTTTCTCTAGTCCAGGTTTTAAACATGGATTTTTACCTCTAGCTTCTTTACCAGCTCGTTCATCATCAAATTCAATATATATTTTGGATGGAAATATTTCATCATTTTCATAACAGAATAATTTAATTGTCCCAAAAATTCCATTCACAAGACCATCTGATACATTGATATTTTTCAGTAGCATTACTCGGGCATCGATCGCTAATTCAAGGGATTTTTCCAAAGAACTGTTGTGAACTCTGAGATGAAACCCATCCATTTTTTCCATTCGGCCAGTTTTAGCATTTCTCTCAAAATCTTGGGCGTTCACAGTAATTGTGTCAGAGCATATTTTGTGCACCATTTTTAGATTATGTTCATCAACCTCACTATTAGTTGCATAAATGTGGATATCTGTACTCTCATCACCATCACCTGTTTCACATGTTTTAAGCATAGCAATATCTTCTTCAAGCATTACTTCATCTTTTTTACGTTGCCTTAAACGATTTAATAATTCTGCAAACTGTTTGTCCTTCTGGCGCATAATCTCTGTAAGTTCAACAAAACTGAAGTTAGTTTCCCAAAGATTCACACAGTTCACTGGTTCGGTGTAAAGTGGTTTTCCTTTGACAGGAGACAGCTGATAAAAATCTCCAACTGCTATGACAGAGACCTTTCCGAATGCAGAGTAATCACCTGTTTGTTTGATCTGTCTTAATCTTCCATGAATATATGCTAGAAGTTTATGATCAACCATTGAAATTTCATCAATAATTAATATCTGCAGTTTTCCAAGTTTGGCTCTCAAGGAATTAATTTTTTCATCTCCAAGTGGCTGATATGGCAGTGATGCATTTATTCCAATGGAGAGACTGGAATGTACAGTAGACCCATTTATCTGGTAGGCAGACACACCAGTAGGAGCACTCAATAGCACATGTGTCTCATCTGGGTTGTCTGTTAATTTTGAAAGTATACGAGAGGTTTCATAATAGATGGCTTTAATCAGTACTGACTTTCCAACACCTCCTGGACCAGATATGAACACATGAAATGGATCTGGATTTTCACCTTGCACTTTTGCTAAACACCATTGCCGCACTTTGTAAAAGATTTCTGACTGCTTCTCATTCAAAGAACGCAGTAAATCCATGGCATCTTGCTTAGTCATCGCTGATGGATGGTTTTCTATCTTGGAAGTACCCACATTTGGTAATAGATCAGGAATGATATCATCACCTTCTTCTGTTTCTATTTGGTATTTCTTACTCTCCAGACATTCGAGACGTTCAAGTTCTGCTTCTGGACAGATTTGGGCCCAAGCATCTTCCATTGGTCCATGTTGTTCTAAATCATCTTGAGCTCTTTGTATTGTGTCTGCTTCTTTCTCAAATTTTCCCATGTTAGTTTCCACTATCATTTTCACTGATTCAAGCTCACCATTTGAAATTGTTACAAATCCAGTCTCATAAAAATCCTTATGTGTAGTGAAATTTGTTGGTTTCAATTGATCTCGCACAAAATGAGGCAAAAACAATTCTAAAATACTTTGATAATAATTTTCGGAATTTTTAGTGGGTGAAAAACGAGCATATCGAACAATGGCAGACTCTGTACGAGTTCTTTTTCTCACAAATCCCATGTCATTTTCCAGTCTTACTCTGTCTGAACATTTTTCAGATGCAGTCAAAACTCTGTATTCTGATGCAAAGGTTGCTAAACACATTCCATTGAATTCATCTGTATGTGGACGGGCTCTGTATCTGTCCGAGATGCTTTTCATCCATATGCCATCACCATCATCTCCTGCACATTCAGCTTTTTTATGTATGGTGTTTAAGGGCAAACTCATTCTAATTTGATTACTACCAGTTGGAATAAACACCACTTTCCTTGATCCTTCTTTTAGTTTCATGTTAGTCAGTCGATACACACTCTCTTGAGCTGAGACCTCTCGATTATGTAAAAACACACTTCCTAGTTTTCTTAAAGCCTGTTTAGCATCCATATTACCTTGCTTGTGTGCTTCTTTTTGAGCATTAGCCAACAACAATCCCATTTCTCTCTCAGCTTTAGAAATATACGAAATGATATATACTATACATGAGTAAGCATCAACAACAAACTGTATGTCCATGTTTGCATTCCAGCATCGTAAAAGATCTGGGTTATATTGATTCACCCATACATCATTTGGCTTCCTTTTCAACACAACGCTTGTTTTCTTTGTCATTTTATTGTAAGCCATTTCAAATGTCTCTTGATTTATACCAATAGATTCAAACATAGAGTCAACTGAGTCAAAGTCAGCATCACTATTCAATAAACATTCTCTCACTCTTTTCATTATAGTTTCAGCAAGCTCTTTTGATATTTGTTGGCAGTTGTTTGTCTTTTTGCATTTATCTTCATTTTTTTCATCATCTGTTTCTTTTTCATCTTTATCACTCTTGCTGCTTCTTGTAATGAAAGTATTTTTGCTTGGTGGACGTGGGAAGTTGAACCGACAGACAGTTCCTTTCTTTTTACATGTTTTTGAATGTCTTTTGCTGTGTTGTTGGACAGTGCTCACAATTTCATGCATTTCTTCCTCCTGTTCAGGTGGCATTTCACAAGTGACATATTTATCAACAAAAGATACAACTTCATCATCGTCATCTCTATCCACTTGTGGTGCATTTTCAACCCAAAAGAGACAATGTGTATGAGGGGATCCACGTTGCTGAAATTCGATTCGATAGAAATAATCTATAATTTTTCCGATTGGCTGGGCTGGCGACATGATCACATCTCTTAGAAAACAATGAAATCGATGGTCAAACATTCTGGCAGCAGTTACAGGATTGCGTTTAAGCATCCCACATCTATCAGACCAGTCCAGTTCATCAATAGGAGTTTCACAGCATTCTTGTTTCACAATAGATTGCATTAACTCTGGCCATCGCAAGTCTGCTGATGAAAATGAGCAAAACCAGGTTGGGATACCTAATTGTCTCACCATTGCAAACAAATCTTTTTGAACACTTTGCCAAAAAACAGGACTCCCTCTCACTGGCTTCAAGAATTTATAACCCTGATCAAAATTTAAAATCTTTTGCAATGACTCTTTGTTTGTCAGCATTTCTGCAGTAATTTTTGTTTTGTTGCTTGTGTCATGGCCTTTCCGCAAAGCAATAGATACATTTGAGATAACTTGATTAAGCTCAGACAAATATTGTCCATAAAAGATGTAATCTAGGTTTTGAGCAAAACGACCATCTGCATTTAGAATTCTATTATTTAAGTATCTAGACAGCGTTAATTTTTCAGGTCGTTGATCATGAAATGTGCCTGTTCCTTTTGGGAAGAGCACTGGAAAACATTTGGCTTCATTGGTTTCATCCATTAACATTCTCACTGGATTATTGCCTTCTGCTGGTGCAAGTGACATAATGCCATCAAAATGCTGATCTAAAACCTCTTGTGCAATGTCCACTGGCTGTAAACATGAATCCATAAACAAACCATGTTGCTGTCGATCATGAAGTGTTTCATCAGTGATCTCTTCATCCTCATTGTCAACATTGTGCTCTTTAACAACACACATGTCCTGACATCCATCGACATCTAGTTCAGTGTTATCACTTGTATCATTGACCTGTTCCTCTGTTTTACTCAAAGGATTAATCCAAGTTTCATTATACTCTACATCTCTATACCACTTGTTATTTTCTTTTAAGTATGCCAAAGCAGTTTTGACATGATCAGTGTGCACAAATGTATATTCATAATGTCCTTTGTACGTTAATTTCCGTTTAAGTTTTACTCGTATCATTAAATCATCATTTTCTGATCTTGGTAAAACATTCACCACATCTGTCACATTAGATGGAACACAAGTCACTGGTCCATGAACCCCATTCTGTCCTCCTCGTGGTAATGCCAGCATCTTCATGAATGGAATATGCATTGCTATTAGATGTTCTTCAAGAGAGTTTAAACAGCTCAATTCAACAGGAATGGGATCCAGAGCGAGATTGTTTGCTACACTTTCAGCAGGCATTTTACCTTCACTAATCTTTCTATCACATGTGTGACAAATCCACAGAGATTCAGCTGGAGTATTTTTATAAACACAGACTTTACTGCAGTCTTCATTACACTTATGCAAATAATTCAGTGTTATACATTTTTCTGCAATATATCCTGCATGGACTGATTTTTGTGAATATTTACTTATTGTACAGTGTTTGACCTGCATTTTAAAGCAAGAACGATGACAAACTGAACAAACATAGTCAGGACCTGTAGATATTTTTTCTTTAAATTGCTCAATTACACAGTCAATCTCTTTCCTTTGGATTTGTGCATCTCGTCGAGTTTCAGCATTTCTAATTTTAATACTACTAGCAAAACTATTATCATTTTTATATTTTTCTTTGTTGTAATCAATCACCTTAGACTTGTGCTTTCCATTTTCCTTGTATTTATGAATACTATATTTCTTCACAGACTCTTTGTGTGTTTCATCTGTGCTATACTTACATATGCTATATTTTTTCACAGCATTACAATGCAAATCATTTGATGTGTATTTATCTGTGCTATATTTTTTTAGTTTTTCTTGATACTGTTCATTTTGTTTATACTTTTCAATGCCAAATTTAATTTTTTTCTCTTTGTATATTTCATCGTCATGATATCTTTTCTTTGCCTCCATTTTTTTCCCCTCTTTTAAGTCCTGATTACTGCTGTATAGCACTCTCTTTCTATAGAGTGTACGTGGGTCTGATTTAGCATTTAACGATCCATGCAACATTGAATCATCAAATGATGATTTACAAATGGAAGCACAGTTACCATCTGTTATTTTTACACATACAACAACTTCATAGTGACAGCTATTTACATGTTTTAAGTAAATCCCATTGAATTGACAGCTATGTCTATTTGAGACAGTTAAGGCTGAATATTTAAGCCACTTGTCTTGACTGTATGTAAATATGTCCACACCAATTAAATCACTGGTTGCTTGTATTTCCAGCTCTGTTGCCCAAGTTCCAACATATTTCATTCTTGAAGTGTTGATATAGTTTACAACTGAACTGTGTCCTTGTCTCAGATACTGAGTGTACCTTCCTTCATTCTTGATTATGTGTGTTACCACAGCACGCCTCAGTTTTCTGTGTTCTCGTTCACTTCCACTTACAGCATAAGCTACCGCTCTGAAAAAGCAGTTACCGTCACCCACAATATCTTTGGTTTCACAAGGTTCAGCCATTTCAACAATCTCATTTGGATTATTCTGTTCTTTTACAACGTGTACAATGTTCAGCTTCAAGCAAATAGTTTTTTGTTGCTGTACTTTTAATGGATTAAACTGAAAAGAAACACTGTCAATTTGATTAATGAATTCAACTTCAGAAGCATCTTCATTAGGGCAGGAAGAAAACAGTCCTGTTTTCTTTATTTGATCTGTGCTTGTGAAATCAGTCAAAGAAACACTGTCAGTTTGAGTAATGAATTCAACTTCAGAGGCATCTTCATTAGGGCAGGAAGAAAACAGTCCCGTTTTCTTTATTTGATCTGTGCTTGTGAAATCAGTCAAAGAAACACTGTCAGTTTGGGAAATAAATTCAACATCAGCTGCATTTTCATTGCTTGGGAATTCAGGCGATATTCCAGTGTTCTCTTGTGTACATGTTTCATTCATAAGTATTTGATCTATGCTCATGAAATCAGTCATAGAGTGACTGCAACTTGCCATTTCTGAGTTTACACCTTTACTCACTCTTATTGCTTCAGTATTTTCCTCCATCACTGGATGGCACACCAATCGATCATGCTGACTGTGTTTGTCAATCACATTTGCCTGCACCCCCGTTAGCTCAAATGGACGATTATATGCTTTCAAAGATGCACCCAGTCTCTTAAAATGAATGCCCAAAGAGGTTATGCTAGGATGGAAAACCACTACACTCTTACCACGAGCTGAAACTGTTCCATCACCGAGTCGTGCATGCGGATCAATCACTGCATACCATGAACCTTGTCTGACAGCTGCACATATGGTTTGCCTTATATTTACCAAACATGCATCAAACCTCTGGAATGCTTCATGTAATGCATCATCAAATGACATGGCAACACCTTGTAGACCTTCATCGTATCGATTAATTCCAAACAACCCAGTATATGACACAGAAGAATAGTTTATTGAAAAACAACAATCATTCAGTGTGTGTGTGTCAGGCAGCTCAGCAACTTCTATGTAGCCATTCACAGGATCGTTGATTTTGCCGGTGTCTCTCATGGCACTGTACAGGTCATCTCCACGCATCAGAACATCATTCAGGTCACTCGAGGTCCATCGCAACACATTTTTCACCTTACACATCAAGATTGCAGTTAAACTGTTTGCTGCACATTGCCTGCCACTATTGTCGCCAAAACACTTTGCACCCTGATGGAAAGAGCCTCTGATGTACGATTTCTGTGGACACAAATCAGAAACAGCTTTCATGGTCATGTTAACGGTACTATTATGATCCGTGTTTTTAGCATCATTGTTTAGACCAGTTGTTAGACCAGTTGTTAGACCAGTTGTTAGACCAGTTGTTAGACCAGTTGTTAGACCAGTTGTTAGACCAGTTGTTAGACCACTTGTTAGACCACTTGTTAGACCACTTGTTAGACCACTTGTTAGACCACTGTTATGACCACTGTTATGACCAAGTTTTATAGCCCCGTTGTGATGTACACAACGTTCTGTTACTTCTGCCAATTTTTTAAGAGGTGGCAGAGCCTCTTCAGGATCAGCAGCCATCCGGTCTGCCATCCTCTTCTTTGCAGCCTGGGAGCGCCGGGCTTGCTTTGTACGAGGCATCTGTACACACAAAAACAAATAAAATTACACATTATTGCATCACAATTCACAAACAGTACAATAAAGAATAAAACATCTAAAAATAAAATGCATTCGTGTTTGTTCACATTAAAACAAGATATTCTATTAATGATGATAATTTTGCATTTCAATGTTTAATTTGGTATTTATCAGATACAATGTTTTCATATGCAAAGATTTTAAAAATATATAAGCATTAACTTTATTGGATTATAAAATGTTTTGAGTTTAAAACTACATAACAGAATAATAACTGGCAACTATTTAGATGACACATTAGCTTATCATAATACCAACACAGAACTAAATTAATTTTACACATATGTAACAAAGATAATATCATAAATCTACATAGTAAATATGCTTGTAAATAAACTTTGTATTTTAAAGAACATAATGTGAGTGCACTAATACCATAATCAGCAATGCATCATGCTCTGAATCCCCAGAAATAACCGTATATCTGAAACACTTCTAAAAGCAACCAGCTTGCACGACCCTGTTTTACTTAGTTTTACCACTAGATGTCAGTATAACCAAGTTTTTTCATTTTATTTACATCTTTATAACAGTTAAGACCTTTATCCTCTTATTAGATTTTAAATACATTTCCCCAATTTACTTTTATTGACAAAACACACAATACCACATCCTGCCCGGAAACATATATAGTGAATATATCTATGATATACATTATATGAGTTATAAAGCAAAAGTTTATATCTCTAAATTAAAAATGAAGATAACAATAAAGAATTTTTTTTTGTTAACAGATAAGACAAATGTTCTGCAAGGACAAACATTAGTTTTCCTAATTAACATTTATATTCAATTGCATGCTATTGTTCTTTTATAGTTGCTACTCTCATAAAAAGAATGTAATTACATGGTGACTTTTAAACCTAAATTTAACGTCCAACAACAGATATTTCAGCAAAATTTATATTTTTTGCTCTGAATTTTAACTCTTTGTCTCTAATAGAAATGATCGGTGTGTCGTGTTATAGCTGGGTGGGGTTGGCGTGGGGGAAAACAATCCTTTCCCCCTGAGTGGAAAAGCGTTGTGTTAACCCAGTATAGCCTACGTAGAATCACTTCTGAAACATGGAAAAACTGAACCTTACTGTCCGGACAGTATCTGTGACAGGACAAATGAAACAACGGGATTGCCAGATATGTCATTTTCTCGTTAAAATATATGCTTCTCCTCCAAACATCACATGACAATAGCCTACTTCATTTAAAGACTGGGTGATGTATGAAGTGGTTTATTCAGTGTTCCTGAATTTAATGGATTTAGAGTATGTATTCATCAAATAAAATTACCATATAACAGTATTGTGGTATGAAATAGATATACATTGCACATGGCATATAAAATATATATATATATAAGTTTGTTTGTGCTAGAATATAAACGTGTCAACAAATGGCTCCGCACGATCCTAGCTTAGGAATAGGGTCTTATCTAGCAAACTGTTCAATCATTTACAAAAAAAAAAAAAAAAAAAAATTATATACTATTTCACATTATCAGGAAATTTTCATTTTTAGGTGAACTAATCCTTTAACATTATGTTAATGCATTAGTTAAGCTAGAAATAATTTTTCCTCATGTTTTGATCAGCTTGGATCACGCATGTTTACAGCAGAAGCTCACTCTGTTTCCTCTGTTATTTTCTCCACAGAAATGCATTATTCAGAACTGTAATTTGACAACTGAATGAAGCTTTACGTGCACTGATGACTAATCAATAGGGCTGGGCAAAAAAAATTATTTTTCGATTAATCGTTTTTCAAAATGTGGTCAATTCAAAATCGATTCTCAAAGGCCACGAATCGATTTTTTTCCATATTTATTTATCTATTACCCTAAAGCCAGTATTAGTTTTCCTCCACTGTTCATAGGCTTGCAAACTCCATTTTACAACTCCATTAATGCTGTAAGATTTGTTTGTTTTATCTTAATCATAAAATAACCTCAACTAGGATGCATAATTAATCATATCGCAATCGCGCTGTCAAGCCTACGCAATTATGAGACGTGAATGTCCTGTGTGACACACCGAAAGACTCGCGCTGATATCATGCGTGCGCACAAGACAGCCCAGAATAGTTCACTTTCGCGTTTGAACGAACAATAACACACAGAATTATGCCAAAATGTCTTTTTGTCGAGTATCTTAATAACATAAGAGCAGTTATGGTGAACGTGAATGAGGCGCGTGTGAGATCCGCGTCTCTGTCAGCAGCGGTTGGTCTCTTAAAGGGACAGTACACAGTAGCCAGTAATTATCTCTGTCGTTAAAGTTAATCAAAGAAAAAAGTGAACATAAAAACACTCACAGCTATTGACTAAATAACTTTTGTAACTTTAATAAGGATTAGTCTATAATGAATGCATCACAGACTGTTTGACAACTTTATTAAATTTCTGTAGGCCTATATGTCCTAGCCTGGTTCTACCAGACTCTCGTACATTTCATTTGTACATTGAGTCTGGCCTCTCTCCATTGAGAAACGTTTACTTCCTTGTAGGCGGGTTCTCTGTTAAAGTTCAAAACTATTGGATCTGTCCAGAGTCACTCAGGATCTGCCACAGCCAATCGCTAACGTGTGGTCGTCCGAATGATCAGAGGATTATGTTTAGAATAAGATGTCTGTCTTTTATAAAGTTTATAAAGCGACGAGAATACTTTTTGTGCGCAAAAACAAACAAAAATAACTACTTTATTCCACTATTAATTTCCTTCTCTCTGTTCCTCGAGTCTTGATAGAGCAGCGCGTCTGTGTTGTACGTCACACGTAGGCTCACTATTGGCCGACGCTAGTCATGTGTGAGATCACATCAACGCCATCGTTCTCAGCCACTCCCTCTATTCGCTGATTGGTCCTACAAAAAATTTGTTTCTGGAAACCCAAGAATATACAACAGTCCCAGACGTAGTACTGAAGGAAAATGAAATTGAGCGGAAGTACGCAGGAGGGCGGAGCCAGGCTATATATGTCCTACCTAGACAGATAAATATATGCAAGGTTTTTTTAATGGCTTTATAAGGATTGTTAACCTGTTTGATCAAGGCATGCGACTGTTCTGACTTGTCCAATTTTCAGCATCAATTTTTCATCTAGCATCAAAATTCTGTCAATTCATTGTATGCAATTGAAATATAGAGTTGTGTTCTGTTTTAATGTACCCAAGTGTACCTAAAATAAAAAGAGTTTAATATAGAGGTTTGTTGCTTAATAAAATTTATTTTTAATAATTAACCACTTGTAAACTTATGTTCACTTTTCTTTTTCTTTTTTTATAAATATAGGATTTGTATTAAATATATAGGCTATTCATTGAGTGGAATCAAAATCGAATTTAGAATCAAAATCGAAAACCAAATCGAATCGAATTGAGAGCTTACGAATCGAATTGTAAAATCTGAATTGATACCCAGCCCTGGTAATCAATAATGACATTCATTGTTGATTATTGCAGCCATACAAATAATATTGTAAAACATTCACAACTTTATCCAAATGTTTCCTTATACTATACACTATTGATTGTTATTACTATATTTTATCAAAAAAGTAACATCTTACCTCAAAATCAGGTTTCAGTCTTCTGCAACATAAAAGAAAAAGGAAAAAAAAACCCACACAATTTGATTAAAACAAAAGCATTACATTTGAGAAAAATATTATATATTTTATATATTATGCTCTCAAAATGCACAACTGACTTCAAAGTATCCACATGACTTTATGGCACATCATTTTACATCATCCCAATTTATAAATTTAAGCGATTTTAAACTATAATGTACTCGCAAGTTCTCTGAGAAACAGTCTTCAGTCAATAACCACTCAACCAAAGCGAACAGTGTATTACACACATTTTTTTTCTCTGTGGTCTCGAATACTTTTGTTCGTACTAACTACTAGATTTCTAGTATCGTGACATCCCTACAAATACATGCATTAAAATGGTAAGAAGTATAAAAAATCTTATTTTGTATTCTGAATAAGTTGAGTCAATGACTAAAATGTTTTTTTTTTCACAATACAAGCAAATTACAAAAAAATACAACAAAAATTACCCTACTTTCATTATCAGTTAATATTACAATAGAATTAAAGTCATAATAGAATTGTAATCTGTGCATGCAATATACATTGATTTTTATTTCAACTACTTAAGTTATAGGCTACTGCCAAGAGCAGCAAGTTTTTTTTTTACTTTATCTTAATGACAAACTACAGAAAGAATATTAAGGAACTGACACTTTAAAACCTCATGCACAGATCTAATTCGGAATTATGGGCTGATTATGATCATTACAAGCACTAACATTTTAACACCAAGCATGTACCGCAGTGTATATTATACCATCGTTTAAATTTTAACAATGCCAATTTTATTTGTGCTTACCAATTCCAATGGCGTAAAAACATTTCTTATTACAAAACACTTAATTGAAGCTGAATATCAGAACAAAAATCAACAGGCTAAAGAGCAATTGCACTGGAAAATTTTGCCTGTGGTTTAAAAATACCATAGTAAATCAACTAGCCTAACTAAATATACATTAAAGCATTAATACAGATAAGTAAACACTCAGTAATTAAAAGAGAACAAATAAAAAAAATCAATTGCAAATATAGATACAATTGAACAAATAAAAGATTGAAATAAACAGTGTTAAGATTTTCAGGTATAAAAAGCTGTAATTCAAATGTAAAATACCAGTACACTTTTTTATAAATAAGGTACAAATACAGATACAAAAGTTATTTAGTCAAGAACGAGTGAATTTTCTCTTTGTCCTTTGATTACTGTAACAGACAGCCGCTCCTGTCACTTTAAGACTTGCCCAATATGCCTGCAGCACTGAAGACAGCGCGCGAGCCGTCTCGTGCTCACGTACTTGACATACTGTGCATAGGCTACATCATAGAAAACAGCGCAGGAGTCTTCAACCGCGCTTGAATCGTTTCAGATCAATTTTACAAATCACATTTTCTGTGAGTGCGCTTCACTGTACACAGAGAACAGCGCACGAGTTGAAAGGTTTAAAATGACTTTTTCTGTAAGCGAGCTGTGGATGTGTACACAACAGACAGCACAAAAAACAGTCGCGAGTCGTCTTGCACTTGAATTGTATAAAGTAATATTGAAATGCTCACAAAAGAATCGATAAGAGGAATCAAAATTTTAATTTCAACTAATTTAAATTTTAAACTAATAAGAACAATCACAACACCAAATATGTTTCAAACAGTAACTTATTTCTTGTTCTAGTCAAAGTGCTGACAGGTGAATAAAGATGAATTTAGCACTGTAATAAAACGCTGCCTTTATACAATTAATCACAAAATACAACCACTAAACATTCAAACGAACAAAAACAACTTACACTGGCCAAATTTTTTTCAATATTATAAAGATTAATACACAGATGATTAAGATTACACACAGACCAACCACACCGCATGCCTTACCTTTCCCGAAAGTAGACAAAATGGCTTCATTTCCGGTAAAAACGGAAGAACAATACAGCTCGCGCCCTCTAGTGGATGAAAATGCTCAAGTTTTCTGGGATGTGCAGTTAAGGAGCAAGAAAATGTCATTAGCATATTAAAACCCATTACACCTAAATGTCCTCATAATGAGTGTACCAACATATATATATATATATATATTAATATTATGTGTGTGTGTGTGTGTGTATGTGTGTGTGTGTGTGTGTGTGTGTGTGTGTGTGTGTGTGTAGCATTACTGTGTGTAGCATACGTAGCAAGTATGCATTATTGAGTTAACATGGAAACACTGGTTTGCTTTAGTGCAGAAAACTGGTCAAAATCATGAGGTTTAAAGTGAAAGTGAGCCAATAAGTGGTCTTCTACTGCTGGTCATTCTATTTATTAATTAAATATTTCCACATGTGCTTGCATTCATACTTGAATACACACTAAAAAATCACTTATATAGCAATAACTTTTATAACACAATCATATTTTGTCAGTGTTAATCACTTTATTTGCACTGACACTTCAAATAATTGCTAGTAATGTGATAAATCAGGCTAGAAACATGGTAAATCAAAGTAAATAATACTAGATTGTCGTTTATCTCCTGGTAAATAATACTAGAACGTGGTATATCATGGTAAATCATGGTTAACTATGCTGTGTGTGTGTGTGTGTGTGTGTGTGTGTGTGTGTGTGTGTGTGTGTGTGTGTGTGTGTGTGTGTGTGTAAGCATGCATTGAGTTAACATGGATAAACTGGTTTGCTTTAGTGCAGAAAACTGGTTTAAAGTGAAAGTGAGCCAATAAGTGGTCTTCTACTGCCCTCTGCTGGCCATTCTACTTATTAATGAAATATTTCAACATGTGCTTGCATTCATACTTGAATACACACTAAAAAAATCACTTATATAGCAATAACTATTATAACACAATCATATTTTGTCAGTGTTAATCACTTTATTTGCACTGACACTTCAAATAATTGCTAGTAATGTGATAAATCAGGCTAGAAACATGGTAAATCAAAGTAAATAATACTAGATTGTCGTTTATCTCCTGGTAAATAATACTAGAACGTGGTATATCATGGTAAATCATGGTTAACTATGCTGTGTGTGTATGTGTGTGTGTGTGTGTGTGTGTGTGTGTGTGTGTGTGTGTGTGTGTGTGTGTGTGTGTGTGTGTGTAAGCATGCATTGAGTTAACATGGAAAAACTGGTTTGCTTTAGTGCAGAAAACTGGTTTAAAGTGAAAGTGAGCCAATAAGTGGTCTTCTAGTGCCCTCTGCTGGCCATTCTACTTAATAATGAAATATTTTACATGTGCTTTTGCATTCATACTTGGACACACACTAAAAATCACGTATATAACTAACTATTATAACACAATAATATTTTGTCAGTGTTCATTACCTCATTTGCACTGACACTTCACATAATTGCTAGTAATGTGGTTAATCATGCTAGAAACATTGTAAATCATAGTAAATAATACTGAAATGAGGTGTATCAAGGTAAATCATGCTAGAATCCTAATAAATCATTCTGGAACATGGTATATGATAGTAAATCATGCTAGAATCATATTAAATAATTCTAGAATGTGGCAAATCGTTGTGGGAGGAGCCTATTTTACTCAAATGGCTATAACTCAAGAAGTAAATGAGATATCTTCACCAAACTCAGTACACATGTGTATGGGTTCAATTTGAGGTCACAGTAAACAATTTTATGGAGATCGGACCATAGGTGGCGCTATAACTGTTAAAAAGCTTTAAAACCATATATATCCCATGGCAAATTGCCTGTATTGGCTGTAAATGGTCTTTTCCATCTATTATGTCAGTGGTTACATGCTTGCTAAATAAATCTTAATAACTTTTGATGCTTTTGTGCTTAAATGCCTTAAAGGCCTTAACTGCTTGAACCCCGATAAATGCTGCTTGCAGCTTTAATTATTAGGGGTTCAAGCACGAAGTGCTGAAACCCTATTGTAATTGTACTGATTTTTATTATTATTTTTCTTCTCCGCTAAAACGCATCGTGCAGCCCAAACCGTAAGAGCTGGAACCTTGAAACTTTGCCAGATGGTAGTACAAAAATCGAGGAGAGGTTCAGAGAGTATGACCCCGATTGGCCCATAGGTGGCGCTATAGCAACCAAAAGCGCGAAACTGTTCATAACTCCTAGACCGTATGTCGTAGACTCAAGTGTCTTATATCATTGGAAAGCTGGACACTTGAAGAACAAAACGTATATCTCCGATTTCATTTCCGGTATGCAAATTTTTCCGCCATTTTGAATTTTGTTATAAACCTACTTTTGCGAACTAGTCCTAGGTTTTTCGTCCGATCGGAACCAAACCAGTGCAGAAATGTTCTCTGGAGTCTGAATATCAATAATTATCGAAAAAAAGTAGAAATTTCGATTCACGGTCGCTAAGGGGCGCCAAAATGTATGTTGTGGGAGGAGCCTATTGTACTAAAACAGCTATAACTCCAGAAATGAATGAGGTATCTTCACCAAACTTGGTACGTATATGTAAGAGGTCAATCTGAGGTCACAGTAAAAAAATCGTGGCGATTGGCCACATGGTGGCGCTATAACATGAAAAAAACATAAAACAGGCTATAACCACCTGACCGTTAGTCCGATTGACTTGAAAATTGGCATGCAGTGTCTTGGTCCAAGGCCCCATGTATGTCTATGAGGACATTGGTGTATCTCAAAAAACATGGCCGCCATCGGCCAATGAAGTTTGAGCACCTATTAGACAAGGTTAACGGAGGCCGATCGGAACGAAACTCGGTGGGCATGTTCGACTCATGGCCCTAGAGATCTGTAAGAATTTTGAAAGAAATCGGCCACTAGTTGGCGCTAACGAGTTTTATGGCTCTGTAATCACGTGGTGTTACACTTATCGTCACAAAATGCATATCATTTAATAGATCTGCTCATGCTGAACAACTTTGCCTCAAGAACCATTGCTGTCAATCAAACCGTTCATTAATTATTCGCGAATATGTTAAAAACCTACTTTTGCGAACTAGTCCTAGGTTTTTCGCCCGATCGGAACCAGACCAGTCTAGGACAATTCTATGGACTCTCTAGATCAATAATTATCAAAAAAAAATTGAACTTTTGCATTTTGCGCATGGCTATAATAGGGTCATAAAGAAAATGGGTGTGGCAAAATGCACTAAAAAGCCTATAAATCATAAATGAAAACTCAGAACTTCACAAAAATTGGTGGGAATATGTGCCATAACATCTTTAACAAGCATGCCAAATTTTATGGAGATCGGACCATAGTTGGCGCTATAATTGTTAAAAAGCTTTAAAACCATATATTTCCTATGGTAAATTGCCTGTATTGGCTGCAAATGGTCTGTTTCATCTATGATCAAATAATTTTCATATCATAATGTTCAAAACTAGTGCAGTACAATTCTCTGGACTCTCTAGATCAATAATTATCAGAAAAAGTTGAACTACTTCATTTGGATGACTATAATAGGGTCACTTCAATACGTGGCCTTGACCAAGTGTCCCCGAAAGCTTATATCTTTTAAGATGCTCAGACCTTCTTAAAAACAAGTCAGAACATGTGAAATATCACTCTAAACATGCATGAACATTTTCAGACAGATCACACACACACACACACACACACACAAAAATGTTTTTTTTTCAATGCTATTGGGATATGTCATTATGAAAATATATTTGAATGGTCTATAAACACTTCACAAAGTCTTTGTAAACTATTAATCAGATTATTCAGAATTTATTCAGAAACCTAACTTCACATAATTGCTAACAATGTGGTAAATCATGGTAAATCACGCTAAAAACATGGTAAATCATAGTAAATAATACTAGAATGTGGTGTATCAAGGTAAATCATACTATAATCCTGGTACATCATTCTAGAACATGGTATATCATGGTACATCATGCTAGAACATGGTAAATCATGGTAAACGTTGCTAGAACAGGGTAAATCATGGTAAACTATGATAAATCATGATAAACTATGGTGAACCATGCTAGAATCACAGTAAACAATGGTAAATCATGCTAGAATGTATGGTAAATCATACTAGAATGTAGTATATCATGGTAAATCCTGCTAGAATATGGCAAATCATGCTAGAATCATAGTAAATAATACTAGAATGTGGTAAATTGTTGTGGGAGGAGCCTATTTTACTAAAATGGCTATAACTCAAGAAGTAAATGAGATATCTTCACCAAACTCAGTACACATGTGTATGGGTTTAATTTGAGGTCACAGTAAACAATTTTATGGAGATCGGACCATAGGTGTCGCTATAACTGTTAAAAAGCTTTAAAACCATATATTTCCTATGGTACATTGCCTGTATTGGCTGTAAATTGTCTTTTTCATCTATTATGTCAGTGGTTACATGCTTGCTAAATAAAACTAATAACTTTTGATGCTTTTGTGCTTAAAGGCCTTAAAGGCCTTAACTGCTTGAACCCCGATAAATGCTGCTTGCAGCTTTAATTATTATTATTTTCCCCTAAAACGCATCGTGCAGACCAAACCGTAAGAGCTGGAACCTTGAAAGTTGGCCAAATGGTAGTCCTCAATTTGGGGAGAACGTATCAAAGTATGACCTCGATTGGCCCATAGGTGGCGCTATAGCGACCAAAAGCGCGAAACTGCTCAGAACTCCTAGACCGTATGTCGTAGACTCAAGTGTCTTATATCATTGGAAAGCTGGACGCCTGACGAACAAAACGTATATCTCCGATTTCATTTCCGCCATGATAGATTTTCCGCCATTTTGAATTTTGTCAAAAACCTACTTTTGCGAACTAGTCCCTGGTTTTTCGCCCGATCGGAACCAAACCAGTGCAGAAATGTTCTCTAGAAACTGAAGATCAATAATTATCGAAAAAAAGTCGAAATTTCGATTCACGGTCGCTAAGGGGCGCCAAAACGTATGTTATGGGAGGGGCCTATTTTACTAAAATGGCTATAACTCCAGAAGTAAATGAGGTATCTTCACCAAACTCGGTACACATATGTATGAGCTCAATATGAGGTAACAGTAAAAAAATCGCGGCGATTGGCCACATGGTGGCGCTATAATATATAAAAAACATAAAACAGGCTTTAACCACCTGACCGTTAGTCCGATTGACTTGAAAATTGGTATGCAGTGTCTTGGTCCAAGGTGTCATGTATGTGTATGAGGACATTGGCGTATCTAAAAAAACATGGCCGCCATCGGCCAATGAAGTTTGAGCACCTATTAGACAAGGTTAACGGAGGCCGATCGGAACGAAACTCGGTGGGCATGTTCTACTCATGGCCCTAGAGGTCTGTAAGAATTTTAAAAGAAATCGGCCACTAGTTGGCGCTAACGAGTTTTATGGCTCTGTAATCACGTGGTGTTACACTTATTGTCACAAAATGCATACCATTTGATAGATCTCCTCTTGTTGAACAACTTTGCCTCAAGAACCATTGCTGTCAATCAAACCGTTCATTAAATATTCGTAATTATGTTAAAAACGTACTTTTGCGAACTAGTCCCTGGTTTTTCGCCCGATCGGAACCAAACCAGGCTAGGACAATTCTATGGACTCTCTAGGTCAATAATTATCAAAAAAAAGTTGAACTTTTGCATTTTTCGCATGGCTATAACAGGGTCATTTAGAAAATGGGCGTGGTAAAATGCACTCAAAAGCCTATAAATCCTAAACGAAAACTCAGAACTTCACAAAAATTGATGAGCATATGTGTCATAACCTGCTAAAGAAGCATGGAAAATTTTATGAAGATCGGACCATAGTTGGCGCTATAACTGTTAAAACGCTTTAAAACCATATATTTCCTATGGTAAATTGCCTGTATTTGCTGTAAATGGTGTCTTCTATCATCATATAATGTTCATATCATAATGTTCAAAACCAGTGCAGCACAATTCTCTGAACTCTCTAGATCAATAATTATCAGAAAAAAAGTTTAACTTCTTCAAAAGGTGATTTTATATGAATATAATGACATATTAAGCCAATAAGTGGTATTTTACTGCCCCCTGCTGTCATTTCATCATACTACTCCCTAATATTGTTATAAAATTCATATTTAGACTTTATAAAATCATTATTTTAACATTTACAATCACATTTTGTCAAAACTCATCTATTGAGTATTACTATTGACAATTGTGTTACACTGAGATATGGAAATGGACGAAAGTAAATGAATGAAATGAAACGAAAGTAACGGCATTTAAGCCACGCCCCCGAATACAAATTCATTCATAACTCGATAACGGAAAGTCGTTGCGCGCTCAAATTTTGATGGTGAGGACCTCTCCGGGCTCTTGATCGAAACGTGTCGTCGCGGGCCTCGGGAGCGCGCCCCCCGCGCATCGCGAATCCGCGGGACCCCCGATTTTGAACGACCATTACTCCCGACCCAGACCACCCCGAACATTGTGTGAGAGCTCGTTGGAAAGGGCGCGTCCTTGGCTAGCTTCGATTCAAATGTGGTGTTATTTGCCCTGGGCATTCCAGAGATAATAGCCCGAAAAGATATGCCTTATGACAGTCATAACTCCCAGCTCCAATCGCCCAAAAACACCTTGATGGTCTCATTCAACAGGGCTCCTCAAGCACTATCTATGCTCTGAGTTTCAGAATTTTTAGCCTTTTGGTTCCTGAGATATAAGTAAAAAAACAAATTCCCATTCATTCATTCAAACACTTCAACTGTAAAATGTAAGCTATAATACCACTGTTGTCCACTAGAGGGAGCAGCAGGATTACGCATGATCTTTTAATTCGCTTCAGTATTGGGAAATAAACAAATGCTTTAAGAAGCAATCTTTTTTATTATGATGTTTTTTTTTTTTTATTATGATATTTGTATATATTTTATTTTTTTATTATGATTATGAACGGTTTGATTGACATTAGTAATTCTTGAGGCAAAGTTGTTCAAGATGAGGAGATGAAGATATTTTCACAATATCACATCCTAAAAACATTGAAAACATATTTGTCTTTGTGTGTGTGTGTGTGGATGTGTTTGTGTTTGTGTGTGTGTCTGTGTGTGTAAGCATGCTTAATGGAAAGAACATGGAGAAACTGCTTTGTTTTACTGGTGGATAAAAAAAGTCTTTCAAATGAAAGTGAGTCAATTAGTGGTCTTCTACTGCCCTCTGCAGGACATTCTACTTAATAAAATATTTTCATCTGTGCTTTTGCATTAGTTTTTGGACTATATAAAATTACTTGCATGAAAATCACCTATTATAACACAGTCATGTTTTGTCAAAGTTTATCACTTCATTTTTACTGAGCTCTCAGTTTGAACAATTCTGCCTCTCAGTGATTAATTTGAAATCTGAAAATGGTGTTATACAGAGGAGATTTGCAATTATCATTTTGTTACCTATCTTTTATTTTAAATATCTACATCTACAACAAAATGTGTGTGCATGTGTGTGTTCAAGCATGGTTAGTGTATTAAGTATTATTGTTTTAGTATTATTGTTTTCATTTACATTTTAACCACCAGAAGAAGAACACTCATTGGTTCATTCTGCTCACTAAAATATTATTTTTCATTTTTTTTCCATTTGAAATATTGTTTAAACTTAATAAAATCATTAAAATAACATTTCAAATCATATTTTGTCTGTTTATAAATCCCACAGACTCACATTGGCTGCAATACTAATGTTTTTGTAAAACACAGACCTGATAGTCTAATCTGTGTGTATTGTGCATATATTATTGATATTATTACTATTGCAAATCATGTTATTGTAACTCATATCTTAATAGAATATTATTTGTAATTTTAATTCTTTATTTCTTAATTGTTTTTTTATGATTACTACAGATATTATCACCAAAGATATCAACTACACCTTCACTTTTAGTATTGACACGCTGCACACACAGCACAATCACACACTCACTAATGCATTCAAATAAATGTAATCTTATTGTGCTACTTTATTTGTACATGATTAGAATGAACAGAAATCTAAGAATATTTTTCTTCTTTTATTAAAGCCATTTCAGACTCCAAGTAAGCATTATATTACTAATCATCTATTTTAAAGGTGCCATACAATTGAAAACTGTATTTATCTTGGCATAGTTGAATAATAAGAGTTCTGGACATGGAACTGACATACCGTGAGCCTCAAACACCATTGTTTCCTCCTTCATGTGTAAATCTCTTGTTTGCAAAAGACCGCTGAAAAATGAGTGAATCCCACCATAACACCGACTGTGACGTTGGAGTCAGGATCATTAATATTTATACCCCCCAAATTTGCATTTTCCAGTCCATGTTCTAGGCCAGGCAGTGTTAATGTGGACCTGCACAGCCGAATCATCAGAAGATCAGCAGGTATTTTGAAGAAGCAAGCAAGGACAATAGTGAAAATGGCAGATCATGGATATAAATGTTATGTCTGAGGCTGTGCTGCGGATTTGAGAACTTTTCATTCCCTTCCCACAAAAGAGAACTGTCAACAGGCATGGTTGATGTTTACAACAGGATAAACTCACCATTTTAATTCAAAGCTGTTAGTTTACTCTTAACGGAGGCCGATCAGAACGAAACTCGGTGGGCATGTTCGACTCGTGGCCCTAGAGGTCTGTAAGAATTTTGAAAAATCAGCCACTAGTTGACGCTAACAGGTTTTACGGCTATGTAATCACGTGATGCATATCATTTGATAGATCTCCTCATACTGAACAACTTTGCCTCAAGAACTACTGCTGTCAATCAATTTGTTCATTAAATACTTGCGATTATGTTAAAAACCTACTTTTGCAAACTAGTCCTAGGTTTTTCGCCCGATCGGAAATATACCAGTGCAGTACAATTCTCTGGAAGCTCTAGATTATTAATTATATAAAAAACTTTAACTTTACCCATTGGGTAGCCATAACAGGATCATTTAGAAAATGGGTATGGCAAAAAACACTCAAAAGCCTGTAAATCCTAAACAAAAACTCAGACAACTCACTAAACTGCCTTATGTGCTTAAAGACCCTAAATGCTTGAACCCCGCTAAATGCTGCTTGCAGCTTTAATTATTAGGGGTTCAAGCATGAAATGCTGAAACCCTATTGTAATTGTGCTGATTTTTATTATTATTATTATTATTCTGCCGTAAAACGCATCGTGCAGCCTAAACCGTAAGTGCTAGAGACTTGAAACTTGGCCAGAAGGTAGTACAAAAATCGAGGAGAGGTTCAGAGAATATGAGCTAGATTGGCCAATAGGTGGCGCTACAGTGCAAAAAACAAAAAAATGGCATATTTTTGCTTAAATCTCATCAACCCTTTGTCACAGACTCAAGTGTCTTATATCTTTGGAATCCTTGGGTCAAGCCGAACAAAAAAGGCCTCAAGGATTTCATTTCCGGTATGCAAATTTTCCCGCCATTTTGGATTATGTCCAAAACCTACTTTTGCGAACTAGTCCCTGGTTTTTCGCCCGATCGGAACCAAACCAGTGCAGAAATATTCACAGGAGTCTGAAGATCAATAATTATCGAAAAAAATGTAAAATTTCGATCCACGGTTGCTAAGGGGTATCAAAACGTTCGCAGGAGGCGGAGCTAATTATACGAAAATGGCTATAACTCGTGAACGAAATGAGATATTTTCACCAAACTCGGTACACATATGTAAGAGCTCAAGTTGAGGTCACAGTAAAAAAATCGCGGTGATTGGCCTCATGGTGGCGCTATAATATGAAAAAAACATAAAACAGGCTATAACCACCTGACCGTTAGTCCGATTGACTTGAAAATTGGTATGCAGTGTCTTGGTCCAAGGTGCCATGTATGTGTATGGGGACATTGGCGTATCTCAAAAAACATGGCCGCCATCGGCCAATGAAGTTTGAGCACCTATTAGACAAGGTTAACGGAGGCCGATCGGAACGAAACTCAATGGGCATGTTCGGCTCATGGCCCTAGAGGTCTGTAAGAATTTTGAAAGAAATCGGCCACTAGTTGGCGCTAATGAGTTTTATGGCTCTGTAATCACGTGGTGTTACACTTATCATCACAAAATGCATATCATTTGATAGATCTGCTTATGCTGAACAACTTTGCCTCTAGAACCATTGCTGTCAATCAAACAGTTTATTAATTATTCACGAATATGTTAAAAACCTACTTTTGCGAACTAGTCCCTGGTTTTTTGCCCGATCGGAACCAAACGAGTCTAGGACAATTCTCTGGACTCTCTAGATCAATAATTATCAAAAAAAAGTTGAACTTTTGCATTTGGATGGCTGTAATAGGGTCATTTATAAAATGGGCGTGTCAAAATACATTAAAAAGCCTATAAATCCTAAATAAAAACTCAGAACTTCACAAAAATTGGTCAGCATATGTGACATAACATCATTAACAAGCATGAAAAATTCTATGGAGATCGGACGATAGGTGGCGCTATAACTGTTAAAAAGCTTTAAAATCATATATTTCCTATGGTAAACTGCCTGTATTGGCTGTAAATGGTCTTTTCCATCTCTGATCATATAATTTTCATATCATAATGTTCAAAACTAGTGCAATACAATTCTCTGGACTCACTAGATCAATAATTGTCAGAAAAAGTTGAACTACTTCATTTGGATAGCTATAATAGGTTCACTTCAAAATCTGGCCTTTACCAAGTCTATATCGATTTTAATCAATGCTCAGACCTTCTTAAAAACAAGTCAGAACGTGTGAAATATCACCCTGAACAAGCATGAAAATTTTCAGACAGATCGGACAAAATTTGCCTCTATAACAGTTAAAAAGGTGAAAATGATATGAATTAATGGCATGTTAAGCCAATAAGTGGTATTTTACTGCCCCCTGCTGTTTAAAATAGTCATTTTCTCATATTGGTATTGGTATCAGCCATGGTAAATCATGATAAATGATGGTGTGTGTGTGTGTTTGTGTGTGTGTGTGTGTGTGTGTGTGTGTGTGTGTGTGTGTGTGTGTGTGGTACAAATATAACAAAGGTTTTATTTTCCAACATGAAAACAAACATAACAGAGTGCTAGTGCACAAACAATAACCGACAATGATAATGGATGAGAGGGGAACTTAAATACACAGATCAAGACAAGGACAACAGGTGACGGTTATGATGATGAGGAGCAGGTGATGATGAGGAGGGTGATGAGGAGCAGGTGCAGGTGATGACGACAGATGGTGAATGTGATGAAGACAGAAGGTGAATGTGATGAAGGTGAATGTGACACCAATATCACTGAAACATTTGTGTGTGTGTGTGTGTGTGTGTGTGTGTGTAGCATTATTGTGTGTAGCATATGTAGCAAGTATGCATTATTGAGTTAACATGGAAACACTGGTTTGCTTTAGTGCAGAAAACTGGTCAAAATCATGAGGTTTAAAGTGAAAGTGAGCCAATAAGTGGTCTTCTACTGCCCTCTGCTGGCCATTCTACTTATTAATTACATTTTTCCACATGTGCTTGCATTTATACTTGAATACACACTAAAAATCACTTATATAGCAATAACTATTATAACACAATCATATTTTGTCAGTGTTAATCACTTTATTTGCACTGACACTTCAAATAATTGCTAGTAATGTGGTAAATCATGGTAAATCATGGTTAACTATGCTGTGTGTGTGTGTGTGTGTGTGTGTGTGTGTGTGTGTAAGCATGCATTGAGTTAAAATGGATAAACTGGTTTGCTTTAGTGCAGAAAACTGGTTTAAAGTGAAAGTGAGCCAATAAGTGGTCTTCTACTGCCCTCTGCTGGCCATTCTACTTATTAATGAAATATTTCAACATGTGCTTGCATTCATACTTGAATACACACTAAAAAAATCACTTATATAGCAATAACTATTATAACACAATCATATTTTGTCAGTGTTAATCACTTTATTTGCACTGACACTTCAAATAATTGCTAGTAATGTGATAAATCAGGCTAGAAACATGGTAAATCAAAGTAAATAATACTAGATTGTCGTTTATCTCCTGGTAAATAATACTAGAACGTGGTATATCATGGTAAATCATGGTTAACTATGCTGTGTGTGTATGTGTGTGTGTGTGTGTGTGTGTGTGTGTGTGTGTGTGTAAGCATGCATTGAGTTAACATGGAAAAACTGGTTTGCTTTAGTGCAGAAAACTGGTTTAAAGTGAAAGTGAGCCAATAAGTGGTCTTCTAGTGCCCTCTGCTGGCCATTCTACTTAATAATGAAATATTTTACATGTGCTTTTGCATTCATACTTGGACACACACTAAAAATCACGTATATAACTAACTATTATAACACAATAATATTTTGTCAGTGTTCATCACCTCATTTGCACTGACACTTCACATAATTGCTAGTAATGTGGTTAATCATGCTAGAAACATTGTAAATCATAGTAAATATTACTGAAATGAGGTGTATCAAGGTAAATCATGCTAGAATCCTAATAAATCATTCTGGAACATGGTATATGATAGTAAGTCATGCTAGAATCATATTAAATAATTCTAGAATGTGGCAAATCGTTGTGGGAGGAGCCTATTTTACTCAAATGGCTATAACTCAAGAAGTAAATGAGATATCTTCACCAAACTCAATACACATGTGTATGGGTTCAATTTGAGGTCACAGTAAACAATTTTATGGAGATCGGACCATAGGTGGCGCTATAACTGTTAAAAAGCTTTAAAACCATATATATCCCATGGCAAATTGCTTGTATTGGCTGTAAATGGTCTTTTCCATCATTTATGTCAGTGGTTACATGCTTGCTAAATAAATCTTAATGACTTTTGATGCTTTTGTGCTTAAATGCCTTAAAGGCCTTAACTGCTTGAACCCCGATAAATGCTGCTTGCAGCTTTAATTATTATTATTATTTTCCCCTAAAACGCATCGTGCAGACCAAACCGTAAGAGCTGGAACCTTGAAAGTTGGCCAAATGGTAGTCCTCAATTTGGGGAGAACGTATCAAAGTATGACCTCGATTGGCCAATAGGTGGCGCTATAGCGACCAAAAGCGCGAAACTGCTCAGAACTCCTAGACCGTATGTCGTAGACTCAAGTGTCTTATATCATTGGAAAGCTGAACGCCTGACGAACAAAACGTATATCTCCGATTTCATTTCCGCCATGATAGATTTTCCGCCATTTTGAATTTTGTCAAAAACCTACTTTTGCGAACTAGTCCCTGGTTTTTCGCCCGATCGGAACCAAACCAGTGCAGAAATGTTCTCTAGAAACTGAAGATCAATAATTATCGAAAAAAAGTCGAAATTTCGATTCACGGTCGCTAAGGGGCGCCAAAACGTATGTTATGGGAGGGGCCTATTTTACTAAAATGGCTATAACTCCAGAAGTAAATGAGGTATCTTCACCAAACTCGGTACACATATGTATGAGCTCAATATGAGGTAACAGTAAAAAAATCGCGGCGATTGGCCACATGGTGGCGCTATAATATATAAAAAACATAAAACAGGCTTTAACCACCTGACCGTTAGTCCGATTGACTTGAAAATTGGTATGCAGTGTCTTGGTCCAAGGTGTCATGTATGTGTATGAGGACATTGGCGTATCTAAAAAAACATGGCCGCCATCGGCCAATGAAGTTTGAGCACCTATTAGACAAGGTTAACGGAGGCCGATCGGAACGAAACTCGGTGGGCATGTTCTACTCATGGCCCTAGAGGTCTGTAAGAATTTTAAAAGAAATCGGCCACTAGTTGGCGCTAACGAGTTTTATGGCTCTGTAATCACGTGGTGTTACACTTATTGTCACAAAATGCATACCATTTGATAGATCTCCTCTTGTTGAACAACTTTGCCTCAAGAACCATTGCTGTCAATCAAACCGTTCATTAAATATTTGTAATTATGTTAAAAACGTACTTTTGCGAACTAGTCCCTGGTTTTTCGCCCGATCGGAACCAAACCAGGCTAGGACAATTCTATGGACTCTCTAGGTCAATAATTATCAAAAAAAAGTTGAACTTTTGCATTTTTCGCATGGCTATAACAGGGTCATTTAGAAAATGGGCGTGGTAAAATGCACTCAAAAGCCTATAAATCCTTAAAGAAAACTCAGAACTTCACAAAAATTGATGAGCATATGTGTCATAACCTGCTAAAGAAGCATGGAAAATTTTATGAAGATCGGACCATAGTTGGCGCTATAACTGTTAAAACGCTTTAAAACCATATATTTCCTATGGTAAATTGCCTGTATTTGCTGTAAATGGTGTCTTCTATCATCATATAATGTTCATATCATAATGTTCAAAACCAGTGCAGCACAATTCTCTGAACTCTCTAGATCAATAATTATCAGAAAAAAAGTTTAACTTCTTCAAAAGGTGATTTTATATGAATATAATGACATATTAAGCCAATAAGTGGTATTTTACTGCCCCCTGCTGTCATTTCATCATACTACTCCCTAATATTGTTATAAAATTCATATTTAGGCTTTATAAAATCATTATTTTAACATTTATAATCACATTTTGTCAAAACTCATCTATTGAGTATTACTATTGACAATTGTGTTACACTGAGATATGGAAATGGACGAAAGTAAATGAATGAAATGAAACGAAAGTATAACGGCATTTAAGCCACGCCCCCGAATACAAATTCATTCATAACTCGAAAACGGAAAGTCGTTGCGCGCTCAAATTTTGATGGTGAGGACCTCTCCGGGCTCTTGATCGAAACGTGTCGTCGCGGGCCTCGGGAGCGCGCCCCCCGCGCATCGCCAGCCCGCGGGACCCCCGATTTTGAACGGCCATTACTCCCGACCCAGACCACCCCGAACATTGTGTGAGAGCTCGTTGGAAAGGGCGCGTCCTTGGCTAGCTTCGATTCAAATGTGGTGTTATTTGCCCTGGGCATTCCAGAGATAATAGCCCGAACAGATATGCCTTATAACAGTCATAACTCCCAGCCCCAATCGCCCAAAAACACCTTGATGGTCTCATTCAACAGGGCTCCTCAAGCACTATCTATGCTCTGAGTTTCAGAATTTTTCGCCTTTTGGTTCCTGAGATATAAGTAAAAAAACAAATTCCCATTCATTCATTCAAACACTTCAACTGTAAAAAAAAGCTATAATACATGAAAATCACCTATTATAACACAGTCATGTTTTGTCAAAGTTTATCACTTCATTTTTACTGAGCTCTCAGTTTGAACAATTCTGCCTCTCAGTGATTAATTTGAAATCTGAAAATGGTGTTATACAGAGGAGATTTGCAATTATCATTTTGTTACCTATCTTTTATTTTAAATATCTACATCTATAGTGTATTAAGTATTATTGTTTAAGTATTATTGTTTTCATTTACATTTTAACCACCAGAAGAAGAACACTCATTGGTTCATTCTGCTCACTAAAATATTATTTTTCATTTTTTTTCCCATTTGAAATATTGTTTAAACTTAATAAAATCATTAAAATAACATTTCAAATCATATTTTGTCTGTTTATAAATCCCACAGACTCACATTGGCTGCAATACTAATGTTTTTGTAAAACACAGACCTGATAGTCTAATCTGTGTGTATTGTGCATATATTATTGATATTATTACTATTGCAAATCATGTTATTGTAACTCATATCTTAATAGAATATTATTTGTAATTTTAATTCTTTATTTCTTAATTGTTTTTTTATGATTACTACAGATATTATCACCAAAGATATCAACTAAACCTTCACTTTTAGTATTGACACGCTGCACACACAGCACAATCACACACTCACTAATGCATTCAAATAAATGTAATCTTACTGTGCTACTTTATTTGTACATGATTAGAATGAACAGAAATCTAAGAATATTTTTCTTCTTTTGTTAAAGCCATTTCAGACTCCAAGTAAGCATTATATTACTAATCATCTATTTTAAAGGTGCCATACAATTGAAAACTGTATTTATCTTGGCATAGTTGAATGATAAGAGTTCTGGACATGGAACTGACATACCGTGAGCCTCAAACACCATTGTTTCCTCCTTCATGTGTAAATCTCCTGTTTGCAAAAGACCGCTGAAAAATGAGTGAATCCCACCATAACACCGACTGTGACGTTGGAGTCAGGATCATTAATATTTATACCCCCCAAATTTGCATTTTCCAGTCCATGTTCTAGGCCAGGCAGTGTTAATGTGGACCTGCACAGCCGAATCATCAGAAGATCTGCAGGTATTGTGAAGAAGCAAGCAAGGACAATAGTGAAAATGGCAGATCATGGATATAAATGTTATGTCTGAGGCTGTGCTGCGGATTTGAGAACTTTTCATTCCCTTCCCACAAAAGAGAACTGTCAACAGGCATGGTTGATGTTTACAACAGGATACCTCACCATTTTAATTCAAAGCTGTTAGTTTGCTCTTAACGGAGGCCGATCAGAACGAAACTCGGTGGGCATGTTCGACTCGTGGCCCTAGAGGTCTGTAAGAATTTTGAAAAATCAGCCACTAGTTGACGCTAACAGGTTTTACGGCTATGTAATCACGTGATGCATATCATTTGATAGATCTCCTCATACTGAACAACTTTGCCTCAAGAACTACTGCTGTCAATCAATTTGTTCATTAAATACTTGCGATTATGTTAAAAACCTACTTTTGCGAACTAGTCCTAGGTTTTTCGCCCGATCGGAAATATACCAGTGCAGTACAATTCTCTGGAAGCTCTAGATTATTAATTATATAAAAAAACTTTAACTTTACCCATTGGGTAGCCATAACAGGATCATTTAGAAAATGGGTATGGCAAAAAACACTCAAAAGCCTGTAAATCCTAAACAAAAACTCAGACAACTCACTAAACTGCCTTATGTGCTTAAAGACCCTAAATGCTTGAACCCCGATAAATGCTGCTTGCAGCTTTAATTATTATTATTCTGCCGTAAAACGCATCGTGCAGCCTAAACCGTAAGTGCTAGAGACTTGAAACTTGGCCAGAAGGTAGTACAAAAATCGAGGAGAGGTTCAGAGAATATGAGCTAGATTGGCCAATAGGTGGCGCTACAGTGCAAAAAACAAAAAAATGGCATATTTTTGCCTAAATCTCATCAACCCTTTGTCACAGACTCAAGTGTCTTATATCTTTGGAATCCTTGGGTCAAGCCGAACAAAAAAGGCCTCAAGGATTTCATTTCCGGTATGCAAATTTTCCCGCCATTTTGGATTATGTCCAAAACCTACTTTTGCGAACTAGTCCCTGGTTTTTCGCCCGATCGGAACCAAACCAGTGCAGAAATATTCACAGGAGTCTGAAGATCAATAATTATCGAAAAAAATGTAAAATTTCGATCCACGGTTGCTAAGGGGTATCAAAACGTTCGCAGGAGGCGGAGCTAATTATACGAAAATGGCTATAACTCGTGAACGAAATGAGATATTTTCACCAAACTCGGTACACATATGTAAGAGCTCAAGTTGAGGTCACAGTAAAAAAATCGCGGTGATTGGCCTCATGGTGGCGCTATAATATGAAAAAAACATAAAACAGGCTATAACCACCTGACCGTTAGTCCGATTGACTTGAAAATTGGTATGCAGTGTCTTGGTCCAAGGTGCCATGTATGTGTATGAGGACATTGGCGTATCTCAAAAAACATGGCCGCCATCGGCCAATGAAGTTTGAGCACCTATTAGACAAGGTTAACGGAGGCCGATCGGAACGAAACTCAATGGGCATGTTCGGCTCATGGCCCTAGAGGTCTGTAAGAATTTTGAAAGAAATCGGCCACTAGTTGGCGCTAATGAGTTTTATGGCTCTGTAATCACGTGGTGTTACACTTATCATCACAAAATGCATATCATTTGATAGATCTGCTTATGCTGAACAACTTTGCCTCTAGAACCATTGCTGTCAATCAAACAGTTTATTAATTATTCACGAATATGTTAAAAACCTACTTTTGCGAACTAGTCCCTGGTTTTTTGCCCGATCGGAACCAAACGAGTCTAGGACAATTCTCTGGACTCTCTAGATCAATAATTATCAAAAAAAAGTTGAACTTTTGCATTTGGATGGCTGTAATAGGGTCATTTATAAAATGGGCGTGTCAAAATACATTAAAAAGCCTATAAATCCTAAATAAAAACTCAGAACTTCACAAAAATTGGTCAGCATATGTGACATAACATCATTAACAAGCATGAAAAATTCTATGGAGATCGGACGATAGGTGGCACTATAACTGTTAAAAAGCTTTAAAATCATATATTTCCTATGGTAAACTGCCTGTATTGGCTGTAAATGGTCTTTTCCATCTCTGATCATATAATTTTCATATCATAATGTTCAAAACTAGTGCAATACAATTCTCTGGACTCACTAGATCAATAATTGTCAGAAAAAGTTGAACTACTTCATTTGGATAGCTATAATAGGTTCACTTCAAAATCTGGCCTTTACCAAGTCTATATCGATTTTAATCAATGCTCAGACCTTCTTAAAAACAAGTCAGAACGTGTGAAATATCACCCTGAACAAGCATGAAAATTTTCAGACAGATCGGACAAAATTTGCCTCTATAACAGTTAAAAAGGTGAAAATGATATGAATTAATGGCATGTTAAGCCAATAAGTGGTATTTTACTGCCCCCTGCTGTTTAAAATAGTCATTTTGTCATATTGGTATTGGTATCAGCCATGGTAAATCATGATAAATGATGGTGTGTGTGTGTGTGTGTGTGTGTGTGTGTGTGTGTGTGTGTGTGTGTGTGTGTGTGTGGTACAAATATAACAAAGGTTTTATTTTCCAACATGAAAACAAACATAACAGAGTGCTAGTGCACAAACAATAACCGACAATGATAATGGATGAGAGGGGAACTTAAATACACAGATCAAGACAAGGACAACAGGTGACGGTTATGATGATGAGGAGCAGGTGTTGATGAGGAGGGTGATGAGGAGCAGGTGCAGGTGATGACGACAGATGGTGAATGTGATGAAGACAGAAGGTGAATGTGATGAAGGTGAATGTGACACCAATATCACTGAAACATTTGTGTGTGTGTGTGTGTGTGTGTGTGTGTGTGTGTGTGTGTAGCATTATTGTGTGTAGCATATGTAGCAAGTATGCATTATTGAGTTAACATGGAAACACTGGTTTGCTTTAGTGCAGAAAACTGGTCAAAATCATGAGGTTTAAAGTGAAAGTGAGCCAATAAGTGGTCTTCTACTGCCCTCTGCTGGCCATTCTACTTATTAATTAAATTTTTCCACATGTGCTTGCATTTATACTTGAATACACACTAAAAATCACTTATATAGCAATAACTATTATAACACAATCATATTTTGTCAGTGTTAATCACTTTATTTGCACTGACACTTCAAATAATTGCTAGTAATGTGGTAAATCATGGTAAATCATGGTTAACTATGCTGTGTGTGTGTGTGTGTGTGTGTGTAAGCATGCATTGAGTTAACATGGATAAACTGGTTTGCTTTAGTGCAGAAAACTGGTTTAAAGTGAAAGTGAGCCAATAAGTGGTCTTCTACTGCCCTCTGCTGGCCATTCTACTTATTAATGAAATATTTCAACATGTGCTTGCATTCATACTTGAATACACACTAAAAAAATCACTTATATAGCAATAACTATTATAACACAATCATATTTTGTCAGTGTTAATCACTTTATTTGCACTGACACTTCAAATAATTGCTAGTAATGTGATAAATCAGGCTAGAAACATGGTAAATCAAAGTAAATAATACTAGATTGTCGTTTATCTCCTGGTAAATAATACTAGAACGTGGTATATCATGGTAAATCATGGTTAACTATGCTGTGTGTGTGTGTGTGTGTGTGTGTGTGTGTGTGTGTGTGTGTGTGTGTGTGTGTGTGTGTAAGCATGCATTGAGTTAACATGGAAAAACTGGTTTAAAGTGAAAGTGAGCCAATAAGTGGTCTTCTAGTGCCCTCTGCTGGCCATTCTACTTAATAATGAAATATTTTACATGTGCTTTTGCATTCATACTTGGACACACACTAAAAATCACGTATATAACTAACTATTATAACACAATAATATTTTGTCAGTGTTCATCACCTCATTTGCACTGACACTTCACATAATTGCTAGTAATGTGGTTAATCATGCTAGAAACATTGTAAATCATAGTAAATAATACTGAAATGAGGTGTATCAAGGTAAATCATGCTAGAATCCTAATAAATCATTCTGGAACATGGTATATGATAGTAAATCATGCTAGAATCATATTAAATAATTCTAGAATGTGGCAAATCGTTGTGGGAGGAGCCTATTTTACTCAAATGGCTATAACTCAAGAAGTAAATGAGATATCTTCACCAAACTCAGTACACATGTGTATGGGTTCAATTTGAGGTCACAGTAAACAATTTTATGGAGATCGGACCATAGGTGGCGCTATAACTGTTAAAAAGCTTTAAAACCATATATATCCCATGGCAAATTGCCTGTATTGGCTGTAAATGGTCTTTTCCATCTATTATGTCAGTGGTTACATGCTTGCTAAATAAATCTTAATAACTTTTGATGCTTTTGTGCTTAAATGCCTTAAAGGCCTTAACTGCTTGAACCCCGATAAATGCTGCTTGCAGCTTTAATTATTATTATTATTATTCCGCCGTAAAACGCATCGTGCAGCCCAAACCGTAAGAGCTGGAACTTTGAAACTTTGACAGATGGTAGTACAAAAATCGAGGAAAGGTTCAGAGATTATGACCCCGATTGGCCCATAGGTGGCGCTATAGCAACCAAAAGCGCGAAACTGTTCATAACTCCTAGACCGTATGTCGTAGACTCAAGTGTCTTATATCATTGGAAAGCTGGATGCCTGACGAACAAAACGTATATCTCCGATTTCATTTCCGCCATGATAGATTTTCCGCCATTTTGAATTTTGTCAAAAACCTACTTTTGCGAACTAGTCCCTGGTTTTTTGCCCGATTGGAACCAAACCAGTGCAGAAATGTTCTCTGGAGTCTGAATATCAATAATTATTGAAAAAAAGTGGAAATTTCGATTCACGGTCGCTAAGAGGCGCCAAAACGTACGTTGTGGGAGGGGCCTATTTTACTAAAATGGCTATAACTCCCGATGTAAATGAGGTATCTTCACCAAACTTGGTACACATGTGTATGAGCTTACTCTGGGGTCACAGTAAAAAAATCGCGACGATTGGCCTCATGGTGGCGCTATAAAATGAAAAAAACATAAAACAGGCTATAACCACCTGACCGTTAGTCCGATTGACTTGAAAATTGGTATGCAGTGTCTTGGTCCAAGGTGCCATGTATGTGTATGAGGACATTGGCGTATCTCAAAAAACATGGACGCCATCCGCCAACGAAGTTTGAGCACCTATTAGACAAGGTTAACGGAGGCCGATCGGAACGAAACTCAATGGGCATGTTCGGTTCATGGCCCTAAAGGTCTGTAAGAATTTTGAAAGAAATCGGCCACTAGTTGGCGCTAACGAGTTTTACGGCTCTGTAATCACGTGGTGTTACAAATATCCACACAATATGCATATCATTTGATAGATCTCCTCATCCTGAACAACTTTGCCTCAAGAACCATTGCTGTCAATCAAACTGTTCATTAATTATTCATTAATATGTTAAAAACCTACTTTTGCGAACTAGTCCTAGGTTTTTTGCCCGATCGGAACCAGACCAGTCTAGGACAATTCTCTGGACTCTCTAGATCAATAATTATCAAAAAAAAGTTGAACTTTTGCATTTGGATGGCTGTAATAGGGTAATTTATAAAATGGGCGTGTCAAAATACATTAAAAAGCCTATAAATCCTAAATAAAAACTCAGAACTTCACAAAAATTGGTCAGCATATGTGACATAACATCATTAACAAGCATGAAAAATTCTATGGAGATCGGACGATAGGTGGCGCTATAACTGTTAAAAAGCTTTAAAATCATATATTTCCTATGGTAAACTGCCTGTATTGGCTGTAAATGGTCTTTTCCATCTCTGATCATATAATTTTCATATCATAATGTTCAAAACTAGTGCAATACAATTCTCTGGACTCACTAGATCAATAATTGTCAGAAAAAGTTGAACTACTTCATTTGGATAGCTATAATAGGTTCACTTCAAAATCTGGCCTTTACCAAGTGTCCCCGAAAGCCTATATCTCTTTAATCAATGCTCAGACCTTCTTAAAAACAAGTCAGAACGTGTGAAATATCACCCTGAACAAGCATGAAAATTTTCAGACAGATCGGACAAAATTTGCCTCTATAACAGTTAAAAAGGTGAAAATGATATGAATTAATGGCATGTTAAGCCAATAAGTGGTATTTTACTGCCCCCTGCTGTTTAAAATAGTCATTTTCTCATATTGGTATTGGTATCAGCCATGGTAAATCATGATAAATGATGGTGTGTGTGTGTGTGTGTGTGTGTGTGTGTGTGTGTGTGTGTGTGTGTGTGTGTGTGTGTGTGTGTGTGTGTGTGTGTGTGTGTGGTACAAATATAACAAAGGTTTTATTTTCCAACATGAAAACAAACATAACAGAGTGCTAGTGCACAAACAATAACCGACAATGATAATGGATGAGAGGGGAACTTAAATACACAGATCAAGACAAGGACAACAGGTGACGGTTATGATGATGAGGAGCAGGTGATGATGAGGAGGGTGATGAGGAGCAGGTGCAGGTGATGACGACAGATGGTGAATGTGATGAAGACAGAAGGTGAATGTGACACCAATATCACTGAAACATTTGTGTGTGTGTGTGTGTGTGTGTGTGTGTGTGTGTGTGTGTAGCATTATTGTGTGTAGCATATGTAGCAAGTATGCATTATTGAGTTAACATGGAAACACTGGTTTGCTTTAGTGCAGAAAACTGGTCAAAATCATGAGGTTTAAAGTGAAAGTGAGCCAATAAGTGGTCTTCTACTGCCCTCTGCTGGCCATTCTACTTATTAATTAAATTTTTCCACATGTGCTTGCATTTATACTTGAATACACACTAAAAATCACTTATATAGCAATAACTATTATAACACAATCATATTTTGTCAGTGTTAATCACTTTATTTGCACTGACACTTCAAATAATTGCTAGTAATGTGGTTTTAAATCATGGTAAATCATGGTTAACTATGCTGTGTGTGTGTGTGAGTGTGTGTGTGTGTGTGTAAGCATGCATTGAGTTAACATGGAAAAACTGGTTTGCTTTAGTGCAGAAAACTGGTTTAAAGTGAAAGTGAGCCAATAAGTGGTCTTCTAGTGCCCTCTGCTGGCCATTCTACTTAATAATGAAATATTTTACATGTGCTTTTGCATTCATACTTGGACACACACTAAAAATCACGTATATAACTAACTATTATAACACAATAATATTTTGTCAGTGTTCATCACCTCATTTGCACTGACACTTCACATAATTGCTAGTAATGTGGTTAATCATGCTAGAAACATTGTAAATCATAGTAAATAATACTGAAATGAGGTGTATCAAGGTAAATCATGCTAGAATCCTAATAAATCATTCTGGAACATGGTATATGATAGTAAATCATGCTAGAATCATATTAAATAATTCTAGAATGTGGCAAATCGTTGTGGGAGGAGCCTATTTTACTCAAATGGCTATAACTCAAGAAGTAAATGAGATATCTTCACCAAACTCAGTACACATGTGTATGGGTTCAATTTGAGGTCACAGTAAACAATTTTATGGAGATCGGACCATAGGTGGCGCTATAACTGTTAAAAAGCTTTAAAACCATATATATCCCATGGCAAATTGCCTGTATTTGCTGTAAATGGTCTTTTCCATCTATTATGTCAGTGGTTACATGCTTGCTAAATAAATCTTAATAACTTTTGATGCTTTTGTGCTTAAATGCCTTAAAGGCCTTAACTGCTTGAACCCCGATAAATGCTGCTTGCAGCTTTAATTATTAGGGGTTCAAGCACGAAGTGCTGAAACCCTATTGTAATTGTGCTGATTTTTATTAGGGGTTCAAGCATGAAATGCTGAAACCCTATTGTAATTGTGCTGATTTTTATTATTATTATTATTATTCTGCCGTAAAACGCATCGTGCAGCCTAAACCGTAAGTGCTAGAGACTTGAAACTTGGCCAGAAGGTAGTACAAAAATCGAGGAGAGGTTCAGAGAATATGAGCTAGATTGGCCAATAGGTGGCGCTACAGTGCAAAAAACAAAAAAATGGCATATTTTTGCTTAAATCTCATCAACCCTTTGTCACAGACTCAAGTGTCTTATATCTTTGGAATCCTTGGGTCAAGCCGAACAAAAAAGGCCTCAAGGATTTCATTTCCGGTATGCAAATTTTCCCGCCATTTTGGATTTTGTCCAAAACCTACTTTTGCGAACTAGTCCCTGGTTTTTCGCCCGATCGGAACCAAACCAGTGCAGAAATATTCACAGGAGTCTGAAGATCAATAATTATCGAAAAAAATGTAAAATTTCGATCCACGGTTGCTAAGGGGTATCAAAACGTTCGCAGGAGGCGGAGCTAATTATACGAAAATGGCTATAACTCGTGAACGAAATGAGATATTTTCACCAAACTCGGTACACATATGTATGAGCTCAAGTTGAGGTCACAGTAAAAAAATCGCGGTGATTGGCCTCATGGTGGCGCTATAATATGAAAAAAACATAAAACAGGCTATAACCACCTGACCGTTAGTCTGATTGACTTGAAAATTGGTATGCAGTGTCTTGGTCCAAGGTGCCATGTATGTGTATGAGGACATTGGTGTATCTCAAAAAACATGGCCGCTATCGGCCAATGAAGTTTGAGCACCTATTAGACAAGGTTAACGGAGGCCGATCGGAACAAAACTCAGTGGGCATGTTCGGCTCAAGCCCCTAGAGGTCTGTAAGAATTTTGAAAGAAATCGGCCACTAGTTGGCGCTAACGAGTTTTGTGGCTCTGTAATCACGTGGTGTTACACTTATTGTCACAAAATGCATATCATTTGATAGATCTCCTCTTGTTGAACAACTTTGCCTCAAGAACCATTGCTGTCAATCAAATCGTTCATTAAATATTCGTAATTATGTTAAAAACCTACTTTTGCGAACTAGTCCTAGGTTTTGCGCCCGATCAGAACCAAACAAGTCTAGGACAATTCTCTGGACTCTCCTGATCAATAATTATCGAAAAAAAGTTTAACTTTTGCATTTTTCGCATGGTATATTGGGTCATAAAGAAAATGGGTGTGGCAAAATGCACTCAAAAGCTTATAAATCCTAAACGAAAACTCAGAACTTCACAAAAATTGGTGAGCATATGTGCCATAATATTCTAAACAAGCATGCCACATTTCATGTTGATCGGACCATAGGTGGCACTATAACTGTTAAAAAGGTTTGAAAACCATATATTTCCTATGGTAAATTGCCTGTATTGGCTGTAAATGGACTTTTCCATCTATTATTTCAGTGGTTAAAAGCTTTCTAAATAAAACTTAATGTCTTAAATGCTTATGTGCTTAAAGGCTTTAAATGCTTGAACCCCGATAAATGCTGCTTGCAGCTTTAATTATTATTATTATTCCGCCGTAAAACGCATCGTGCAGCCCAAACCGTAAGAGCTGGAACTTTGAAACTTTGACAGATGGTAGTACAAAAATCGAGGAAAGGTTCAGAGATTATGACCCCGATTGGCCCATAGGTGGCGCTATAACAACCAAAAGCGCGAAACTGCTCATAACTCCTAGACCGTATGTCGTAGACTCAAGTGTCTTATATCATTGGAAAGCTGGACGCCTGACGAACAAAACGTATATCTCCGATTTCATTTCCGCCATGATAGATTTTCCGCCATTTTGAATTTTGTCAAAAATCTACTTTTGCGAACTAGTCCCTGGTTTTTTGCCCGATTGGAACCAAACCAGTGCAGAAATGTTCTCTGGAGTCTGAATATCAATAATTATCGAAAAAAAGTGGAAATTTCGATTCACGGTCGCTAAGGGGCGCCAAAACGTACGTTGTGGGAGGGGCCTATTTTACTAAAATGGCTATAACTCCCGATTTAAATGAGGTATCTTCACCAAACTTGGTACACATGTGTATGAGTTCAATCTGGGGTCACAGTAAAAAAATCGCGACGATTGGCCTCATGGTGGCGCTATAAAATGAAAAAAACATAAAACAGGCTATAACCACCTGACCGTTAGTCCGATTGACTTGAAAATTGGTATGCAGTGTCTTGGTCCAAGGTGCCATGTATGTGTATGAGGACATTGGCGTATCTCAAAAAACATGGCCGCCATCGGCCAACAAAGTTTGAGCACCTATTAGACAAGGTTAACGGAGGCCGATCGGAACGAAACTCTATGGGCATGTTCGGCTCATGGCCCTAAAGGTCTGTAAGAATTTTGAAAGAAATCGGCCACTAGTTGGCGCTAACGAGTTTTACGGCTCTGTAATCACGTGGTGTTACAATATCCACACAATATGCATATCATTTGATAGATCTCCTCATCCTGAACAACTTTGCCTCAAGAACCATTGCTGTCAATCAAACTGTTCATTAATTATTCATTAATATGTTAAAAACCTACTTTTGCGAACTAGTCCTAGGTTTTTTGCCCGATCGGAACCAGACCAGTCTAGGACAATTCTCTGGACTCTCTAGATCAATAATTATCAAAAAAAAGTTGAACTTTTGTATTTGGATGGCTGTAATAGGGTAATTTATAAAATGGGCGTGTCAAAATACATTAAAAAGCCTATAAATCCTAAATAAAAACTCAGAACTTCACAAAAATTGGTCAGCATATGTGACATAACATCATTAACAAGCATGAAAAATTCTATGGAGATCGGACGATAGGTGGCGCTATAACTGTTAAAAAGCTTTAAAATCATATATTTCCTATGGTAAACTGCCTGTATTGGCTGTAAATGGTCTTTTCCATCTCTGATCATATATTTTTCATATCATAATGTTCAAAACTAGTGCAATACAATTCTCTGGACTCACTAGATCAATAATTGTCAGAAAAAGTTGAACTACTTCATTTGGATAGCTATAATAGGTTCACTTCAAAATCTGGCCTTTACCAAGTGTCCCCGAAAGCCTATATCTCTTTAATCAATGCTCAGACCTTCTTAAAAACAAGTCAGAACGTGTGAAATATCACCCTGAACAAGCATGAAAATTTTCAGACAGATCGGACAAAATTTGCCTCTATAACAGTTAAAAAGGTGAAAATGATATGAATTAATGGCATGTTAAGCCAATAAGTGGTATTTTACTGCCCCCTGCTGTTTAAAATAGTCATTTTCTCATATTGGTATTGGTATCAGCCATGGTAAATCATGATAAATGATGGTGTGTGTGTGTGTGTGTGTGTGTGTGTGTGTGTGTGTGTGTGTGTGGTACAAATATAACAAAGGTTTTATTTTCCAACATGAAAACAAACATAACAGAGTGCTAGTGCACAAACAATAACCGACAATGATAATGGATGAGAGGGGAACTTAAATACACAGATCAAGACAAGGACAACAGGTGACGGTTATGATGATGAGGAGCAGGTGATGATGAGGAGGGTGATGAGGAGCAGGTGCAGGTGATGACGACAGATGGTGAATGTGATGAAGACAGAAGGTGAATGTGATGAAGGTGAATGTGACACCAATATCACTGAAACATTTGTGTGTGTGTGTAGCATTATTGTGTGTAGCATATGTAGCAAGTATGCATTATTGAGTCAACATGGAAACACTGGTTTGCTTTAGTGCAGAAAAGTGGTCAAAATCATGAGGTTTAAAGTGAAAGTGAGCCAATAAGTGGTCTTCTACTGCCCTCTGCTGGCCATTCTACTTATTAATTAAATTTTTCCACATGTGCTTGCATTTATACTTGAATACACACTAAAAATCACTTATATAGCAATAACTATTATAACACAATCATATTTTGTCAGTGTTAATCTCTTTATTTGCACTGACACTTCAAATAATTGCTAGTAATGTGGTAAATCATGGTAAATCATGGTTAACTATGCTGTGTGTGTGTGTGTGTGTGTGTGTGTGTGTGTGTGTGTGTGTGTGTGTGTGTGTGTGTGTGTGTGTGTGTGTGTGTGTAAGCATGCATTGAGTTAACATGGATAAACTGGTTTGCTTTAGTGCAGAAAACTGGTTTAAAGTGAAAGTGAGCCAATAAGTGGTCTTCTACTGCCCTCTGCTGGCCATTCTACTTATTAATGAAATATTTCAACATGTGCTTGCATTCATACTTGAATACACACTAAAAAAATCACTTATATAGCAATAACTATTATAACACAATCATATTTTGTCAGTGTTAATCACTTTATTTGCACTGACACTTCAAATAATTGCTAGTAATGTGATAAATCAGGCTAGAAACATGGTAAATCAAAGTAAATAATACTAGATTGTCGTTTATCTCCTGGTAAATAATACTAGAACGTGGTATATCATGGTAAATCATGGTTAACAATGCTGTGTGTGTATGTGTATGTGTGTGTGTGTGTGTGTGTGTGTGTGTGTGTGTGTGTGTGTGTGTGTGTGTGTGTAAGCATGCATTGAGTTAACATGGAAAAACTGGTTTGCTTTAGTGCAGAAAACTGGTTTAAAGTGAAAGTGAGCCAATAAGTGGTCTTCTAGTGCCCTCTGCTGGCCATTCTACTTAATAATGAAATATTTTACATGTGCTTTTGCATTCATACTTGGACACACACTAAAAATCACGTATATAACTAACTATTATAACACAATAATATTTTGTCAGTGTTCATCACCTCATTTGCACTGACACTTCACAAAATTGCTAGTAATGTGGTTAATCATGCTAGAAACATTGTAAATCATAGTAAATAATACTGAAATGAGGTGTATCAAGGTAAATCATGCTAGAATCCTAATAAATCATTCTGGAACATGGTATATGATAGTAAATCATGCTAGAATCATATTAAATAATTCTAGAATGTGGCAAATCGTTGTGGGAGGAGCCTATTTTACTCAAATGGCTATAACTCAAGAAGTAAATGAGATATCTTCACCAAACTCAGTACACATGTGTATGGGTTCAATTTGAGGTCACAGTAAACAATTTTATGGAGATCGGACCATAGGTGGCGCTATAACTGTTAAAAAGCTTTAAAACCATATATATCCCATGGCAAATTGCCTGTATTGGATGTAAATGGTCTTTTCCATCTATTATGTCAGTGGTTACATGCTTGCTAAATAAATCTTAATAACTTTTGATGCTTTTGTGCTTAAATGCCTTAAAGGCCTTAACTGCTTGAACCCCGATAAATGCTGCTTGCAGCTTTAATTATTATTATTATTATTATTCCGCCGTAAAACGCATCGTGCAGCCCAAACCGTAAGAGCTGGAACTTTGAAACTTTGACAGATGGTAGTACAAAAATCGAGGAAAGGTTCAGAGATTATGACCCCGATTGGCCCATAGGTGGCGCTATAGCAACCAAAAGCGCGAAACTGTTCATAACTCCTAGACCGTATGTCGTAGACTCAAGTGTCTTATATCATTGGAAAGCTGGATGCCTGACGAACAAAACGTATATCTCCGATTTCATTTCCGCCATGATAGATTTTCCGCCATTTTGAATTTTGTCAAAAACCTACTTTTGCGAACTAGTCCCTGGTTTTTTGCCCGATTGGAACCAAACCAGTGCAGAAATGTTCTCTGGAGTCTGAATATCAATAATTATCGAAAAAAAGTGGAAATTTCGATTCACGGTCGCTAAGGGGCGCCAAAACGTACGTTGTGGGAGGGGCCTATTTTACTAAAATGGCTATAACTCCCGATGTAAATGAGGTATCTTCACCAAACTTGGTACACATGTGTATGAGTTCAATCTGGGGTCACAGTAAAAAAATTGCGACGATTGGCCTCATGGTGGCGCTATAAAATGAAAAAAACATAAAACAGGCTATAACCACCTGACCGTTAGTCCGATTGACTTGAAAATTGGTATGCAGTGTCTTGGTCCAAGGTGCCATGTATGTGTATGAGGACATTGGCGTATCTCAAAAAACATGGCCGCCATCGGCCAATGAAGTTTGAGCACCTATTAGACAAGGTTAACGGAGGCCGATCGGAACGAAACTCAATGGGCATGTTCGGCTCATGGCCCTAGAGGTCTGTAAGAATTTTGAAAGAAATCGGCCACTAGTTGGCGCTAATGAGTTTTATGGCTCTGTAATCACGTGGTGTTACACTTATCATCACAAAATGCATATCATTTGATAGATCTGCTTATGCTGAACAACTTTGCCTCTAGAACCATTGCTGTCAATCAAACAGTTTATTAATTATTCACGAATATGTTAAAAACCTACTTTTGCGAACTAGTCCCTGGTTTTTTGCCCGATCGGAACCAAACGAGTCTAGGACAATTCTCTGGACTCTCTAGATCAATAATTATCAAAAAAAAGTTGAACTTTTGCATTTGGATGGCTGTAATAGGGTAATTTATAAAATGGGCGTGTCAAAATACATTAAAAAGCCTATAAATCCTAAATAAAAACTCAGAACTTCACAAAAATTGGTCAGCATATGTGACATAACATCATTAACAAGCATGAAAAATTCTATGGAGATCGGACGATAGGTGGCGCTATAACTGTTAAAAAGCTTTAAAATCATATATTTCCTATGGTAAACTGCCTGTATTGGCTGTAAATGGTCTTTTCCATCTCTGATCATATAATTTTCATATCATAATGTTCAAAACTAGTGCAATACAATTCTCTGGACTCACTAGATCAATAATTGTCAGAAAAAGTTGAACTACTTCATTTGGATAGCTATAATAGGTTCACTTCAAAATCTGGCCTTTACCAAGTGTCCCCGAAAGCCTAAATCTCTTTAATCAATGCTCAGACCTTCTTAAAAACAAGTCAGAACGTGTGAAATATCACTCTGAACAAGCATGAAAATTTTCAGACAGATCGGACAAAATTTGCCTCTATAACAGTTAAAAAGGTGAAAATGATATGAATTAATGGCATGTTAAGCCAATAAGTGGTATTTTACTGCCCCCTGCTGTTTAAAATAGTCATTTTCTCATATTGGTATTGGTATCAGCCATGGTAAATCATGATAAATGATGGTGTGTGTGTGTGTGTGTGTGTGTGTGTGTGTGTGTGTGTGTGTGTGTGTGTGTGTGTGTGTGTGTGTGTGTAGCATTATTGTGTGTAGCATATGTAGCAAGTATGCATTATTGAGTTAACATGGAAACACTGGTTTGCTTTAGTGCAGAAAACTGGTCAAAATCATGAGGTTTAAAGTGAAAGTGAGCCAATAAGTGGTCTTCTACTGCCCTCTGCTGGCCATTCTACTAATTGATTAAATTTTTCCACATGTGCTTGCATTTATACTTGAATACACACTAAAAATCATTTATATAGCAATAACTATTATAACACAATCATATTTTGTCAGTGTTAATCACTTTATTTGCACTGACACTTCAAATAATTGCTAGTAATGTGGTAAATCATGGTAAATCATGGTTAACTATGCTGTGTGTGTGTGTGTGTGTGTGTGTGTGTGTGTGTGTGTGTAAGCATGCATTGAGTTAACATGGATAAACTGGTTTGCTTTAGTGCAGAAAACTGGTTTAAAGTGAAAGTGAGCCAATAAGTGGTCTTCTACTGCCCTCTGCTGGCCATTCTACTTATTAATGAAATATTTCAACATGTGCTTGCATTCATACTTGAATACACACTAAGAAAATCACTTATATAGCAATAACTATTATAACACAATCATATTTTGTCAGTGTTAATCACTTTATTTGCACTGACACTTCAAATAATTGCTAGTAATGTGATAAATCAGGCTAGAAACATGGTAAATCAAAGTAAATAATACTAGATTGTCGTTTATCTCCTGGTAAATAATACTAGAACGTGGTATATCGTGGTAAATCATGGTTAACTATGCTGTGTGTGTATGTGTGTGTGTGTGTGTGTGTGTAAGCATGCATTGAGTTAACATGGAAAAACTGGTTTGCTTTAGTGCAGAAAACTGGTTTAAAGTGAAAGTGAGCCAATAAGTGGTCTTCTAGTGCCCTCTGCTGGCCATTCTACTTAATAATGAAATATTTTACATGTGCTTTTGCATTCATACTTGGACACACACTAAAAATCACGTATATAACTAACTATTATAACACAATAATATTTTGTCAGTGTTCATCACCTCATTTGCACTGACACTTCACATAATTGCTAGTAATGTGGTTAATCATGCTAGAAACATTGTAAATCATAGTAAATAATACTGAAATGAGGTGTATCAAGGTAAATCATGCTAGAATCCTAATAAATCATTCTGGAACATGGTATATGATAGTAAATCATGCTAGAATCATATTAAATAATTCTAGAATGTGGCAAATCGTTGTGGGAGGAGCCTATTTTACTCAAATGGCTATAACTCAAGAAGTAAATGAGATATCTTCACCAAACTCAGTACACATGTGTATGGGTTCAATTTGAGGTCACAGTAAACAATTTTATGGAGATCGGACCATAGGTGGCGCTATAACTGTTAAAAAGCTTTAAAACCATATATATCCCATGGCAAATTGCCTGTATTGGATGTAAATGGTCTTTTCCATCTATTATGTCAGTGGTTACATGCTTGCTAAATAAATCTTAATAACTTTTGATGCTTTTGTGCTTAAATGCCTTAAAGGCCTTAACTGCTTGAACCCCGATAAATGCTGCTTGCAGCTTTAATTATTATTATTATTATTATTCCGCCGTAAAACGCATCGTGCAGCCCAAACCGTAAGAGCTGGAACTTTGAAACTTTGACAGATGGTAGTACAAAAATCGAGGAAAGGTTCAGAGATTATGACCCCGATTGGCCCATAGGTGGCGCTATAACAACCAAAAGCGCGAAACTGCTCATAACTCCTAGACCGTATGTCGTAGACTCAAGTTTCTTATATCATTGGAAAGCTAGACGCCTGACGAACAAAACGTATATCTCCGATTTAATTTCCGCCATGATAGATTTTCCGCCATTTTGAATTTTGTCAAAAACCTACTTTTGCGAACTAGTCCCTGGTTTTTTGCCCGATTGGAACCAAACTAGTGCAGAAATGTTCTCTGGAGACTGAATATCAATACTTATCGAAAAAAAGTGGAAATTTCGATTCACGGTCGCTAAGGGGCGCCAAAACGTACGTTGTGGGAGGGGCCTATTTTACTAAAATGGCTATAACTCCCGATGTAAATGAGGTATCTTCACCAAGCTTGGTACACATGTGTATGAGTTTAATCTGGGGTCACAGTAAAAAAATCGCGACGATTGGCCTCATGGTGGCGCTATAAATTGAAAAAAACATAAAACAGGCTATAACCACCTGACCGTTAGTCCGATTGACTTGAAAATTGGTATGCAGTGTCTTGGTCCAAGGTGCCATGTATGTGTATAAGGAAATTGGCGTATCTCAAAAAACATGGCCGCCATCGGCCAATGAAGTTTGAGCACCTATTAGACAAGGTTAACGGAGGCCGATCGGAACGAAACTCGATGAGCATGTTCGACTCATGGCCCTAAAGGTCTGTAAGAATTTTGAAAGAAATCGGCCACTAGTTGGCGCTAACGAGTTTTATGGCTCTGTAATCACGTGGTGTTACACTTATCGTCACAAAATGCATATCATTTGATAGATCTGCTCATCCTGAACAACTTTGCCTCTAGAACCATTGCTGTCAATTAAACCGTTCATTAAATATTCATGAATATGTTAAAAACCTACTTTTGCGAACTAGTCCCTGGTTTTTCGCCCGATCGGAACCACACTAGTCTAGGACAATTCTCTGGACTCTCTAGATCAATAATTATCAAAAAAAAGTTTAACTTTTGCATGAGTATGGCTGTAATAGGGTCATTTAGAAAAGGGGTGTGGTAAAATGCACTCAAAAGCCTATAAATCCTAAACGAAAACTCAGAACTTCACAAAAATTGATGAGCATATGTGTCATAACCTGCTAAAGAAGCATGGGAAATTTTATGGAGATCGGACCATAGTTGGCGCTATAACTGTTAAAACGCTTTAAAACCATATATTTCCTATGGTAAATTGCCTGTATTTGCTGTAAATGGTGTCTTCTATCATCATATAATGTTCATATCATAATGTTCAAAACCAGTGCAGCACAATTCTCTGAACTCTCTAGATCAATAATTATCAGAAAAAAAGTTTAACTTCTTCAAAAGGTGATTTTATATGAATATAATGACATATTAAGCCAATAAGTGGTATTTTACTGCCCCCTGCTGTCATTTCATCATACTACTCCCTAATATTGTTATAAAATTCATATTTAGACTTTATAAAATCATTATTTTAACATTTACAATCACATTTTGTCAAAACTCATCTATTGAGTATTACTATTGACAATTGTGTTACACTGAGATATGGAAATGGACGAAAGTAAATGAATGAAATGAAACGAAAGTATAACGGCATTTAAGCCACGCCCCCGAATACAAATTCATTCATAACTCGAAAACGGAAAGTCGTTGCGCGCTCAAATTTTGATGGTGAGGACATCTCCGGGCTCTTGATCGAAACGTGTCGTCGCGGGCCTCGGGAGCGCGCCCCCCGCGCATCGCCAGTCCGCGGGACCCCCGATTTTGAACGACCATTACTCCCGACCCAGACCACCCCGAACATTGTGTGAGAGCTCGTTGGAAAGGGCACGTCTTTGGCTAGCTTCGATTCAAATGTGGTGTTATTTGCCCTGGGCATTCCAGAGATAATAGCCCGAACAGATATGCCTTATAACAGCCATAACTCCCAGCCCCAATCGCCCAAAAACACCTTGATGGTCTCATTCAACAGGGCTCCTCAAGCACTATCTATGCTCTGAGTTTCAGAATTTTTCGCCTTTTGGTTCCTGAGATATAAGTAAAAAAACAAATTCCCATTCATTCATTCAAACACTTCAACTGTAAAATGTAAGCTATGATACCACTGTTGTCCACTAGAGGGAGCAGCAGGATTACGCATGATCTTTTAATTCGCTTTCAGTATTGGGAAATAAACAAATGCTTTAAGAAGCAATCTTTTTTATTATGATTTTTATTTTTTATTATGATATTTGTATATATTTTATTTTTTTATTATGATTATGAACGGTTTGATTGACATTAGTGATTCTTGAGGCAAAGTTGTTCAAGATGAGGAGATGAAGATATTTTCACAATATCACATCCTAAAAACATTGAAAACATATTTGTCTTTGTGTGTGTGTGTGTGTGTGTGTGTGTGTGTGTGTGTGTGTGTGTGTGTGTGTGTGTGTGTGTGTGTGTGTGTGTGTGTGTGTGTGTGTGTGTGTGTGTGTGTGTGTGTGTGTGTGTGTGTGTGTGTGGATGTGTTTGTGTGTGTGTCTGTCTGTTTAAGCATGCTTAATGGAAAGAACATGGAGAAACTGCTTTGTTTTACTGGTGGATAAAAAAAGTCTTTCAAATGAAAGTGAGTCAATTAGTGGTCTTCTACTATGGAAGCAGGACATTCTACTTAATAAAATATTTTCATCTGTGCTTTTGCATAAGTTTTTGGACTATATAAAATTATTGCATGAAAATCACCTATTATAACACAGTCATGTTTTGTCAAAGTTTATCACTTCATTTTTACTGAGCTCTCAGTTTGAACAATTCTGCCTCTCAGTGATTAATTTGAAATCTGAAAATGGTGTTATACAGAGGAGATTTGCAATTATCATTTTGTTACCTATCTTTTATTTTAAATATCTACATCTACAACAAAATGTGTGTGCATGTGTGTGTTCAAGCATGGTTAGTGTATTAAGTATTATTGTTTAAGTATTATTGTTTTCATTTACATTTTAACCACCAGAAGAAGAACACTCATTGGTTCATTCTGCTCACTAAAATATTATTTTTCATTTTTTTTCCATTTGAAATATTGTTTAAACTTAATAAAATCATTAAAATAACATTTCAAATCATATTTTGTCTGTTTATAAATCCCACAGACTCACATTGGCTGCAATACTAATGTTTTTGTAAAACACAGACCTGATAGTCTAATCTGTGTGTATTGTGCATATATTATTGATATTATTACTATTGCAAATCATGTTATTATAACTCATATCTTAATAGAATATTATTTGTAATTTTAATTCTTTATTTCTTAATTGTTTTTTTATGATTACTACAGATATTATCACCAAAGATATCAACTACACCTTCACTTTTAGTATTGACATGCTGCACACACAGCACAATCACACACTCACTAATGCATTCAAATAAATGTAATCTTACTGTGCTACTTTATTTGTACATGATTAGAATGAACAGAAATCTAAGAATATTTTTCTTCTTTTGTTAAAGCCATTTCAGACTCCAAGTAAGCATTATATTACTAATCATCTATTTTAAAGGTGCCATACAATTGAAAACTGTATTTATCTTGGCATAGTTGAATGATAAGAGTTCTGGACATACAACTGACATACCGTGAGCCTCAAACACCATTGTTTCCTCCTTCATGTGTAAATCTCCTGTTTGCAAAAGACCGCTGAAAAATGAGTGAATCCCACCATAACACCGACTGTGACGTTGGAGTCAGGATCATTAATATTTATACCCCCCAAATTTGCATTTCCCAGTCCATTTTCTAGGCCAGGCAGTGTTAATGTGGACCTGCACAGCCAAATCATCAGAAGATCTGCAGGTATTGTGAAGAAGCAAGCAAGGACAATAGTGAAAATGGCAGATCATGGATATAAATGTTATGTCTGAGGCTGTGCTGCGGATTTGAGAACTTTTCATTCCCTTCCCACAAAAGAGAACTGTCAACAGGCATGGTTGATGTTTACAACAGGATACCTCACCATTTTAATTCAAAGCTGTTAGTTTGCTCTTAACGGAGGCCGATCAGAACGAAACTCGGTGGGCATGTTCGACTCGTGGCCCTAGAGGTCTGTAAGAATTTTGAAAAATCAGCCACTAGTTGATGCTAACAGGTTTTACGGCTATGTAATCACGTGATGCATATCATTTGATAGATCTCCTCATACTGAACAACTTTGCCTCAAGAACTACTGCTGTCAATCAATTTGTTCATTAAATACTTGCGATTATGTTAAAAACCTACTTTTGCGAACTAGTCCTAGGTTTTTCGCCCGATCAGAAATATACCAGTGCAGTACAATTCTCTGGAAGCTCTAGATTATTAATTATATAAAAAACTTTAACTTTACCCATTGGGTAGCCATAACAGGATCATTTAGAAAATGGGTATGGCAAAAAACACTCAAAAGCCTGTAAATCCTAAACAAAAACTCACTAAACTGCCTTATGTGCTTAAAGACCCTAAATGCTTGAACCCCGCTAAATGCTGCTTGCAGCTTTAATTAGGGGTTCAAGCACGAAGTGCTGAAACCCTATTGTAATTGTACTGATTTTTATTATTATTATTATTATTATTATTATTTTTCTTCTGCCGTAAAACTCATCGTGCAGCCCAAACCGTAAGAGCTGGAGCTTTGAAACTTTGCCAGATGGTAGTACAAAAATCGAGGAGAGGTTCAGAGAATATGACCCCAATTGGCCCATAGGTGGCGCTATAGCAACCAAAAGCGCGAAACTGCTCATAACTCCTAGACCGTATGACGTAGACTCAAGTGTCTTATATCACTGGAAAGCTGGAAACCTGAAGGTCAAAACGTATATCTCCGATTTCATTTCCTGTATGCAAATTGTCCGCCATTTTGAATTTAGTTAAAAACCTACTTTTGCGAACTAGTCCTAGGTTTTTTGTCCAATTGGATCCAAAACAGTGCAGAAATGTTCTCTGGAGTCTGACTATCAATAATTATCGAAAAAAAGTCGAAATTTCGATTCCTGATCGCCAGGGGGTGATAAATTAATGTTGTGGGAGGAGCCTATTTTACTAAAATGGCTATAACTCGAGAAGGAAATTAGATATCTTCACCAAACTTGGTGCACATGTGTAGGAGTTCAATCTGGGGTCACAGTAAAAAAATCGCGACGATTGATCACTAGGTGGCGCTATAACATGAAAAAAACATGAAAACGGCTATGACCACGTGACCGTTAGTCCGATTGACTTGAAAATTGGTATGCAGTGTCTTGGTCCAAGGTGCCATGTATGTCTATGAGGACATTGGCGTATCTCGAAAAACATGGCCGCCATCAACCAATGAAATTTGAGCACCTATTAGACAAGGTTAACGGAGGCCGATCGGAACGAAACTCGATGGGCATGTTCGACTCATGGCCCTAGAGGTCTGTAAGAGTTTTGAAAGAAATCGGCCACTAGTTGGCGCTAACGAGTTTTATGGCTCTGTAATCACATGGTGTTACACTTATCGTCACAAAATGCATATCATCTGATAGATCTGCTCATGCTGAACAACTTTGCCTCAAGAACTAATGCTGTCAATTAAACCGTTTATTAAATATTCGTAATTATGTTAAAAACCTACTTTTGCAAACTAGTCCTAGGTTTTTCGCCCGATCGAAACCAGACCAGTCTAGGACAATTCTCTGGACACTCTAGATCAATAATTATCAAAAAAAAGTTGAACTTTTGCATGTAGATGGCTGTAATAGGGTCATTTAGAAAAGGGGCGTGGCAAAAAACACTAAAAAGCCTATAAATCCTAAATGAAAACTCAGAACTTCACAAAAATTGGTGAGCATATGTGACATAACATCATTAACAAGCATGCCAATTTTTATGGAGATCGGACCATAGGTGGCGCTATAACTGCTAAAAAGCTTTAAAACCATATATTTCCTATGGTATTTCCTGTAAATGGTCTTTTCCATCTATTATGTCAGTAGTTACATGCTTGCTAAATAAAACTTAATCACTTTTGATGCTTTTGTGCTTAAAGGCCTTAACTGCTTGAACCCCGATAAATGCTGCTTGCAGCTTTAATTATTAGGGGTTCAAGCACGAAGTGCTGAAACCCTATTGTAATTGTAAGGATTTTTAGGGGTTCAAGCACGAAGTGCTGAAACCCTATTGTAATTGTCCTGATTTTTATTATTATTATTTTTCCGCCATAAAACGCATCGTGCAGCCCAAACCGTAAGACCTAGAGACTTGAAACTTTGCCAGATGGTAGTACTATTGCTCGCTACTCAGATACACGGACTCAGCCCAATCGGCCCATAGGTGGCGCTATAGCAATCAAAAGCGCGAAACTGCTCAGAACTCCCAGACCGTAAGGCGTAGCTTCAAGTGTCTTATATCATTGAAATCCAGAGCTCCTGAAGAAAAAAACGTATATCTCCGATTTCATTTCCGCCATGATAGATTTTTCGCCATTTTGAATTTTGTCAAAAAACTACTTTTGCAAACTAGTCCCTGGTTTTTCGCCCGATCGGAACCAAACCAGTGCAGAATTGTTCTTTGGAGTCTGAAGATCAATAATTATCGAAAAAACGTTGAAATTTCGATTCATGGTACCTAGGGGGTGCAAAATTAATGTTGTGGGAGGAGCCTATTTTACTAAAATGGCTATAACTCAAGAAGTAATTAAGTAAACTTCACCAAACTTGGTACACATGTGTAAGATGCCACTCTGAGGTCACAGTAAAAAAAATTGCGTCGATTGGCCACATGGTGGCGCTATAAAAAAAAAAAACGTATAGACACCTGACCGTTTTTCCGAATGACTTGAAATTTGGTATGCAGTGTCTTGGCCCAAGGGGCCATGTATGTGTAAAAGGATATTGGCGTATCTCGAAAAACATGGCCGCCATTGGCCAATGAGGTTTGAGCACCGTTAACGAAGTCCGATCGGAGCGAAACTCGGTGGGCATGTTCGGCTCAAGCCCCTAGAGGTCTGTAACAATTTTGAAAGAAATCGGCCACTAGTTGGCGCTAACGAGTTTTAAGGCTCTGTAATCACGTGGTGTTACACTTATTGTCACAAAATGCATATCATTTGATAGATCTCCTCATGCTGAACGACTTTGCCTCAAGAACCATTGCTGTCAATCAAACCGTTCATTAAATATTCATGAATATGTTAAAAACCTACTTTTGCGAACTAGTCCCTGGTTTTTCGCCCGATCGGAACCAGACCAGTCTAGGACAATTCTCTGGACTCTCTAGATAAATAATTATCGAAAAAAAGTTGAACTTTTGCATTTGCCTGGCTGTAACAGGGTAATTTACAAAAGGGGCGTGGCAAAATACACTAAAATGCCTATAAATCATAAATGAAAACTCAGAACTTCACAAAAATTGGTGAGCATATGTGACATAACATCATTAACAAGCATGCCAAATTTTATGGAGATCGGACCAAAGGTGGCGCTATAACTGTTAAAAAGCTTTAAAACCATATATTTCCCATGGTAAACTGCCTGTATTGGCTGTAAATGGTTTTTTCCGTCTATTATGTCAATTGTTAAATGCCTGCTAAATAAAACTTAATGTCTTTTGATGCTTGTGTGCTTAAAGGCCTTAACTGCTTGAACCCCGATAAATGCTGCTTGCAGCTTTAATTATTATTAGGGGTTCAAGCATGAAATGCTGAAACCCTATTGTAATTGTGCTGATTTTTAGGGGTTCAAGCATGAAATGCTGAAACCCTATTGTAATTGTGCTGATTTTTATTATTATTATTATTCTGCCGTAAAACGCATCGTGCAGCCCAAACCGTAAGAGCTGGAACCTTGAAACTTTGCCAGATGGTAGTACAAAAATCGAGGAGAGGTTCAGAGAATATGACCCCAATTGGCCCATAGGTGGCGCTATAGCAACCAAAAGCGCGAAACTGCTCATAACTCCTAGACCGTATGAAGTAGACTCAAGTGTCTTATATCACTGGAAAGCTGGAAACCTGATGGTCAAAACGTATATCTTCGATTTCATTTCCTGTATGCAAATTGTCCGCCATTTTGAATTTTGTTAAAAACCTACTTTTGCGAACTAGTCCTAGGTTTTTTGTCCAATTGGATCCAAACCAGTGCAGAAATGTTCTCTGGAGTCTGAATATCAATAATTATTGAAAAAAAGTCGAAATTTCGATTCCTGATCGCCAGGGGGTGATAAATTAATGTTGTGGGAGGAGCCTATTTTACTAAAATGGCTATAACTCGAGAAGGAAATTAGATATCTTCACCAAACTTGGTGCACATGTGTATGAGTTCAATCTGGGGTCACAGTAAAAAAATCGCGACGATTGAACACTAGGTGGCGCTATAACATGAAAAAAACATGAAAACGGCTATGACCACGTGACCGTTAGTCCGATTGACTTGAAAATTGGTATGCAGTGTCTTGGTCCAAGGTGCCATGTATGTCTATGAGGACATTGGCGTATCTCGAAAAACATGGCCGCCATCGACCAATGAAATTTGAGCACCTATTAGACAAGGTTAACGGAGGCCGATCGGAACGAAACTCGATGGGCATGTTCGACTCATGGCCCTAGAGGTCTGTAAGAGTTTTGAAAGAAATCGGCCACTAGTTGGCGCTAACGAGTTTTATGGCTCTGTAATCACGTGGTGTTACACTTATCGTCACAAAATGCATATCATCTGATAGATCTGCTCATGCTGAACAACTTTGCCTCAAGAACTAATGCTGTCAATTAAACCGGTTATTAAATATTCGTAATTATGTTATAAACCTACTTTTGCAAACTAGTCCTAGGTTTTTCGCCCGATCGAAACCAGACCAGTCTAGGACAATTCTCTGGACACTCTAGATGAATAATTATCAAAAAAAAGTTGAACTTTTGTATGTAGATGGCTGTAATAGGGTCATTTAGAAAATGGGCGTGGCAAAAAAAAACATTAAAAAGCCTATAAATCCTAAATGAAAACTCAGAACTTCACAAAAATTGGTGAGCATATGTGACATAACATCATTAACAAGCATGCCAATTTTTATGGAGATCGGACCATAGGTGGCGCTATAACTGCTAAAAAGCTTTAAAACCATATATTTCCTATGGTATTTCCTGTAAATGGTCTTTTCCATCTATTATGTCAGTAGTTACATGCTTGCTAAATAAAACTTAATCACTTTTGATGCTTTTGTGCTTAAAGAGCAACTTGCAGGTTAAATTTATAACTGAATTAATACTTGATTTTGTCTGAAGAGGTTTTTTAAAAACACATATGTAGAAATTACTAATGAAATCTAATTGGTTGTAGAGATTTTGATGAAAATGTGCTAGGCTCTGGAATACGCCTTTCCCCCTATAGCAACGCGTCATATGACGTATGCCGAGGTAAATATGAGCTCGCGTTCAGCCAGCGCTCTCATTGTGGGTGTAGTAGTTAGAGCAGTAGTGAGCGACAGAGAAAGTTTTAGATCGAGTTTTAGAGAAGCCATAATGGTAAATTATTGTGTTTGTGCTGGTTGCACAAAATCCAGCCTGTCAGGACATCGTGTCCATCATTTTCCTTCTAGGAAAAACAAGGCTTTTCGTTCTTGGGTGCGTTTTGTTCAGGTGAAGAGAGCAGACTTCACTGCCGCGTCTGTCACCGCACACTCGGTCGTTTGTGGCGCACATTTCACTCCGGAGAACTCGGTTTCTTCATTCACATCCATTGTAATTTGTAACCTGAGCTCTTTCAGTGCACGCATCTTCGGGTTCTCCCGCCGGATGTAGGCGCGAGCACAACATCAACTGGCAAACGCAATGTAAGCGGAACGAAACTGAGCTACTCGTTATTGTGTTTGTGTGGACCGTTTATCAGTTTGGACTAGTGCAGCTCGAGCCTGATCAAGCAACACTGTAACTGCGAGATCCAGTAAATCAAGCATTTGAATTCGCCACTGAAGTAAGTTTGGCATTTTCCACTAAGGCCCAGTATGCATCCACCTCCCTGCTACACTGACTTTCCTCAGCTGTAAACATTGCCTCGCATTTCCCACACAAGCACCTATGGAACAAAAAATGTTAGCAGGAATAAATATCTCTCTGTCTCTCGATGAGAAACCGCTAAGTTATATCACGTAACGTTAGTCTGGGCGGATATTAATGAGCATGACAAACGCCTGATCAAAGCTTAGTTTCTGTTATTGTAAGTTCCAATATGTTCTGTCTAACATTGATCCTGGCCTGTCCCTGCTCTCTTGGCAGCCTAGCAGGCTCATAATTGTATGGCTGTGGTCCGTCAACAATTTCCTCAGCGTCCGAAATGTCATTGCAATCCATATTTCCCTGTTGTTTGAATCGACCGCTCTCCCCCGTGCTACGTCACGACTCTCGCCCGTCACGCCCATTTTCAGATGCGAAAGTAAAATTTTCTCACAAAAACGACTCCAGAAGCCACTGTAGCGTATTTATAATTTTTTTTTTAAGAAAATCTAGTTCCTACATTATTTTTCTATACATTGACTTGTTGGGTCTTCTAACCTGCAAGTTGCTCTTTAAAGGCCTTAACTGCTTGAACCCCGATAAATGCTGCTTGCAGCTTTAATTATTATTATTATTATTATTCTGCCGTAAAACGCATCGTGCAGCCTAAACCGTAAGTGCTAGAGACTTGAAACTTGGCCAGAAGGTAGTACAAAAATCGAGGAGAGGTTCAGAGAATATGAGCTAGATTGGCCAATAGGTGGCGCTACAGTGCAAAAAACAAAAAAATGGCATATTTTTGCTTAAATCTCATCAACCCTTTGTCACAGACTCAAGTGTCTTATATCTTTGGAATCCTTGGGTCAAGCCGAACAAAAAAGGCCTCAAGGATTTCATTTCCGGTATGCAAATTTTCCCGCCATTTTGGATTTTGTCCAAAACCTACTTTTGCGAACTAGTCCCTGGTTTTTCGCCCGATCGGAACCAAACCAGTGCAGAAATATTCACAGGAGTCTGAAGATCAATAATTATTGAAAAAAATGTAAAATTTCGATCCACGGTTGCTAAGGGGTATCAAAACGTTCGCAGGAGGCGGAGCTAATTATACGAAAATGGCTATAACTCGTGAACGAAATGAGATATTTTCACCAAACTCGGTACACATATGTAAGAGCTCAAGTTGAGGTCACAGTAAAAAAATCGCGGTGATTGGCCTCATGGTGGCGCTATAATATGAAAAAAACATAAAACAGGCTATAACCACCTGACCGTTAGTCCGATTGACTTGAAAATTGGTATGCAGTGTCTTGGTCCAAGGTGCCATGTATGTCTATGAGGACATTGGTGTATCTCAAAAAACATGGCCGCTATCGGCCAATGAAGTTTGAGCACCTATTAGACAAGGTTAACGGAGGCCGATCGGAACAAAACTCAGTGGGCATGTTCGGCTCAAGCCCCTAGAGGTCTGTAAGAATTTTGAAAGAAATCGGCCACTAGTTGGCGCTAACGAGTTTTATGGCTCTGTAATCACGTGGTGTTACACTTATCGTCACAAAATGCATATCATATGATAGATCTGCTCATGCTGAACAACTTTGCCTCTAGAACCATTGCTGTCAATCAAACAGTTCATTAAATATTCATGAATATGTTAAAAACCTACTTTTGCGAACTAGTCCTAGGTTTTTCGCCCGATCGGAACCAGACCAGTCTAGGACAATTCTCTGGACTCTCTAGATCAATAATTATCAAAAAAAAGTTGAACTTTTGCATTTGGATGGCTGTAATAGGGTAATTTATAAAATGGGCGTGTCAAAATACATTAAAAAGCCTATAAATCCTAAATAAAAACTCAGAACTTCACAAAAATTGGTCAGCATATGTGACATAACATCATTAACAAGCATGAAAAATTCTATGGAGATCGGACGATAGGTGGCGCTATAACTGTTAAAAAGCTTTAAAATCATATATTTCCTATGGTAAACTGCCTGTATTGGCTGTAAATGGTCTTTTCCATCTCTGATCATATAATTTTCATATCATAATGTTCAAAACTAGTGCAATACAATTCTCTGGACTCACTAGATCAATAATTGTCAGAAAAAGTTGAACTACTTCATTTGGATAGCTATAATAGGTTCACTTCAAAATCTGGCCTTTACCAAGTGTCCCCGAAAGCCTATATCTCTTTAATCAATGCTCAGACCTTCTTAAAAACAAGTCAGAACGTGTGAAATATCACCCTGAACAAGCATGAAAATTTTCAGACAGATCGGACAAAATTTGCCTCTATAACAGTTAAAAAGGTGAAAATGATATGAATTAATGGCATGTTAAGCCAATAATTGGTATTTTACTGCCCCCTACTGTTTAAAATAGTCATTTTCTCATATTGGTATTGGTATCAGCCATGGTAAATCATGATAAATGATGGCGTGTGTGTGTGTGTGTGTGTGTGTGTGTGTGTGTGTGTGGTACAAATATAACAAAGGTTTTATTTTCCAACATGAAAACAAACATAACAGAGTGCTAGTGCACAAACAATAACCGACAATGATAATGGATGAGAGGGGAACTTAAATACACAGATCAAGACAAGGACAACAGGTGACGGTTATGATGATGAGGAGCAGGTGATGATGAGGAGGGTGATGAGGAGCAGGTGCAGGTGATGACGACAGATGGTGAATGTGATGAAGGTGAATGTGACACCAATATCACTGAAACATTTGTGTGTGTGTGTGTGTGTGTAGCATTATTGTGTGTAGCATATGTAGCAAGTATGCATTATTGAGTTAACATGGAAACACTGGTTTGCTTTAGTGCAGAAAACTGGTCAAAATCATGAGGTTTAAAGTGAAAGTGAGCCAATAAGTGGTCTTCTACTGCCCTCTGCTGGCCATTCTACTTATTAATTAAATTTTTCCACATGTGCTTGCATTTATACTTGAATACACACTAAAAATCACTTATATAGCAATAACTATTATAACACAATCATATTTTGTCAGTGTTAATCACTTTATTTGCACTGACACTTCAAATAATTGCTAGTAATGTGGTAAATCATGGTAAATCATGGTTAACTATGCTGTGTGTGTGTGTGTGTGTGTGTGTGTGTGTGTGTGTGTGTGTGTGTGTGTGTGTGTGTGTGTAAGCATGCATTGAGTTAACATGGATAAACTGGTTTGCTTTAGTGCAGAAAACTGGTTTAAAGTGAAAGTGAGCCAATAAGTGGTCTTCTACTGCCCTCTGCTGGCCATTCTACTTATTAATGAAATATTTCAACATGTGCTTGCATTCATACTTGAATACACACTAAAAAAATCACTTATATAGCAATAACTATTATAACACAATCATATTTTGTCAGTGTTAATCACTTTATTTGCACTGACACTTCAAATAATTGCTAGTAATGTGATAAATCAGGCTAGAAACATGGTAAATCAAAGTAAATAATACTAGATTGTCGTTTATCTCCTGGTAAATAATACTAGAACGTGGTATATCATGGTAAATCATGGTTAACTATGCTGTGTGTGTGTGTGTGTGTGTGTGTGTGTGTGTGTGTGTGTGTGTGTGTGTAAGCATGCATTGAGTTAACATGGAAAAACTGGTTTGCTTTAGTGCAGAAAACTGGTTTAAAGTGAAAGTGAGCCAATAAGTGGTCTTCTAGTGCCCTCTGCTGGCCATTCTACTTAATAATGAAATATTTTACATGTGCTTTTGCATTCATACTTGGACACACACTAAAAATCACGTATATAACTAACTATTATAACACAATAATATTTTGTCAGTGTTCATCACCTCATTTGCACTGACACTTCACATAATTGCTAGTAATGTGGTTAATCATGCTAGAAACATTGTAAATCATAGTAAATAATACTGAAATGAGGTGTATCAAGGTAAATCATGCTAGAATCCTAATAAATCATTCTGGAACATGGTATATGATAGTAAATCATGCTAGAATCATATTAAATAATTCTAGAATGTGGCAAATCGTTGTGGGAGGAGCCTATTTTACTCAAATGGCTATAACTCAAGAAGTAAATGAGATATCTTCACCAAACTCAGTACACATGTGTATGGGTTCAATTTGAGGTCACAGTAAACAATTTTATGGAGATCGGACCATAGGTGGCGCTATAACTGTTAAAAAGCTTTAAAACCATATATATCCCATGGCAAATTGCCTGTATTGGCTGTAAATGGTCTTTTCCATCTATTATGTCAGTGGTTACATGCTTGCTAAATAAATCTTAATAACTTTTGATGCTTTTGTGCTTAAATGCCTTAAAGGCCTTAACTGCTTGAACCCCGATAAATGCTGCTTGCAGCTTTAATTATTATTATTATTCTTCCCTAAAACGCATCGTGCAGCCCAAACCGTAAGGCCTAGAGACGTGAAACTCGGTCAGATGGTAGTAGTCTTGCTCGCTACTCAGATACCCGGACTCGTCCCAATCGGCCAGATGGTGGCGCTACAGCGCAAAAAACAAAAAAATTGCACATTTTTGCTTAAATCTCATTAACCGTTTGTCACAGACTCAAGTGTCTTATATCATTGGAATCCTTGGGTCAAGCCGAACAAAACTGGCCTCAAGGATTTCATTTCCGGTATGCAAATTTTTCCGCCATTTTGGATTTTGTCCAAAACCTACTTTTGCGAACTAGTCCTAGGTTTTTTGCCTGATCAGAACCAAACCAGTGCAGAAATGTTCTCTGGACTCTGACTATCAATAATTATCGAAAAAAAGTTGAAATTTCGATTCACGGTTGCTAAGGGGCGCCAAAACGTTCGAAGAAGGCGGAGCCTATTTTACTAAAATGGCTATAACTCCAGAAGTAAATGAGGTATCTTCACCAAACTCGGCACACATGTGTAAGAGGTCAATCTGAGGTAACAGTAAAAAAACCGCGGTGATTGGCCTCATGGTGGCGCTATAATATGACAAAAACATACAACAGGCTATAACCACCTGACCGTTAGTCCGATTGACTTGAAAATTGGTATGCAGTGTCTTGGTCCAAGGTGCCATGTATATCTATGAGGACATTGGTGTATCTCGAAAAACATGGCCGCCATCGCCCAATGAATTTTGAGCACCTATTAGGCAAGGTTAACGGAGGCCAATCGGAACGAGACTCGATGGGCATATTTGACTCATGGCCCTAGAGGTCTGTAAGAATTTTGAAAGAAATCGGCCACTAGTTGGCGCTAACGAGTTTAATGGCTCTGTAATCACGTGGTGTTACACTTATTGTCAAAAAATGCATATCATTTGATTGACCTGCTCATGCTGAACAACTTTGCCTCAAGAACCATTGCTGTCTATCAAACCGTTCATTAAATATTCGTAATTATGTTAAAAACCTACTTTTGCGAACTAGTCCTAGGTTTTTCGCCCGATCGGAACCAAACAAGTCTAGGACAATTCTATGGACTCTCTAGATAAACAATTATCAAAAAAAAAGTTGAACTTTAGCATTTTTCGCATGGGTATATTGGGCCATAAAGAAAATGGGCATGGCAAAATGCACTCAAAAGCCTATAAATCCTAAACGAAAACTCAGAACTTCAAAAAAATTGGTGAGCATATGTGCCATAACATTCTAAACAAGCATGTAAAATTTCATGAAGATTGGACGATAGGTGGCGCTATAACTGTTAAAAAGCTTTGAAAACCATATATTTCCTATGGTAAATTGCCTATTTTGGCTGTAAATGGTCTTTTCCATCTATTATTTCAGTGGTTAAAAGCTTTCCAAATAAAACTTAATGTCTTAAATGCTTATGTGCTTAAAGGCCTTAAATGCTTGAACCCCGATAAATGCTGCTTGCAGCTTTAATTATTATTATTATTATTTTTCTTCTGCCGTAAAACTCATCGTGCAGCCCAAACCGTAAGAGCTGGAGCTTTGAAACTTTGCCAGATGGTAGTACAAAAATCGAGGAGAGGTTCAGAGAATATGACCCCAATTGGCCCATAGGTGGCGCTATAGCAACCAAAAGCGCGAAACTGCTCATAACTCCTAGACCGTATGACGTAGACTCAAGTGTCTTATATCACTGGAAAGCTGGAAACCTGAAGGTCAAAACGTATATCTCCGATTTCATTTCCTGTATGCAAATTGTCCGCCATTTTGAATTTAGTTAAAAACCTACTTTTGCGAACTAGTCCTAGGTTTTTTGTCCAATTGGATTCAAACCAGTGCAGAAATGTTCTCTGGAGTCTGAATATCAATAATTATCGAAAAAAAGTCGAAATTTCGATTCCTGATCGCCAGGGGGTGATAAATTAATGTTGTGGGAGGAGCCTATTTTACTAAAATGGCTATAACTCGAGAATGAAATTAGATATCTTCACCAAACTTGGTGCACATGTGTATGAGTTCAATCTGGGGTCACAGTAAAAAAATCGCGACGATTGATCACTAGGTGGCGCTTTAACATGAAAAAAACATGAAAACAGCTATGACCACGTGACCGTTAGTCCGATTGACTTGAAAATTGGTATGCAGTGTCTTGGTCCAAGGTGCCATGTATGTCTATGAGGACATTGGCGTATCTCGAAAAACATGGCCGCCATCAACCAATGAAATTTGAGCACCTATTAGACAAGGTTAACGGAGGCCGATCGGAACGAAACTCGATGGGCATGTACAGACCCTAGAGGTCTGTAAGAGTTTTGAAAGAAATCGGCCACTAGTTGGCGCTAACGAGTTTTATGGCTCTGTAATCACGTGGTGTTACACTTATCGTCACAAAAGGCATATCATCTGATAGATCTGCTCATGCTGAACAACTTTGCCTCAAGAACTAATGCTGTCAATTAAACCGTTTATTAAATATTTGTAATTATGTTAAAAACCTACTTTTGCAAACTAGTCCTAGGTTTTTCGCCCGATCGAAACCAGACCAGTCTAGGACAATTCTCTGGACACTCTAGATCAATAATTATCAAAAAAAAGTTGAACTTTTGCATGTAGATGGCTGTAATAGGGTCATTTATAAAAGGGGCGTGGCAAAAAACACTAAAAAGCCTATAAATCCTAAATGAAAACTCAGAACTTCACAAAAATTGGTGAGCATATGTGACATAACATCATTAACAAGCATGCCAATTTTTATGGAGATCGGACGATAGGTGGCGCTATAACTGCTAAAAAGCTTTAAAACCATATATTTCCTATGGTATTTCCTGTAAATGGTCTTTTCCATCTATTATGTCAGTAGTTACATGCTTGCTAAATAAAACGTAATCACTTTTGATGCTTTTGTGCTTAAAGGCCTTAACTGCTTGAACCCCGATAAATGCTGCTTGCAGCTTTAATTAGGGGTTCAAGCACGAAGTGCTGAAACCCTATTGTTATTGTAAGGATTTTTATTAGGGGTTCAAGCACGAAGTGCTGAAACCCTATTGTTATTGTAAGGATTTTTATTATTAGGGGTTCAAGCATGAAATGCTGAAACCCTATTGTAATTGTGCTGATTTTTATTATTATTATTATTATTCTGCCGTAAAACGCATCGTGCAGCCTAAACCGTAAGTGCTAGAGACTTGAAACTTGGCCAGAAGGTAGTACAAAAATCGAGGAGAGGTTCAGAGAATATGAGCTAGATTGGCCAATAGGTGGCGCTACAGTGCAAAAAACAAAAAAATTGCATATTTTTGCTTAAATCTCATCAACCCTTTGTCACAGACTCAAGTGTCTTATATCTTTGGAATCCTTGGGTCAAGCCGAACAAAAAAGGCCTCAAGGATTTCATTTCCGGTATGCAAATTTTTCCTCCATTTTGGATTTAGTCCAAAACCTACTTTTGCGAACTAGTCCCTGGTTTTTCGCCCGATCGGAACCAAACCAGTGCAGAAATATTCACAGGAGTCTGAAGATCAATAATTATCGAAAAAAATGTAAAATTTCGATCCACGGTTGCTAAGGGGTATCAAAACGTTCGCAGGAGGCGGAGCTAATTATACGAAAATGGCTATAACTCGTGAACGAAATGAGATATTTTCACCAAACTCGGTACACATATGTATGAGCTCAAGTTGAGGTCACAGTAAAAAAATCGCGGTGATTGGCCTCATGGTGGCGCTATAATATGAAAAAAACATAAAACAGGCTATAACCACCTGACCGTTAGTCCGATTGACTTGAAAATTGGTATGCAGTGTCTTGGTCCAAGGTGCCATGTATGTCTATGAGGACATTGGTGTATCTCAAAAAACATGGCCGCTATCGGCCAATGAAGTTTGAGCACCTATTAGACAAGGTTAACGGAGGCCGATCGGAACAAAACTCAGTGGGCATGTTCGGCTCAAGCCCCTAGAGGTCTGTAAGAATTTTGAAAGAAATCGGCCACTAGTTGGCGCTAACGAGTTTTGTGGCTCTGTAATCCCGTGGTGTTACACTTATCGTCACAAAATGCATATCATATGATAGATCTGCTCATGCTGAACAACTTTGCCTCTAGAACCATTGCTGTCAATCAAACAGTTCATTAAATATTCATGAATATGTTAAAAACCTACTTTTGCGAACTAGTCCTAGGTTTTTCGCCCGATCGGAACCAGACCAGTCTAGGACAATTCTCTGGACTCTCTAGATCAATAATTATCAAAAAAAAGTTGAACTTTTGCATTTGGATTGCTGTAATAGGGTCATTTATAAAATGGGCGTGGCAAAATGCAATCAAAAGCCTATAAATCCTAAACAAAAACTCAGAACTTCACAAAAATTGGTGAGCATATGTGACATACCATCATTAACAAGCATGCAAAATTTTATGGAGATTGGACCAAAGGTGGCGCTATAACTGTTAAAAAGCTTTAAAACCATATATTTCCTATGGTAAATGGTCTTTTTCATCTATTATGTCAGTAGTTACATGCTTGCTAAATAAATCTTAATAACTTTTGATGCTTTTATGCTTAAAGGCCTTAAAGGCCTTAATTGCTTGAACCCCGATAAATGCTGCTTGTTATTATTATTATTTTCCCCTAAAACGCATCGTACAGCCCAAACCGTAAGTGCTAGAGACTTGAAACTTTGCCAGATGGTAGTACAAAAATCGAGGAGAGGTTCAGAGAATATGAGCCAGATTGGCCTATAGGTGGCGCTACAGTGCAAAAACCAAAAAAATGGCATATTTTTGCTTAAATCTCACCAACCCTTTGTCACAGACTCAAGTGTCTTATATCATTGGAATCCTTGGCTCAAGCCGAACAAAAAAGGCCTCAAAGATTTCCTTTCCGGTATGCAAATTTTCCGCCATTTTGGATTTTGTCCAAAACCTACTTTTGCGAACTAGTCCTAGGTTTTTTGTCCGATCGGAACTAAACCAGTGCAGAAATGTTCTCTGGAGTCTGAATATAAATAATTATTAAAAAAAAGTTTAAATTTCGATTCACGGTCGCTAAGGGGCGCCAAAACGTTCGAAGGAGGCGGAGCTAGTTTTACTAAAATGGCTATAACTCCAGAAGTAAATGAGTTATCTTCACCAAACTTGGTACACATGTGTAAGAGGTCAATCTAAGGTCACAGTAAAGAAATCGCGGTGATTAGCCACATGGTGGCGCTATAACATTAAAAAAACATAAAACAGGCTATAACCACCTGACCGTTTGTCCGATTGACTTGAAAATTGGTATGCAGTGTCTTGGTCCAAGGTGCCATGTATGTCTATGAGGACATTGGTGTATCTCGAAAAACATGGCCGCCATCGGCCAATGAAGTTTGAGCACCTATTAGACAAGGTTAACGGAGGCCAATCAGAACGAAACTCAGTGGGCATGTTCGGCTCAAGCCCCTAGAGGTCTGTAAGAATTTTTAAAGAAATCGGCCACTAGTTGGCGCTAACGAGTTTAATGGCTCTGTAATCACGTGGTGTTACACTTATTGTCACAAAATGCATATCATTTGATAGATCTGCTCATGCTGAACAACTTTGCCTCAAGAACTATTGCTGTCAATCAAACCGTTCATTAAATATTTATAATTATGTTAAAAACCTACTTTTGCGAACTAGTCCTAGGTTTTTCGCCCGATCGGAACCAAACAAGTCTAGGACAATTCTATGGACTCTCTAGATAAATAATTATCAAAAAAAAGTTGAACTTTAGCATTTTTCGCATGGGTATATTGGGTCATAAAGAAAATGGGCGTGGCAAAATGCACTCAAAAGCTTATAAATCCTAAACGAAAACTCAGAACTTCACGAAAATTGGTGAGCATATGTGCCATAACATTCTAAACAAGCATGTAAAATTTCATGAAGATCGGACGATAGGTGGCGCTATAACTGTTAAAAAGCTTGCCTGTATTGGCTGTAAATGGACTTTTCCATCTATTATTTCAGTGGTTAAAAGCTTTCTAAATAAATCTTAATGTCTTAAATGCTTATGTGCTTAAAGGCCTTAAATGCTTGAACCCCGATAAATGCTGCTTGCAGCTTTAATTATTATTATTATTATTTTCCCCTAAAACGCATCGTACAGCCCAAACCGTAAGTGCTAGAGACTTGAAACTTTGCCAGATGGTAGTACAAAAATCGAGGAGAGGTTATCAAAATATGAGCCAGATTGGCCAATAGGTGGCGCTACAGTGCAAAAACCAAAAAAATGGCATATTTTTGCTTAAATCTCACCAACCCTTTGTCTCAGACTCAAGTGTCTTATATCATTGGAATCCTTGGCTCAAGCCGAACAAAAAAGGCCTCAAGGATTTCCTTTCCGGTATGCAAATTTTCCGCCATTTTGGATTTTGTCCAAAACCTACTTTTGCGAACTAGTCCTAGGTTTTTTGTCCGATCGGAACCAAACCAGTGCAGAAATGTTCTCTGGAGTCTGAATATAAATAATTATTAAAAAAAAGTTTAAATTTCGATTCACGGTCGCTAAGGGGCGCCAAAACGTTCGAAGGAGGCGGAGCTAGTTTTACTAAAATGGCTATAACTCCAGAAGTAAATGAGTTATCTTCACCAAACTTGGTACACATGTGTAAGAGGTCAATCTAAGGTCACAGTAAAGAAATCGCGGTGATTGGCCACATGGTGGCGCTATAACATGACAAAAACATAAAACAGGCTATAACCACCTGACCGTTTGTCCGATTGACTTGAAAATTGGTATGCAGTGTCTTGGTCCAAGGTGCCATGTATGTCTATGAGGACATTGGTGTATCTCGAAAAACATGGCCGCCATCGGCCAATGAAGTTTGAGCACCTATTAGACAAGGTTAACGGAGGCCAATCAGAACGAAACTCAGTGGACATGTTCGGCTCAAGCCCCTAGAGGTCTGTAAGAATTTTGAAAGAAATCGGCCACTAGTTGGCGCTAAAGAGTTTAATGGCTCTGTAATCACGTGGTGTTACACTTATCGTCACAAAATGCATATCATTTGATAGATCTGCTCATGCTGAACAACTTTGCCTCAAGAACTATTGCTGTCAATCAAACCGTTCATTAAATATTTGTAATTATGTTAAAAACCTACTTTTGCGAACTAGTCCTAGGTTTTTCGCCCGATCGGAACCAAACAAGTCTAGGACAATTCTATGGACTCTCTAGATAAATAATTATCAAAAAAAAGTTGAACTTTAGCATTTTTCGCATGGGTATATTGGGTAATAAATAAAATGGGCGTGGCACAATGCACTCAAAAGCCTATAAATCCTAAACGAAAACTCAGAACTTCACAAAAATTGGTGAGCATATGTGCCATAACATTGTAAACAAGCGTGCAAAGTTTCATGGAGATCGGACAATAGGTGGCGCTATAACTGTTAAAAAGCTTGCCTGTATTGGCTGTAAATTGACTTTTCCATCTATTATTTCAGTGGTTAAAAGCTTTCTAAATAAATCTTAATGTCTTAAATGCTCATGTGCTTAAAGGCCTTAAATGCTTGAACCCCGATAAATGCTGCTTGCAGCTTTAATTAGGGGTTCAAGCATGAAATGCTGAAACCCTATTGTAATTGTAAGGATTTTTATTAGGGGTTCAAGCATGAAATGCTGAAACCCTATTGTAATTGTAAGGATTTTTATTATTATTATTCTTCCCTAAAACGCATCGTGCAGCCAAAACCGTAAGGCCTAGAGACGTGATACTTGGTCAAATGGTAGTAGTATTGCTCGCTACTCAGATACACGGACTTAGCCTAATCGGCCCATAGGTGGCGCTACAGCGACCAAAAGCGCGAAACTGCTCATAACTCCTAGACTGTATGTCGTAGACTCAAGTGTCTTATATCCATGTAATCAAGACCTCATGGCAAACAAAATGTATATCTCCGATTTCATTTCCGGTATGCAAATTTTTCCGCAATTTTGAATTTTGTCAAAAACCTACTTTTGCGAACTAGTCCCTGGTTTTTTGTCCGATTGGAACCAAACCAGTGCAGAAATGTTCTCTGGAGTCTGGTTACCAATAATTATCGAAAAAAAATTTAAATTTCGATTCATGGTTTCTAGGGGGCGCTAATTGATTTTTGTGGAAAGAGCCTATTTTACTAAAACGGCTATAACTCGAGAAGTAAATTAGATATCTTCACCAAACTTGGTACATATGTGTATGAGTTCAATTTGGGGTCACGGTAACAAAGTCGCGACGATTGAACACTAGGTGGCGCTATAACATGAAAAAAACATAAAACAGGCTATAACCACCTGACCGTTAGTCTGATTGACTTGAAAATTGGTATGCAGTGTCTTGGTCCAAGGTGCCATGTATGTCTATGAGGACATTGGCGTATCTCGAAAAACATGGCCGCCATCGACCAATACAATTTGAGCACCTATTAGACAAGGCTAACGGAGGCCGATCGGAACGAAACTCGATGGGCATGTTCGACTCATGGCCCTAGAGGTCTGTAAGAGTTTTGAACGAAATCGGCCACTAGTTGGCGCTAACGAGTTTTATGGCTCTGTAATCACGTGGTGTTACACTTATTGTCACAAAATGCATACCATTTGATAGATCTCCTCTTGTTGAACAACTTTGCCTCAAGAACCATTGCTGTCAATTAAACCGTTCATTAAATATTTGTAATTATGTTAAAAACCTACTTTTGCGAACTAGTCCTAGGTTTTTCGCCCGATCAGAACCAAACGAGTCTAGGACAATTCTATGGACTCTCTAGATCAATAATTATCAAAAAAAAGTTGAACTTTTGCATTTTTCGCACGGGTATATTGGGTCATAAAGAAAATGGGCGTGGCAAAATGCACTCAAAAGCCTATAAATCCTAAACGAAAACTCAGAACTTCACGGAAATTGGTGAGCATATGTGCCACTACATCATTAACAAGCATGCAAAATATCATGGAGATCGGACTATAGGTGGCGCTATAACTGTTAAAAAGCTTGCCTGTATTGGCTGTAAATGGACTTTTCCATCTATTATTTCAGTGGTTAAAAGCTTTCTAAATAAAACTTAATGTCTTAAATGCTTATGTGCTTAAAGGCCTTAAATGCTTGAACCCCGATAAATGCTGCTTGCAGCTTTAATTATTATTATTTTTCTTCTCCGCTAAAACGCATCGTGCAGTCCAAACCGTAAGTGCTAGAGACTTGAAACTTGGCCAGAAGGTAGTACAAAAATCGAGGAGAGGTTCAGAGAATATGACCCAGATTGGCCAATAGATGGCGCTACAGCGCAAAAAACAAAAAAATTGCACATTTTTGCTTAAATCTCATTAACCGTTTGTCACAGACTCAAGTGTCTTATATCATTGGAATCCTTGGCTCAAGCCGAACAAAATTGGCCTCAAGGATTTCATTTCCGGTATGCAAATTTTTCCGTCATTTTGGATTTTGTCCAAAACCTACTTTTGCGAACTAGTCCTAGGTTTTTTGCCCGATCAGAACCAAACCAGTGCAGAAATGTTCTCTGGTGTCTGAAGATCAATAATTATCGAAAAAAAGTTAAAATTTCGATCCACGGTTGCTAAGGGGCATCAAAACGTTCGCAGGAGGCGGAGCTAATTATACAAAAATGGCTATAACTCGTGAACGAAATGAGATATTTTCACCAAACTCGGTACACATATGTAAGAGCTCAAGTTGAGGTCACAGTAAAAAAATCGCGGCGATTGGCCACATGGTGGCGCTATAACATGAAAAAAACATAAAACAGACTATAACCACCTGACCGTTAGTCCGATTGACTTGAAAATAGCGTGCCGCACGAGTGCTATTTTTAGACCGCAAGGCCGCGTGACGTCAGCAACGTAAACCGGAAGGGGGTCAACATAGAAGCGCGCTCGCTTATGATTCATGCTAGTACTGCTTGTTTTCTGCCGGTTATCCCTCAAATAAGAACATGCCGAGTAAACACTGCTGCTATGGAACTTGCAGAAACGACTCCAGACACTATGACCGTCCACATATGAAGGATGTATTCTTTATTCGTTTCGTTTCCCGAAGCCAAAAACCCAGAGGGATAAATGTGAACGATGGGTCAACTTGTGCGGACGTCCAAAAGACCAGTTCAATGCATTAAAACATTATTTTGAATGAATGAACAACTCTCTCTCTCTCTATATATATATATATATATATGTATATATATATATATATATATATATATATATAGTTAACGTTACTTGTAGGTGCTACTACTGCCTTGAATGACATGTATTTATCATAAAAGTCATATGTAGGCCTACTTTCTTAAAATACTCTTATTTAAATATGTAAGACATGTTCAGCCTCTGCCTTTTTCTAGCAAGCCTGGTCATGCTACAGGTAGGTCCTAGATCTGACAGATTTACTTTTTCTGTAGTAAGGAAACAGCCTTAGGGGGAGGGTAAAATAATTGAGAGAATTTAGATTTGATATTAATAAAAAATTAAGTGTTGTTGGTTGTGACCAAGTAGCATTAGCGATCGCTAAACAAAAAATAAATACATTAATAATAATAATATAAATTACCCCCAACAACTGTCAGACGTAAGACAACCAGAGGACATAGTATATATGACAGACAGGACATAGGGTGGTAAAAGATAGCTTGTTGAAACTGCAAAATGTCACTGTCAGTGGCGTAAGGCGATGTTTTTTGGGGGAGAAATTCTGTCGATAACAATCTACCTCTGGATCAGGTCGGCTTTTTTCCCCGTCTTTTTCAGCCCTCTACACTCAAGCCATCTCTTCAATTGAATATTTGTATGTTCTTCTACTTCTATACCAGTGAATTTGGCACCGGGGACATCATTCTCGGACAGAGTTAGCAGGTTTAGCTCAGTAGACATCTCGTCCGTAAACTGTTTACATGCGTCTAGCATGAGTGACACGCGCGAGTTTGACCCCCCTAGCAACCGTCGCTAGCTTAATGAATATTAATGAGAAAAGGTGACGTATATCGTGCGGTACGCTATTGGTATGCAGTGTCTTGGTCCAAGGTGTCATGTATGTCTATAAGTACATTGGTGTATCTCAAAAAACATTGCCGTCATTGGCCAATGAATTTTGAGCACCTATTAGACAAGGTTAACTGAGGCCAATCGGAACGAAACTCGATGGGCATGTTCGACTCATGGCCCTAGAAGTCTGTAAGAATTTTGAAAGAAATCGGCCACTAGTTGGCGCTAACAAGTTTTATGGCTCTGTAATCACGTGGTGTTACACATATCGTCACAAAATGCATATCATTTGATAGATCTGCACATGCTGAACAACTTTGCCTCAAGAACCACTAATGTCAATCAAACCGTTCATTAAATATTCGTGAATATGTTTAAAACATACTTTTGCAAACTAGTCCCTGGTTTTTCGCCCGATCGGAACCAAACCAGTCTAGGACAATTCTCTGGACTCTCTAGATTAATAATTATCAAAAAAAAGTTGAACTTTTGCATTTGGATGGCTGTAATAGGGTCATTTATAAAATGGGCGTGGCAAAATACATTATAAAGCCTATAAATCCTAAATGAAAACTCAGAACTTCATGAAAATTGGTGAGCATATGTGTCATAACATCATTAACAAGCATGCAGCATTTTATGGAGATCAGACCATAGGTGGCGCTATAATTGTTAAAAAGGTTTAAAACCATATATTTCCTATGGTATATTGCCTGTATTGGCTGTAAATGGTATTTTCCATCTTTGATCATATAATGTTCATATCATAATGTTCAAAACCAGTGCAGTAGAATTCTCTGGACTGTCTAGATCAATAATTATCAGAAAAAGTTGAACTTTTTGATTTTCATTCAAAATTTTCAATTCAAATACAATTCAAATCCAAATAAGTGGTATTTTACTGCCCCCTGCTGTTTAAAATAGTAATTCATATTTAGACTTTATAAAAATCACTCTTTTAACATTTACAATCACATTTAGTGAAAAGTTTTTTTTTTTTTTTTTGATAAAGTGTGTGCGGTTTCGTTTTCTTAAGTACCAGTTCAAGTACAGTTTTTAACACCGGAATTGTTTAAAAAATACAGAGTATAGGTACTGGTATTGGATAAAACCAAACCAATACCCAACCCTAATAATAAGTAACATCTCTATATTTTGTTTGCAAGAAACTATTAACTTCACAAAGCTTCGTACATGTGGAGAACAAGTTATTTGAAGAAACTTGCAAGATGTTATGGACTTCTGATGCTAAGAGGGCTCACAGTATATTCTAAACTATCAATAATTTCAACTGTAAGATTGAGGCTGTAATACCATTGTTATCCACTAGATGGAGCAGCAGCATTACAGATACAGTATTTTGAATGCTTTTTTCCAGCTTTCAGCATGTTAACAAATAAATTATTAAGGTATTTTGTATTATCATGATGGACTGTAGCCTACTATAGTTTTATATTATTGGATCACAAAGAAAAATGTGAAATGCTTAATGACCATTAAAAGTTAAATCCCAATAAAACATATCTCAATAAAACATATCTTGTGTGTTTTTGTGTACGCATTTGTAAAACTCTGTATCAAGTATTATTGTTTAAGCTTATTTTTTCTCTGTGTTTTAACGTATCCTTTTTATGCACATTTGTATTAGTCTTTTATTTCAGTACATTACAAGAAGCATAACTGGCAAATGTTTACAACTCTAGGAATTACAATAGTAAAACAGACATATGACTCTAAACAAGCATGCAAAATTTCATGGAGATTGGGCCATACGTGCCTCTAAAAAAGTAAAAAAGCTCAAGAATGATAATTCTATTTTTTTATGGAAAATTCCCACTAAATGGCAGTATCACTTATTAGTACATTCTGTAACTAATATTGTAACAAATTTCATTTGAAATGATATTTAATCTTTACAAAATCATTATAATAACATTACAAATCACTTTTTTTTTCTAGGTTTACCAGTTTATTGTTCATTTTAGGTATATTATTTTCAATAAATGTATATGATTACAATGAAAACTGAAAATTGTGTTTTAAATGGGAAACATGTAATAAGCATTTTTTAAGTCCAACTGAAATCAAAATTGACCCTATTTACTTTGTTAGCGCATATTACTAGTCTTGTGGTGAACAATTAATCCGTGCAAGATAAAACACAGAAAAAAATTGTTTGCCATCGTAATCTTTAATCAAAGTCTGAAAAGTTACTTCCGGTCTGGAATGGCGTTCCTTCTCTGATGACGTAGGTTTGAGGACTTGGGTTGGGAAACGCTTAACCACTCCCCTCAAATCGTTAGTCTGTAATGAGCGAGAGATGGAGAGGAGGAGCACTAGAGTAAAACCCTGCCCTCTGTTCAATATTCCGTTTCACTGGGATATACGTCACAGCACTGGAGAAAAGTCATTTGCAACTCACTTCAAGCGGACTTTAAAATATCTATATCTATAACAAAATGTGTTTAAGGATTTTTTATTAGAGTTAATAAGGAAAATGTGCCATTAAAAAAATACATGGAATCAAACCAAGTCATAGAAAACAAAACTGTATATTATTGACAGAATAATACAATGTTTATTTTAAAACAATGCATATGAAAATAAGTAATATGAAATAGTGAGAGAAAATGCATCAATTAATTCATTGAATTGACATTTTTTGCATATTGAACTATGTCTCTGTGGTAAATTATTATTTTTTTAATAATCACATTAAATGAAAATACATAATTGTGAAGTATTAGATTTGAAAGGACAGAATATAGAAATAAAATGTAAAAAACTACATATCAAAACAAATAAAAAGTTAAATAGTAACTAAAAAAACATAAATTTGATAAAAACTTATTTTTTAAACTGTAAGAAAATATTAGAAAAATATCCAACAGTTGTAAATAAATATTCATTAGTTCATTCATTAATTTCAATTGTTTCACATATGAAAGTAGAAAAGTATTTGTGTTAATATATGTTAAAAACTATATTGCACATTAAATAAGAATAATTTTGAAGTATAAAATAGTTTGAATATAAAACAGAATATAAAAATTAAACTAAAAATATCAACAATAAAAGGCTTTTTAACTTTAGCATCCTACTGAGTGCCTGGACTTGGATTTTCTCCAAATTGTTTTTATGAACATTTACCCCTTCCATGAGCACCAGAGGATACAAGGGATACCAGCAGCGCTCCAGTTTCCTTTGGTCTAATAAAAATAAAGCATTCATTCCTTTTAAATGAGTTTAAAATGTTGTTGCATTTTGAAAGCAAAGGTAACGTTCAATAAAAATAAATTTAGTACATTAAAGAGGCAATAAACAATAAAAAAAGAAGTCCACATAAAATATTAAATTACAAAATAAAATAAAAACTCAAGATCAACAATAAAAAAATAAACATTAATTCATTCCTTTAGAATGCATTGAAAAAATATTTTGAAATCAAAAATATAATTTTCAATAAAAAATATAGTTGTTAAATATATTAAAGAAGCAATATAGAGTAAAAAGACAAGTTCATATAAAATGTGAAATTATATAAAAATGTTAATTAAAAAAAATATATATATCAACAATAAAAAAAAAAAAAACATTCATTCATTCATTCCTTTTGAATGCATTGAAGAAAAACAAAATTGTAAAAGCAAAGATAACATTCAATAAATAGTATAGTTGTTAAGTAGTGTAGGTGTACATTAATAACAATAAAAAAGCATAACAACAAACAAGAAGTAGGGCAAGTGGTGACAGGGAAAGTGAAACTGAATATGAAAATTGAAAGTAAACACAATACTATTGTGACTTAACCTCCCAATTACACACCACCAAAAATGTTGTGCTTGTGCTGCAACATTTTCAAGAGAGTCAACAGAGGTTAGCAATGAGCAGACAAAGACCAATAAGACCCAGGATCTGGCTAAATGTAACAAGACAGTGGAGATGATGGAGGAAGAAGCCAGACAGGATCTGATGGAGGGAGGAGGCAAAAGATGACTAAGAGGAGAAGATGGAGGTAAGAGGCAGGGTGGAACCAGGAGACAGTCTGACATTGGTGTAGTTGTGAACAGTGTAAATCCAGGCAGAGATGGTGACAAAGGAGACTTAAAGCTATGACCAACTGCAGCAAAACACACTTGCAGCTGGGCAGGACCAGTGGTGATTAAGATGACATGGAACTGGACTGAAGTAGTGGCAACAAAGACATCTAATTACTGGGCTGAACCAGCAGAGATGAAGGCATCTCCTTGATAGTTGACTGAACCAGTGAAAACTGAAGATGGTTTAATGTGGCATAATCCAGGTCATCCCATGACAATATTTCAGTGGGCACTCAGCTCAGTCCTCATTGATGACAGTGTGGTTGGGGCTTCAGTCTATGCAGGACCACACCACTACAATTCTATCTATCACAGACAAGATTGGCTTCTGTGAAACACAACAACTGGAGATAAGCATTTCAGAAAGTTCAACACATGGCAATGTAAAATCACCTTGATTATGTTGATTTCCTCTTTTGAGAGCCAAGAACAGAAAGCTAAAGGTGCAATGAGCTCAAAGTAATAAAAATAAACAGACAACAATAGAAAGAGTTACCTTGTACGGTGATGAATCTGAATTGCTGCTGAACTGAGCCACACAGATGTAGTTCACAATGGTGATGATGGTGTGATGATCTGGACATTGTTGTCTGTAGTCAAACTGTTTTGTTCATTTGCAGAATGTAATCTTCAGCTGGTTTCTGGAGTTGAATATTGTCCTAATAATGAAGATGATCTGGTCATCAAAGCAGCGTAAGACATCTGATGTACCTATAGACAATGAGGATATGATTAGGATTTTTTACACTTTACAATTTATACCAGTAAATAATGTACTTATAAAAAAATTGTGCTTAAAGCAATTTAATACAATATCCATATACCACAAACATATATTACAGAGTAATGAATGTTCTAACCAATTTGAAAGATAAAAATAGTCTTACCTGTTTATCAATACTTGAAGTGTTGGAATATGATGAGAATGAAGCAGCGATGAAGCATCTTTGTCTTTCCTTTCTTTTTTATATATCATCCCATTTATTGTTTTGGTGCAAAGAATTTATTTTTTACACCACCTTTTGAAGTACTTTACTATAGATTTGCCAACAGTATGATGCAGGTCTCCATACAAATTAATTGTAAAAATTATATTACACAGACATTTTGAAAAATAAAATACATCAAAGAAATAAATAAAAAGAAAGAAAGAATGAATGAATGAATGAATGAATGAATGAATGAATTAAAATGAATAAAATGTTTGTGTGGGTGTTAAGGCCATTGATTATATATATATATATATATATATATCTTTTTTTTCTTTTTTTTTTTACGTATATTTAAAGAATAAAATATTATCAGTTCATTATGATAATTCAACAGGAATATGGAAATTTGGCCTTAACACCCACTAAAAATCCCAATAACTAATGCTGCCTTCACGTGCTATCAGAAATGTCCCATTTCTGACTTCTTAAGTCATGATTATGAGTTTGACATGTTAATGTGTTTTGTTGTACTGAAAAATAGTATTTTTGATAGCATCTATAGTGATTATTGCTTGTTTCTTTCAAAAATCTTATTGATGAACATTCTGTTGTTGAAGATTTTTAATAACTATTATGTTAAAGGTATAGCGGAGGATTTTTTACTTCCGGGTGGATCACCTATACTATTGGTCCTCCTAATTGTTAATCATTCTGGTGAATCAATTAAACTTATTCAAAAAGTGGAGAGGCCGGGTCTTATTTAAAATTCGGAAAGATCCTCCACTATACCTTTAAATTTCCAACAAAAAAAATGTATTTACACTAATTCTGATAGCACGTGAAGGCAGCATAAATTCCCACAGAGGCCGTCCAGTGTTAGTCATCCACCTCTGTATCCACCCCCGCCCCCCCCCCCCCCCCCCTCTAGATGGACGTTGCACTATAACAGCCACTTTAGCACAATGCAGTCATGATAGCTGAAGTATGTAGGCATGATATCAATCTTTATTTTATCCAAAATGTCAATATCTTTAAAGTATACATGGTCAATTAACGTGCCATTTTCAGTTGTTGCATTTTCAACTATTTGTGTGAAGCCAAAATGCTGCATGACATCATGAATAGTTGATTTATTGAAAATGTTTTCATTGAAATCTCCTAGAATTATTTTTCCACCTGATAAGCTGTTTATTTGATGAATTAAGTTAATCAAGTTATCTCTAAATAACGCTATGTTATATGATGAAGGTCTGTATACAACTGCCACAGTTGTATTTAAGTCTTGTATATTGCACATTAGACATTCAATGTTAATACATGGTAAATGAACTAAAGCAGCTTTTACATTCTCTCTGTGATATATACCAACACCACCATGATTTTCCTCTTTTAGTTTAGCAAAAACATCTTTACTTGTGTCATATGCAACACTTCGTGGTTTGTCATGGAAATGGTATCCGGAAAGACTGATATCGTTCTCTGTATAGTTTGGTTTTAGCCACGTCTCTGTTATACAAATCATATCTGCTTGACAATATCTATTATCTTGCCGAATATCTAAAATATGTGAAATGAGCCCTTGGACATTGTGTAACATCATTTGAAATTTTACATTTTCTGTGGTTTCACATGGATCAATGAAAGGAGGCATTCTCTGTAGAGCTTCCTCAATGTTGTCTTTTGCATAAATAACTTTTTCTGTGAAATCTTCTATTATGAGTCCATCAAGAGAGGTAACTCGACTTAATGCTACATATGCTTGTCCTGGAGCAAATATATTTTTCAATGAAACAACAGCTTTGTTCACGGTCAGACCTTGCACTTTGTGAACTGTGGAAGCCCATGCTAATTTCAAAGGAAACTGTCTTCTGACACCACCACTGCTTGTTACTTTCTCTTCTTCAGGCTCGATTGCTGTACTTTTCTCCAGTCCAGGTTTTAAACATGGATTTTTACCTCTTGCTTCTTTGCCAGCTCGTTCATCATCAAATTCAATGTATATTTTTGATGGAAATATTTCATCATTTTCATAACAGAATTCTTTAATTGTCCCAAAAATTCCATTCACAAGACCATCTGATACATTGATATTTTTCAGTAGCATTACTCGAGCATTGATCGCTAATTCAAGGGATTTTTCCAAAGAACTGTTGTGAACTCTGATATGAAACCCATCCTTTTTTTCCATTCGGCCAGTTTTAGCATTTCTCTCAAAATCTTGGGCATTCACAGTAACAATGTCAGAGCATATTTTGTGCACCATTTTTAGATTATGTTCATCAACCTCACTATTAGTTGCATAAATATGGATATCTGTACTCTCATCACCATCACCTGTTTCACATGTTTTTAGCATAGTAATATCCTCTTCAAGCATTACTTCATCTTTTTTACGTTGCCTTAAACGATTTAATAATTCTGCAAACTGTTTGTCCTTCTGGCGCATGATCTCTGTAAGTTCAACCAAACTGAAGTTAGTTTCCCAAAGATTCACACTGTTCACTGGTTCGGTGTAAAGTGGTTTTCCTTTGACAGGAGACAGCTGATAAAAATCTCCAACTGCTATAACAGAAACCTTTCCGAATGCAGAGTAATCACCTGTTTGTTTGATCTGTCTTAATCTTCCATGAATATATCCTAGAAGTTTATGATCAACCATAGAAATTTCATCGATTATTAATATTTGCAGTTTTCCAAGTTTGGATCTCAAGGAATTAATTTTTTCATCTCCAAGTGGTTGATATGGCAGTGAAGCATTTATTCCGATGCAGAGACTGGAATGTACAGTAGACCCATTAATTTGATAGGCAGATACACCAGTAGGAGCACTTAATAGCACATGTGTCTCATCTGGGTTGTCTGTTAACTTTGAAAGTATGCGACAGGTTTCATAATAGATGGCTTTAATCAGTACTGACTTTCCAACACCTCCTGGACCAGATATGAACACATGAAATGGATCTGGGTTTTCACCTTGCACTTTTGCTAAACACCATTGCTGCACTTTGTAAAAGATTTCTGACTGCTTTTCATTCAAAGAACGCAGTAAACCCATGGCATCTTGCTTTGTCATAGCTGATGGATTGTTTTCTACTGTAGAAGTACCCACATTTGGTAATAGATCAGGAATGATATCATCACCTTCTGTTTCTATTTGGTCTTTCTTACTCTCCAGACATTCGAGACGTTCAAGTTCTGCTTCTGGACAGATTTGGGCCCAAGCATCTTCCATTGGTCCATGTTGTTCTAAATCATCTTGAGCTCTTTGTATTGTGTCTGCTTCTTTCTCAAATTTTCCCATGTTATTGTCCACTATCATTTTCACTGACTCACTAACTGACTCATCATTTGAAATTGTTACAAATCCAGTCTCATAAAAATCCTTATGTGTAGTGAAATTTGTTGGTTTCAATTGATCTCGCACAAAATGAGGCAAAAACAATTCTAAAATACTTTGATGATAATTTTCAGAATTTTTAGTGGGTGAAAAACGAGCATATCGCACAATTGCAGACTCTGTACGAGTTCTTTTTCTCACAAATCCCATGTCATTCTCCAGTCTTACTCTGTCTGAACATTTTTCAGATGCAGTCAAAACTCTGTATTCTGATGCAAAGGTTGCTAAACACATTCCACTGAATTCATCTGTATGTGGACGGGCTCTGTATCTGTCTGAGATGCTTTTCATCCATATGCCATCACCGTCATCTTCTCCACATTCAGCTTTTTTATGTATGGTGTTTAAGGGTAAACTCATTCTAATTTGATTAGTACCAGTTGGAATAAACACCACTTTCCTTGATCCTTCTTTAAGTCTCATGTTAGTCAGTCGATACACACTCTCTTGAGCTGAGACCTCTCGATTATGTAAAAACACACTTCCTAGTTTTCTTAAAGCCTGTTTTGCATCCATATTACCTTGATTGTGTGCTTCTCTTTGAGCGTTAGCCAACAGCAATCCCATTTCTCTCTCAGCTTTAGAGATATACGAAATTATATATACTATACATGAGTAAGCATCAACAACAAACTGTATGTCCATGTTTGCATTCCAGCATCGTAATAGATCTGGGTTATATTGATTCACCCATACATCATTTGGCTTTCTCTTCAACACAACACTTGTTTTCTTTGTCATTTTATTGTAAGCCATTTCAAATGTCTCTTGATTTATACCAATAGATTCAAACATACAGTCAACTGAGTCAAAGACAGCATCACTATTCAACAAACATTCTCTCACTCTTTTCATTATAGCTTCGGCTAGATCTTTTGATATTTGTTGGCAGTTGTTTGTCTTTTTGCATTTATCTTCATTTTTTTCATCATCTGTTTCTTTTTCATCTTTATCACTCTTGCTGCTTCTTGTAATGAAAGTATTTTTGCTTGGGGGACGTGGGAAGTTGAACCGACAGACAGTTCCTTTCTTTTTACATGTTTTTGAATGTCTTTTGCTGTGTTGTTGGACAGTGCTCACAATTTCATGCATTTCTTCCTCCTGTTCAGGCGGCATTTCACAAGTGACATATTGATCAACAAATGCTACAACTTCATCATCGTCATCTCTGTCCACTTGTGGTGCATTTTCAACCCAAAAGAGACAATGTGTATGAGGAGATCCACGTTGCTGAAATTCAATTCGATAGAAATAATCTATTATTTTTCCGATTGGCTGGGCTGGCGACATGATCACATCTTTTAGAAAGCAATGAAATCGATGGTCAAACATTCTGGCAGCAGTTACAGGATTGCGTTTAAGCATCCCACATCTATCAGACCAGTCCAGTTCATGAATAGGAGTTTCACAGCCCTCTTGTTTCACAATAGATTGCATTAGCTCTGGCCATCGCAAGTCTGCTGATGAAAATGAGCAAAACCATGTTGGGATACCTAATTGTCTCACCATTGCAAACAAATCTTTTTGAACACTTTGCCAAAAAACAGGGCTCCCTCTCACTGGCTTCAAGAATTTATAACCCTGATCAAAATTTAAAATCTTTTGCAATGACTCTTTGTTTGTTAGCATTTCTGCAGTAATTTTTGTTTTGTTGCTTGTGTCATGACCTTTCCGCAAAGCAATAGATACATTTGAGATAACTTGATTTAGCTCAGACAAATATTGTCCATAAAAGATGTAATCTAGGTTTTGAGCAAAACGTCCATCTGCATTTAGGATTCTATTATTTAAATATCTAGACAGTGTTAATTTTTCAGGTCGTTGATCATGAAATGTTCCTGTTCCTTTTGGGAAGAGAACTGGAAAACATTTGGCTTCATTGGTTTCATCCATTAACATTCTTACTGGATTATTGCCTTCTGCTGGTGCCATTGACATAATTCCATCAAAATGTTGATCTAAAACCTCTTGTGCAATGTCCACTGGCTGTAAACATGTATCCATAAACAAACCATGTTGCTGTCGATCATGAAGTGTTTCATCAGTGATCTCTTCGTCCTCATTCTCAATAGTGTGCTCTTTATCAACACACATGTCCTGACATCCATCCAAATTTTGTTCAGTGTTATCACTTGTTTCATTGACCTGTTCCTCTGTTTTACTTAAAGGATTAATCCAAGTTTCACTAAACTCAACATCTCTATACCACTTGTTATTTTCTTTTAAGTATGCCAAAGCAGTTTTGACATGATCAGTGTGCACAAATTTATATTCATAATGTCCTTTGTATGTTAATTTTCTCTTAAGTTTTACTCGTATCATTAAGTCATTTTCTGTTCTTGGTAAAACATTCACCACATCTGTAACATTAGATGGAACACAAGTCACTGGTCCATGAACCCCATTCTGTCCTCCTCGTGGTAATGCCAGCATCTTCATGAATGGAATATTCTTTGCTATTAGATGAGCTTCAAGAGAGTTTAAACAGCTCAATTCAACAGGAATTGGATCCAGAGCGAGATTATTTGCTACACTTTCAGCAGGCATTTTACCTTCACTTATCTTTCTATCACATGTATGACAAATCCACAGAGATTCAGCTGGAGTATTTTTATAAACACAGACTTTACTGCAGTCTTCATTGCACTTATGCAAATAATTCATTGTTATACATTTTTCTGCAATATATCCTGCATGGACTGATTTTTGTAAATATGTACTTATTTTACAGTGTTTGACCTGCATTTTAAAGCAGCAACGATGACAAACTGAACAGACATAGTCAGGACCTGTAGATATTTTTTCTTTAAATTGCTCAATTACACAGTCAATCTGTTTCCTTTGGATTTGTGCGTCTCGTCGAGTTTCAGCATTTCTAATTTTAATACTATTGGCAAACCAATTATCATTTTTATATTTTTCTTTGTTGTAATCAATCACCTTAGACTTGTGCTTTTCATTTTCATTATATTTCTGAATACTGTACTTTTTAACTGACTGTTTATGTATTTCATTTTCCTTGTATTTATGAATACTATATTTCTTCACAGACTCTTTGTGTTTTTCATCTGTGCTATATTTACATATGCTATATTTTTTCACAGCATTACAATGCAAATCATTTGATGTGTATTTATCTGTGCTATATTTTTTTAGTTTTTCTTGATACTGTTCATTTTGTTTATACTTTTCAATGCCGGATTTAATTTTTTTCTCTTTGTATATTTCATTGTCATGATATCTTTTCTTTGCCTCCATTTTTTTCCCCTCTTTTAAGTCCTGATTACTGCTGTATAGCACTCTCTTTCTATAGAGTGTACGTGGGTCTGTTTTAGCATTTAACGATCCATGCAACATTGAATCTTCAAATGATGATTTACAAATGGAAGCACAGTTACCATCTGTTGTTTTTACACATACAACAACTTCATAGTGACAGCTATTGACATGTTTTAAGTAAATCCCATTGAATTGACAGCTATATCTATTTGAGACAGTTAAGGCTGAATATTTAAGCCACTTATCTTGACTGTATGTAAATATGTCCACACCAATTAAATCACTGGTTGCTTGTATTTCCAGCTCTGTTGCCCAAGTTCCAACATATTTCATTCTTGAACTGTTGATATAGTTTACAACTGAACTGTGTCCTTGTCTAAGATACTGAGTGTACCTTCCTTCATTCTGCAGTATGTGTGATACAACAGCACGCCTCAGTTTTCTGTGTTCTCGTTCACTTCCACTTACAGCATAAGCTACCGCTCTGAAAAAGCAGTTACCGTCACCCACAATTTCTTTGGTTTCACAAGGTTCAGCCATTTCAACAATCTCATTTGGATTATTCTGTTCGTTTACAACGTGTACAATGTTCAGCTTCAAGCAAATAGTTTTTTGTTGCTGTACTATTAATGGATTAAACTGAAAAGAAACACTGTCAGTTTGAGTAATGAATTCAACTTCAGAGGCATCTTCATTAGGGCAGGAAGAAAACAGTCCCGTTTTCTTTATTTGATCTGTGCTTGTGAAATCAGTCAAAGAAACACTGTCAGTTTGAGTAATGAATTCAACTTCAGAGGCATCTTCATTAGGGCAGGAAGAAAACAGTCCCGTTTTCTTTATTTGATCTGTGCTTGTGAAATCAGTCAAAGAAACACTGTCAGTTTGGGAAATAAATTCAACATCAGCTGCATTTTCATTGCTTGGGAATTCAGGCGATATTCCAGTGTTCTCTTGTGTACATGTTTCATTCATAAGTATTTGATCTGTGCTCATGAAATCAGTCATAGAGTGACTGCAACTTGCCATTTCTGAGTTTACACCTTTACTCACTCTTATTGCTTCAGTATTTTCCTCCACCACTGGATGGCACACCAATCGATCATGCTGACTGTGTTTGTCAATCACATTTGCCTGCACCCCAGTTAGCTCAAATGGACGATTATATGCTTTCAAAGATGCACCCAGTCTCTTAAAATGAATGCCCAAAGAGATTATGCTAGGATGGAAAACCACTACACTCTTACCACGAGCTGAAACTGTTCCATCACCGAGTCGTGCATGCGGATCAATCACTGCATACCATGAACCTTGTCTGACAGCTGCACATATGGTTTGCCTTATATTTACCAAACATGCATCAAACCTCTGGAATGCTTCATGTAATGCATCATCAAATGACATGGCAACACCTTGCAGACCTTCATCGTATCGATTAATTCCAAACAACCCAGTATATGACACAGAAGAATAGTTTATTGAAAAACAACAATCATTCAGTGTGTGTGTGTCAGGCAGCTCAGCAACTTCTATGTAGCCATTCACAGGATCGTTGATTTTGCCGGTGTCTCTCATGGCACTGTACAGGTCATCTCCACGCATCAGAACATCATTCAGGTCACTCGAGGTCCATCGCAACACATTTTTCACCTTACACATCAAGATTGCAGTTAAACTGTTTGCTGCACATTGCCTGCCGCTATTGTCGCCAAAACACTTTGCACCCTGATGGAAAGAGCCTCTGATGTACGATTTCTGTGGACACAAATCAGAAACAACTTTCATGGTCATGTTAACGGTACTATTATGATCCATGTTTTTAGCATCATTGTTTAGACCAGTTGTTAGACCAGTTGTTAGACCAGTTGTTAGACCAGTTGTTAGACCAGTTGTTAGACCAGTTGTTAGACCAGTTGTTAGACCAGTTGTTAGACCACTTGTTAGACCACTTGTTAGACCACTTGTTAGACCACTGTTATGACCACTGTTATGACCAGTTGTTAGACCAGTTGTTAGACCACTTGTTAGACCAGTTGTTAGACCACTGTTATGACCACTGTTATGACCACTGTTATGACCAAGTTTTATAGCCCCGTTGTGATGTACACAACGTTCTGTTACTTCTGCCAATTTTTTAAGAGGTGGCAGAGCCTCTTCAGGATCAGCAGCCATCCGGTCTGCCATCCTCTTCTTTGCGGCCTGGGAGCGCCGGGCTTGCTTTGTACGAGGCATCTGTACACACAAAAACAAATAAAATTACACATTATTGCATCACAATTCACAAACAGTACAATAAAGAATAAAACATCTAAAAATAAAATGCATTCGTGTTTGTTCACATTAAAACAAGATATTCTATTAATGATGATAATTTTGCATTTCAATGTTTAATTTGGTATTTATCAGATACAATGTTTTTATATGCAAAGATTTTAAAAATATATAAGCATTAACTTTATTGGATTATAAAATGTTTTGAGTTTAAAACTAAATAACAGAATAATAACTGGCAACTATTTAGATGACACATTAGCTTATCATAATACCAACACAGAACTAAATTAATTTTACACATATGTAACAAAGATAATATCATAAATCTACATAGTAAATATGCTTGTAAATAAACTTTGTATTTTAAAGAACATAATGTGAGTGCACTAATACCATAATCAGCAATGCATCATGCTCTGAATCCCCAGAAATAACCGTATATCTGAAACACTTCTAAAAGCAACCAGCTTGCACGACCCTGTTTTACTTAGTTTTACCACTAGATGTCAGTATAACCAAGTTTTTTCATTTTATTTACATCTTTATAACAGTTAAGACCTTTATCCTCTTATTAGATTTTAAATACATTTCCCCAATTTACTTTTATTGACAAAACACACAATACCACATCCTGCCCGGAAACATATATAGTGAATATATCTATGATATACATTATATGAGTTATAAAGCAAAAGTTTATATCTCTAAATTAAAAATGAAGATAACAATAAAGAATTTTTTTTTGTTAACAGATAAGACAAATGTTCTGCAAGGACAAACATTAGTTTTCCTAATTAACATTTATATTCAATTGCATGCTATTGTTCTTTTATAGTTGCTACTCTCATAAAAAGAATGTAATTACATGGTGACTTTTAAACCTAAATTTAACGTCCAACAACAGATATTTCAGCAAAATTTATATTTTTTGCTCTGAATTTTAACTCTTTGTCTCTAATAGAAATGATCGGTGTGTCGTGTTATAGCTGGGTGGGGTTGGCGTGGGGGAAAACAATCCTTTCCCCCTGAGTGGAAAAGCGTTGTGTTAACCCAGTATAGCCTACGTAGAATCACTTCTGAAACATGGAAAAACTGAACCTTACTGTCCGGACAGTATCTGTGACAGGACAAATGAAACGGGATTGCCAGATATGTCATTTTCTCGTTAAAATATATGCTGCTCCTCCAAACATCACATGACAATAGCCTACTTCATTTAAAGACTGGGTGATGTATGAAGTGGTTTATTCAGTGTTCCTGAATTTAGTGGATTTAGAGTATGTATTCATCAAATAAAATTACCATATAACAGTATTGTGGTATGAAATAGATATACATTGCACATGGCATATAAAATATATATATATATAAGTTTGTTTGTGCTAGAATATAAACGTGTCAACAAATGGCTCCGCACGATCCTAGCTTAGGAATAGGGTCTTATCTAGCGAACTGTTCAATCATTTACAAAAAAAAAAAAAAAATGTATATATACTATTTCACATTATCAGGAAATTTTCATTTTTAGGTGAACTAATCCTTTAACATTATGTTAATGCATTAGTTAAGCTAGAAATAATTTTTCCTCATGTTTTGATCAGCTTGGATCACGCATGTTTACAGCAGAAGCTCACTCTGTTTCCTCTGTTATTTTCTCCACAGAAATGCATTATTCAGAACTGTAATTTGACAACTGAATGAAGCTTTACGTGCACTGATGACTAATCAATAGGGCTGGGCAAAATTTTTTATTTGTCGATTAATCGTTTTTCAAAATGTGGTCAATTCAAAATCGATTCTCAAAGGCCACGAATCGATTTTTTTCCATATTTATTTATCTATTACCCTAAAGCCAGTATTAGTTTTCCTCCACTGTTCATAGGCTTGCAAACTCCATTTTACAACTCCATTAATGCTGTAAGATTTGTTTGTTTTATCTTAATCATAAAATAACCTCAACTAGTGATGCATAATTAATCATATCGCAATCGCGCTGTCAAGCCTACGCAATTATGAGACGTGAATGTCCTGTGTGACACACCGAAAGACTCGCGCTGATATCATGCGTGCGCACAAGACAGCCCAGAATAGTTCACTTTCGCGTTTGAACGAACAATAACACACAGAATTATGCCAAAATGTCTTTTTGTCGAGTATCTTAATAACATAAGAGCAGTTATGGTGAACGTGAATGAGGCGCGTGTGAGATCCGCGTCTCTGTCAGCAGCGGTTGGTCTCTTAAAGGGACAGTACACAGTAGCCAGTAATTATCTCTGTCGTTAAAGTTAATCAAAGAAAAAAGTGAACATAAAAACACTCACAGCTATTGACTAAATAACTTTTGTAACTTTAATAAGGATTAGTCTATAATGAATGCATCACAGACTGTTTGACAACTTTATTAAATTTCTGTAGGCCTATATGTCCTAGCCTGGTTCTACCAGACTCTCGTACATTTCATTTGTACATTGAGTCTGGCCTCTCTCCATTGAGAAACGTTTACTTCCTTGTAGGCGGGTTCTCTGTTAAAGTTCAAAACTATTGGATCTGTCCAGAGTCACTCAGGATCTGCCACAGCCAATCGCTAACGTGTGGTCGTCCGAATGATCAGAGGATTATGTTTAGAATAAGATGTCTGTCTTTTATAAAGTTTATAAAGCGACGAGAATACTTTTTGTGCGCAAAAACAAACAAAAATAACAACTTTATTCCACTATTAATTTCCTTCTCTCTGTTCCTCGAGTCTTGATAGAGCAGCGCGTCTGTGTTGTACGTCACACGTAGGCTCACTATTGGCCGACGCTAGTCATGTGTGAGATCACATCAACGCCATCGTTCTCAGCCACTCCCTCTATTCGCTGATTGGTCCTACAAAAAATTGACGTAGTACTGAAGGAAAATGAAATTGAGCGGAAGTACGCAGGAGGGCGGAGCCAGGCTATATATGTCCTACCTAGACAGATAAATATATGCAAGTTTTTTTTAATGGCTTTATAAGGATTGTTAACCTGTTTGATCAAGGCATGCGACTGTTCTGACTTGTCCAATTTTCAGCATCAATTTTTCATCTAGCATCAAAATTCTGTCCATTCATTGTATGCAATTGAAATATAGAGTTGTGTTCTGTTTTAATGTACCCAAGTGTACCTAAAATAAAAAGAGTTTAATATACAGGTTTGTTGCTTAATAAAATTTATTTTTAATAATTAACCACTTGTAAACTTATGTTCACTTTTCTTTTTTTATAAATATAGGATTTGTATTAAATATATAGGCTATTCATTGAGTGGAATCAAAATCGAATTTAGAATCAAAATCGAAAACCAAATCGAATCGAATTGAGAGCTTACGAATCGAATTGTAAAATCTGAATTGATACCCAGCCCTGGTAATCAATAATGACATTCATTGTTGATTATTGCAGCCATACAAATAATATTGTAAAACATTCACAACTTTATCCAAATGTTTCCTTATACTATACACTATTGACTGTTATTACTATATTTTATCAAAAAAGTAACATCTTACCTCAAAATCAGGTTTCACAGTCTTCTGCAACATAAAAGAAAAAGGAAAAAAAAACCACACAATTTGATTAAAACAAAAGCATTACATTTGAGAAAAATATTATATATTTTATATATTATGCTCTCAAAATGCACAACTGACTTCAAAGTATCCACATGACTTTATGGCACATCGTTTTACATCATCCCAATTTATAAATTTAAGCGATTTTAAACTATAATGTACTCGCAAGTTCTCTGAGAAACAGTCTTCAGTCAATAACCACTCAACCAAAGCGAACAGTGTATTACACACATTTTTTTTCTCTGTGGTCTCGAATACTTTTGTTCGTACTAACTACTAGATTTCTAGTATCGTGACATCCCTACAAATACATGCATTAAAATGGTAAGAAGTATAAAAAATCTTATTTTGTATTCTGAATAAGTTGAGTCAATGACTAAAATGTTTGTTTTTTCACAATACAAGCAAATTACAAAAAAAAAATACAACAAAAATGACCCTACTTTCATTATCAGTTAATATTACAATAGAATTAAAGTCATAATAGAATTGTAATCTGTGCATGCAATATACATTTTTATTTCAACTACTTAAGTTATACTGCCAAGAGCAGCAAGTTTTTTTTTTACTTTATCTTAATGACAAACTACAGAAAGACTATTAAGGAACTGACACTTTAAAACCTCATGCACAGATCTAATTCGGAATTATGGGCTGATTATGATCATTACAAGCACTAACATTTTAACACCAAGCATGTACCGCAGTGTATATTATACCATCGTTTAAATTTTAACAATGCCAATTTTATTTGTGCTTACCAATTCCAATGGCGTAAAAACATTTTTTTTTAAATCTCCTCTTTAGTCTTATTACAAAACACTTAATTGAAGCTGAATATCAGAACAAAAATCAACAGGCTAAAGAGCAATTGCACTGGAAAATTTTGCCTGTGGTTTAAAAATACCATAGTAAATCAACTAGCCTAACTAAATATACATTAAAGCATTAATACAGATAAGTAAACACTCAGTAATTAAAAGAGAACAAATAAAAAAAATGAACAATTGCAAATATAGATACAATTGAACAAATATATGATTGAAATAAACAGTTAAGATTTTCAGGTATAAAAAGCTGTAATTCAAATGTAAAATACCAGTACACTTTTTTATAAATAAGGTACAAATACAGATACAAAAGTTATTTAGTCAAGAACGAGTGAATTTTCTCTTTGTCCTTTGATTACTGTAACAGACAGCCGCTCCTGTCACTTTAAGACTTGCCCAATATGCCTGCAGCACTGAAGACAGCGCGCGAGCCGTCTCGTGCTCACGTACTTGACATACTGTGCATAGGCTACATCATAGAAAACAGCGCAGGAGTCTTCAACCGCGCTTGAATCGTTTCAGATCAATTTTACAAATCACATTTTCTGTGAGTGCGCTTCACTGTACATAGAGAACAGCGCACGAGTTGAAAGGTTTAAAATGACTTTTTCTGTAAGCGAGCTATGGATGTGTGCACAACAGACAGCACAAAAAACAGTCGCGAGTCGTCTTGCACTTGAATTGTATAAAGTAATATTGAAATGCACACAAAAGAATCGATAAGAGGAATCAAAAATTTAATTTCAACTAATTTAACTTTTAAACTAATAAGAACAATCACAACACCAAACATGTTTCAAACAGTAACTTATTTCTTGTTCTAGTCAAAGTGCTGACAGGTGAATAAAGATGAATTTAGCACTGTAATAAAACGCTGCCTTTATACAATTAATCACAAAATACAACCACTAAACATTCAAACGAACAAAAACAACTTACACTGGTCAATTTTTTTTCAATATTATAAAGATTAATACACAGATGATTAAGATTACACACAGACCAACCACACCGCATGCCTTACCTTTCCCGAAAGTAGACAAAATGGCTTCATTTCCGGTAAAAACGGAAGAACAATACAGCTCGCGCCCTCTAGTGGATGAAAATGCTCAAGTTTTCTGGGATGTGCAGTTAAGGAGCAAGAAAATGTCATTAACATATTAAAACCCATTACACCTAAATGTCCTCATAATGAGTGTACCAACATATATATATATATATATATATATGCATATATATATTATGTGTGTGTGTGTGTATGTGTGTGTGTGTGTGTGTGTGTGTGTGTGTGTGTGTGTGTGTGTGTGTGTAGCATTACTGTGTGTAGCATACGTAGCAAGTATGCATTATTGAGTTAACATGGAAACACTGGTTTGCTTTAGTGCAGAAAACTGGTCAAAATCATGAGGTTTAAAGTGAAAGTGAGCCAATAAGTGGTCTTCTACTGCCCTCTGCTGGCCATTCTATTTATTAATTAAATATTTCCACATGTGCTTGCATTCATACTTGAATACACACTAAAAAATCACTTATATAGCAATAACTATTATAACACAATCATATTTTGTCAGTGTTAATCACTTTATTTGCACTGACACTTCAAATAATTGCTAGTAATGTGATAAATCAGGCTAGAAACATGGTAAATCAAAGTAAATAATACTAGATTGTCGTTTATCTCCTGGTAAATAATACTAGAACGTGGTATATCATGGTAAATCATGGTTAACTATGCTGTGTGTGTGTGTGTGTGTGTGTGTGTGTGTGTGTGTGTGTGTGTGTGTGTGTGTGTGTGTGTGTAAGCATGCATTGAGTTAACATGGAAAAACTGGTTTGCTTTAGTGCAGAAAACTGGTTTAAAGTGAAAGTGAGCCAATAAGTGGTCTTCTAGTGCCCTCTGCTGGCCATTCTACTTAATAATGAAATATTTTACATGTGCTTTTGCATTCATACTTGGACACACACTAAAAATCACGTATATAACTAACTATTATAACACAATAATATTTTGTCAGTGTTCATCACCTCATTTGCACTGACACTTCACATAATTGCTAGTAATGTGGTTAATCATGCTAGAAACATTGTAAATCATAGTAAATAATACTGAAATGAGGTGTATCAAGGTAAATCATGCTAGAATCCTAATAAATCATTCTGGAACATGGTATATGATAGTAAATCATGCTAGAATCATATTAAATAATTCTAGAATGTGGCAAATCGTTGTGGGAGGAGCCTATTTTACTCAAATGGCTATAACTCAAGAAGTAAATGAGATATCTTCACCAAACTCAGTACACATGTGTATGGGTTCAATTTGAGGTCACAGTAAACAATTTTATGGAGATCGGACCATAGGTGGCGCTATAACTGTTAAAAAGCTTTAAAACCATATATATCCCAGGGCAAATTGCCTGTATTGGCTGTAAATGGTCTTTTCCATCTATTATGTCAGTGGTTACATGCTTGCTAAATAAATCTTAATAACTTTTGATGCTTTTGTGCTTAAATGCCTTAAAGGCCTTAACTGCTTGAACCCCGATAAATGCTGCTTGTAGCTTTAATTAGGGGTTCAAGCACGAAGTGCTGAAACCCTATTGTAATTGTGCTGATTTTTATTAGGGGTTCAAGCACGAAGTGCTGAAACCCTATTGTAATTGTACTGATTTTTAGGGGTTCAAGCACGAAGTGCTGAAACCCTATTGTAATTGTGCTGATTTTTATTATTATTATTAGGGGTTCAAGCACGAAGTGCTGAAACCCTATTGTAATTGTGCTGATTTTTATTATTAGGGGTTCAAGCACGAAGTGCTGAAACCCTATTGTAATTGTGCTGATTTTTATTATTAGGGGTTCAAGCACGAAGTGCTGAAACCCTATTGTAATTGCCCTGATTTTTATTAGGGGTTCAAGCACGAAGTGCTGAAACCCTATTGTTATTGTAAGGATTTTTATTATTAGGGGTTCAAGCACGAAGTGCTGAAACCCTATTGTAATTGTAAGGATTTTTATTATTATTATTTTTCTTCTGCCGTAAAACGCATCGTGCAGCCCAAACCGTAAGTGCTAGAGACTTGAAACTTTGCCATATGGTAGTACAAAAATCGAGGAGAGGTTATCAAAATATGAGCCAGATTGGCCAATAGGTGGCGCTACAGTGCAAAAACCAAAAAAATTGCATATTTTTGCTTAAATCTCACCAACCCTTTGTCACAGACTCAAGTGTCTTATATCATTGGAATCCTTGGCTCAAGCCGAACAAAAAAGGCCTCAAGGATTTCCTTTCCGGTATGCAAATTTTCCGCCATTTTGGATTTTGTCCAAAACCTACTTTTGCGAACTAGTCCTAGGTTTTTTGTCCGATCGGAACCAAACAAGTGCAGAAATGTTCTCTGGAGTCTGAATATCAATAATTATTAAAAAAATGTTTAGATTTTGATTCACGGTCGCTAAGGGGCGCCAAAACGTTCGAAGGAGGCGGAGCTAGTTTTACTAAAATGGCTATAACTCCAGAAGTAAATGAGTTATCTTCACCAAACTTGGTACACATGTGTAAGAGGTCAATCTAAGGTCACAGTAAAGAAATCGCGGTGATTAGCCACATGGTGGCGCTATAACATTAAAAAAACATAAAACAAGCTATAACCACCTGACCGTTTGTCCGATTGACTTGAAAATTGGTATGCAGTGTCTTGGTCCAAGGTGCCATGTATGTCTATGAGGACATTGGTGTATCTCGAAAAACATGGCCGCCATCGGCCAATGAAGTTTGAGCACCTATTAGACAAGGTTAACGGAGGCCAATCAGAACGAAACTCAGTGGGCATGTTCGACTCAAGCCCCTAGAGGTCTGTAAGAATTTTGAAAGAAATCGGCCACTAGTTGGCGCTAACGAGTTTAATGGCTCTGTAATCACGTGGTGTTACACTTATTGTCACAAAATGCATATCATTTGATAGATCTGCTCATGCTGAACAACTTTGCCTCAAGAACTATTGCTGTCAATCAAACCGTTCATTAAATATTCGTAATTATGTTAAAAACCTACTTTTGCGAACTAGTCTCTGGTTTTTCGCCCGATCGGAACCAGACCAGTCTAGGACAATTCTCTGGTCTCTCTAGATCAATAATTATCAAAAAAAAGTTGAACTTTTGCATTTGGATGGCTGTAATAGGGTCATTTATAAAATGGGCGTGGCAAAATAAATAAAAAAACCTATAAATCATAAATAAAAACTCAGAACTTCACAAAAATTGGTGAACATATGTGAAATAACATCATTAACAAGCATGCCAAATTTTATGGAGATCGGACCAAAGGTGGCGCTATAACTGTTAAAAAGCTTTAAAACCATATATTTCCTATGGTAAATGGTCTTTTTCATCTATTATGTCAGTAGTTACATGCTTGCTAAATAAATCTTAATAACTTTTGATGCTTTTATGCTTAAAGGCCTTAAAGGCCTTAATTGCTTGAACCCCGATAAATGCTGCTTGCAGCTTTAATTATTATTATTATTTTCCCCTAAAACGCATCGTACAGCCCAAACCGTAAGTGCTAGAGACTTGAAACTTTGCCAGATGGTAGTACAAAAATCGAGGAGAGGTTATCAAAATATGAGCCAGATTGGCCAATAGGTGGCGCTACAGTGCAAAAACCAAAAAAATGGCATATTTTTGCTTAAATCTCACCAACCCTTTGTCACAGACTCAAGTGTCTTATATCATTGGAATCCTTGGCTCAAGCCGAACAAAAAAGGCCTCAAGGATTTCCTTTCCGGTATGCAAATTTTCCGCCATTTTGGATTTTGTCCAAAACCTACTTTTGCGAACTAGTCCTAGGTTTTTTGTCCGATCGGAACCAAACCAGTGCAGAAATGTTCTCTGGTCTCTGAATATAAATAATTATTAAAAAAAAGTTTAAATTTCGATTCACGGTCGCTAAGGGGCGCCAAAACGTTCGAAGGAGGCGGAGCTAGTTTTACTAAAATGGCTATAACTCCAGAAGTAAATGAGTTATCTTCACCAAACTTGGTACACATGTGTAAGAGGTCAATCTAAGGTCACAGTAAAGAAATCGCGGTGATTAGCCACATGGTGGCGCTATAACATTAAAAAAACATAAAACAGGCTATAACCACCTGACCGTTTGTCCGATTGACTTGAAAATTGGTATGCAGTGTCTTGGTCCAAGGTGCCATGTATGTCTATGAGGACATTGGTGTATCTCGAAAAACATGGCCGCCATCGGCCAATGAAGTTTGAGCACCTATTAGACAAGGTTAACGGAGGCCAATCAGAACGAAACTCAGTGGGCATGTTCGACTCAAGCCCCTAGAGGTCTGTAAGAATTTTGAAAGAAATCGGCCACTAGTTGGCGCTAACGAGTTTAATGGCTCTGTAATCACGTGGTATTACACTTATTGTCACAAAATGCATATCATTTGATAGATCTGCTCATGATGAACAACTTTGCCTCAAGAACTATTGCTGTCAATCAAACCGTTCATTAAATATTCGTAATTATGTTAAAAACCTACTTTTGCGAACTAGTCCTAGGTTTTTCGCCCGATCGGAACCAAACAAGTCTAGGACAATTCTATGGACTCTCTAGATAAATAATTATCAAAAAAAAGTTGAACTTTAGCATTTTTCACATGGGTATATTGGGTCATAAAGAAAATGGGCGTGGCAAAATGCACTCAAAAGCTTATAAATCCTAAACGAAAGCTCAGAACTTCACGAAAATTGGTGAGCATATGTGCCATAACATTCTAAACAAGCATGTAAAATTTCATGAAGATCGGACGATAGGTGGCGCTATAACTGTTAAAAAGCTTTGAAAACCATATATTTCCTATGGTAAATTGCCTGTTTTGGCTGTAAATGGTCTTTTCCATCTATTATTTCAGTGGTTAAAAGCTTTCCAAATAAAACTTAATGTCTTAAATGCTTATGTGCTTAAAGGCCTTAAATGCTTGAACCCCGATAAATGCTGCTTGCAGCTTTAATTATTATTATTATTCTTCCCTAAAACGCATCGTGCAGCCAAAACCGTAAGGTCTAGAGACGTGATACTTGGTCAAATGGTAGTAGTATTGCTCGCTACTCAGATACACGGACTTAGCCAAATCGGCCCATAGGTGGCGCTACAGCGACCAAAAGCGCGAAACTGCTCAGAACTCATAGACCGTATGTCGTAGACTCAAGTGTCTTATATCATTGGAAAGCTGGATGCCTGACGAACAAAACGTATATCTCCGATTTCATTTCCGCCATGATAGATTTTCCGCCATTTTGAATTTTGCCAAAAACCTACTTTTGCGAACTAGTCCTAGGTTTTTCGCCCGATCGGAACCAAACCAGTACAGAAATGTTCTCTGGAGTCTGAATATCAATAATTATCGAAAAAAAGTCGAAATTTCGATTCACGGACGCTAAGGGGCGCCAAAACGTACATTGTGGGAGGGGCCTATTTTACTAAAATGGCTATAACTCCAGAAGTAAATGAGGTATCTTCACCAAACTCGGTACACATGTGTAAGCGATCAATCTGAGGTCACAGTAAAAAAATCGCGGCGATTGGCCACATGGTGGCGCTATAACATGAAAATAACATAAAACAGGCTTTAACCACCTGACCGTTAGTCCGATTGACTTGAAAATTGGTATGCAGTGTCTTGGCCCAAGGTGTCATGTATGTCTATGAGGACATTGGTGTATCTCAAAAAACATGGCCGCCATCGGCCAATGAAGTTTGAGCACCTATTAGACAAGGTTAACGGAGGCCGATCGGAACGAAACTCGATGGGCATGTTCAACTCATAGCCCTAGAGGTCTGTAAGAATTTTGAAAGAAATCGGCCACTAGTTGGCGCTAACGAGTTTTACGGCTCTGTAATCACGTGGTGTTACACTTATTGTCACAAAATGCATATCATTTGATAGATCTGCTCATGCTGAACAACATTGCCTCAAGAACCATTGCTGTCAATCAAATCGTTCATTAATTATTCGCGAATATGTTAAAAACCTACTTTTGCGAACTAGTCCCTGGTTTTTCGCCCGATCGGAACCAGACCAGTCTAGGACAATTCTCTGGACTCTCCTGATCAATAATTATCGAAAAAAAGTTGAACTTTTGAATTTTTCGTATGGCTATAATTGGGTCATAAAGAAAATGGGCGTGGCAAAATGCACTCAAAAGCTTATAAATCCTAAACAAAAACTCAGAACTTCACGAAAATTGGTGAGCTTATGTGCCATAATATTCTAAACAAGCATGCCAAATTTCATGTTGATCGGACCATAGGTGGCGCTATAACTGTTGAAAAGGTTTGAAAATCATATATTTCCTATGGTAAATTGCCTGTATTGGCTGTAAACGGACTTTTCCATCTATTATTTCAGTGGTTAAAAGCTTTCCAAATAAAACTTAATGTCTTAAATGCTTATGTGCTTAAAGGCCTTAAATGCTTGAACCCCGATAAATGCTGCTTGCAGCTTTAATTATTAGGGGTTCAAGCACGAAGTGCTGAAACCCTATTGTAATTGTGCTGATTTTTATTATTAGGGGTTCAAGCACGAAGTGCTGAAACCCTATTGTAATTGTACTGATTTTTAGGGGTTCAAGCACGAAGTGCTGAAACCCTATTGTAATTGTACTGATTTTTATTATTATTATTATTATTATTATTATTATTATTATTATTCTTCTGCCGTAAAACGCATCGTGCAGCCCAAACCGTAAGAGCTAGAGCTTTGAAACTTTGGCATATGGTAGTACAAAAATCGAGGAGAGGTTATCAAATTATGACGCCGATTGGCCCATAGGTGGCGCTATAGCGACCAAAAGCGCGAAAGTGGTCATAACTCCTAGACCATATGTCGTAGACACAAGTGTCTTATATCATTGGAAAGCTGGACGTCTGACGAACAAAACGTATATCTCCGATTTCATTTCCGTCATGATAGATTTTCCGCCATTTTGAATTTTGTCGAAAACCTACTTTTGCGAACTAGTCCCTGGTTTTTTGCTCGATCGGAACCAAACCAGTGCAGAATTGTTCTCTGGAGTCTGAAGATCAATAATTATCGAAAAAAAGTTGAAATTTCAATTCACGGTCGCTAGGGGGTGCAAAATTAACGTTGTGGGAGGAGCCTATTTTACTAAAATGGCTATAACTCAAGAAGTAATTTTGTAAACTTCACCACACTTGGTACACATGTGTAGGAGGTCAATCTGAGGTCACGGTAAAAAAATTGCATCGATTGGCCACATGGTGGCGCTATAAAACAAAAAAAACGCATAGACACCTGACCGTTTTTCCGAATGACTTGAAATTTGGTATGCAGTGTCTTGGCCCAAGGGGCCATGTATGTCTAAAAGGATGTTGGCGTATGTCGAAAAACATGGCCGCCATTGGCCAATGAGGTTTGAGCACCTATTAAACAAGGTTAACGAAGTCCGATCGGAACGAAACTCGGTGGGCATGTTCGGCTCAAGCCCCTAGAGGTCTGTAAGAATTTTGAAAGAAATCGGCCACTAGTTGGCGCTAACAAGTTTTAAGGCTCTGTAATCATGTGGTGTAACAAATTTCGTCACAAAATGCATATCATTTGATAGATCTCCTCATGTTGAACAACTTTGCCTCAAGGACCACTGCTGTCAATCAAACCGTTCATTTAATATTCGCGAATATGTTAAAAACCTACTTTTGCGAACTAGTCCTAGGTTTTTTGCCCGATCGGAACCAGACCAGTCTAGGACAATTCTCTGGACTCTCTAGATCAATAATTATTAAAAAAAAGTTGAACTTTTGCATTTGGATGGCTGTAATAGGGTCATTTATAAAATGGGTGTGGCAAGATACACTAAAAAGCCTATGAATCCTAAATGAAAACTCAGAACTTCACAAAAATTGGTGAGCATATGTGACATAACATCATTAACAAGCATGCCAAATTTTATGGAGATCGGACCAAAGGTGGCGCTATAACTGTTAAAAAGCTTTAAAACCATATATTTCCTATGGTACATTGCCTGTATTAGCTGTAAATGGTGTTTTCCATCTATTATGTCAGTGGTTAAATGCTTGCTAAATAAAACATAATAACTTTTGATGCTTTTGTGTTTAAAGGCCTTAAAGGCCTTAAATGCTTGAACCCCGATAAATGCTGCTTGCAGCTTTAATTATTAGGGGTTCAAGCACGAAGTGCTGAAACCCTATTGTAATTGTAAGGATTTTTATTAGGGGTTCAAGCACGAAGTGCTGAAACCCTATTGTAATTGTAAGGATTTTTATTAGGGGTTCAAGCATGAAATGCTGAAACCCTATTGTAATTGTAAGGATTTTTATTATTATTATTTTTCTTCTCCGCTAAAACGCATCGTGCAGCCCAAACCGTAAGTGCTAGAGACTTGAAACTTGGCCAGAAGGTAGTACAAAAATCGAGGAGAGGTTCAGAGAATATGACCCAGATTGGCCAATAGGTGGCGCTACAGCGCAAAAAACAAAAAAATTTCACATTTTTGCTTAAATCTCATTAACCGTTTGTCACAGACTCAAGTGTCTTATATCATTGGAATCCTTGGGTCAAGCCGAACAAAATTGGCCTCAAGGATTTCATTTCCGGTATGCAAATTTTTCCGCCATTTTGGATTTTGTCCAAAACCTACTTTTGCGAACTAGTCCTAGGTTTTTCGCCCGATCGGAACCAAACCAGTGCAGAAATGTTGTCTGGAGTCTGAATATCAATAATTATTGAAAAAAAGTTGAAATTTCGATTCACGGTCACTAAGGGGCGCCAAAACGTTCGAAGAAGGCGGAGCCTATTTTACTAAAATGGCTATAACTCCAGAAGTAAATCAGGTATCTTCACCAAACTCGGTACACATGTGTAAGAGGTCAATCTGAGGTCACAGTAAAAAAATCGCGGCGATTGGCCACATGGTGGCGCTATAACATGACAAAAACATAAAACAGGCTATAACCACCTGACCGTTAGTCCGATTGACTTGAAAATTGGTATGCAGTGTCTTGGTCCAAGGTGCCATGTATGTGTATGAGGACATTGGCGTATCTTGAAAAACATGGCCGCCATCGGCCAATGAAGTTTGAGCACCTATTAGACAAGGTTAACGGAGGCCAATCGGAACGAAACTCGATGGGCATATTCGACTCATGGCCCTAGAGGTCTGTAAGAATTTTGAAAGAAATCGGCCACTAGTTGGCGCTAACGAGTTTTATGGCTCTGTAATCACGTGGTGTTACACTTATTGTCACAAAATGCAAATCATTTGATAGACCTCCTCATCTTGAACAACTTTGCCTCAAGAACTATTGCTGTCAATCAAACAGTTCATTAAATATTCATGAATATGTTAAAAACCTACTTTTGCGAACTAGTCCTAGGTTTTTCGCCCGATCAGAACCAAACCAGTCTAGGACAATTCTCTGGACTCTCTAGATCAATAATTATCAAAAAAAAGTTGAACTTTTACATTTGGGTGGCTGTAACAGGGTCATTTAGAAAATGGGCGTGGCAAAATACACTAAAAAGCCTATAAATCCTAAATGAAAACTCAGAACTTCACAAAAATTGGTGAGCATATGTACAATAACATCATTAACAAGCATGAACAATGTTATGGACATCGGATGATAGGTGGCGCTATAACTGTTAAAAAGCTTTAAAACCATGTATTTCCTATGGTAAAATGCCTGTATTGGCTGTAAATTGACTTTTCCATCTATTATTTCAGTGGTTAAAAGATTTCTAAATAAATTTTAATGTCTTAAATGCTTATGTGCTTAAAGGCCTTAAATGCTTGAACCCCGATAAATGCTGCTTGCAGCTTTAATTATTATTATTATTATTATTTTCCCCTAAAACGCATTGTGCAGACCAAACCGTAAGAGCTGGAACCTTGAAACTTGGCCAAATGGTAGTCCTCAATTTGGGGAGAACCTATAAAAGTATGACCCCGATTGGCCCATAGGTGGCGCTATAGCGACCAAAAGCGCGAAAGTGATCATAACTCCTAGACGGTATGTCGTAGACACAAGTGTCTTATATCATTGGAAAGCTGGACGTCTGACGAACAAAACGTATATCTCCGATTTCATTTCCGTCATGATAGATTTTCCGCCATTTTGAATTTTGTCGAAAACCTACTTTTGCGAACTAGTCCCTGGTTTTTTGCTCGATCGGAACCAAACCAGTGCAGAATTGTTCTCTAGAGTCTGACTATCAAAAACTATCGAAAAAAAGTTGAAATTTCGATTCACGGACGCTAAGGGCCGCCAAAACGTACGTTGTGGGCGGGGCCTATTTTACTAAAATGGCTATAACTCCAGAAGTAAATGAGGTATCTTCACCAAACTTGGTACACATGTGTAAGAGGTCAATCTGAGGTCACAGTAAAAAAACCGCGGCGATTGGCCACATGGTGGCGCTATAACATGAAAAAAACATAAAACAGGCTATAACCACCTGACCGTTAGTCCGATTGACTTGAAAATTGGTATGCAGTGTCTTGGTCCAAGGTGCCATGTATGTGTATGAGGACATTGGCGTATCTCAAAAAACATGGCCGCCATCGGCCAACGAAGTTTGAGCACCTATTAGACAAGGTTAACGGAGGCCGATCGGAACGAAACTCGATGGGCATGTTCGACTCAAGGCCCTAGAGGTCTGTAAGAATTTTGAAAGAAATCGGCCACTAGTTGGCGCTAACGAGTTTTAAGGCTCTGTAATCACGTGGTGTTACAAATATCCACACAATATGCATATCATTTGATAGATCTCCTCATCCTGAACAACTTTGCCTCAAGAACCATTGCTGTCAATCAAACTGTTCATTAATTATTCATTAATATGTTAAAAACCTACTTTTGCGAACTAGTCCTAGGTTTTTCGCCCGATCGGAACCAGACCAGTCTAGGACAATTCTCTGGACTCTCTAGATCAAAAACTATCAAAAAAAAGTTGAAATTTTGCATTTGGATGGCTCTAATAGGGTCATTTATAAAATGGGCGTGGCAAAATACATTAAAAATCCTATAAATCCTAAATGAAAACTCAGAACTTCACAAAAATCGGTGAGCATATGTGACATAACATCATTAACAAGCATGCCAAATTTTATGGAGATCGGACAATAGGTGGCGCTATAACTGTTAAAAAGCTTTAAAACCATATATTTCCTATGGTACATTGCCTGTATTGGCTGTAAATGGTATCTTCTATCTATTATCGTATAATGTTCATATCATAATGTTCAAAACCAGTGCAGCACAATTCTCTGAACTCTCTAGATCAATAATTATCAGAAAAAAAGTTTAACTTCTTCAAAAGGTGATTTTATATGAATATAATGACATATTAAGCCAATAAGTGGTATTTTACTGCCCCCTGCTGTCATTTCATCATACTACTCCCTAATATTGTTATAAAATTCATATTTAGACTTTATAAAATCATTATTTTAACATTTACAATCACATTTTGTCAAAACTCATCTATTGAGTATTACTATTGACAATTGTGTTACACTGAGAATGGAAATGGACGAAAGTAAATGAATGAAATGAAACGAAAGTATAACGGCATTTAAGCCACGCCCCCGAATACAAATTCATTCATAACTCGAAAACGGAAAGTCGTTGCGCGCTCAAATTTTGATGGTGAGGACATCTCCGGGCTCTTGATCGAAACGTGTCGTCGCGGGCCTCGGGAGCGCGCCCCCCGCGCATCGCCAGTCCGCGGGACCCCCGATTTTGAACGACCATTACTCCCGACCCAGACCACCCCGAACATTGTGTGAGAGCTCGTTGGAAAGGTCCCGTCTTTGGCTAGCTTCGATTCAAATGTGGTGTTATTTGCCCTGGGCATTCCAGAGATAATAGCCCGAACAGATATGCCTTATAACAGCCATAACTCCCAGCCCCAATCGCCCAAAAACACCTTGATGGTCTCATTCAACAGGGCTCCTCAAGCACTATCTATGCTCTGAGTTTCAGAATTTTTCGCCTTTTGGTTCCTGAGATATAAGTAAAAAAACAAATTCCCATTCATTCATTCAAACACTTCAACTGTAAAATGTAAGCTATGATACCACTGTTGTCCACTAGAGGGAGCAGCAGGATTACGCATGATCTTTTAATTCGCTTTCAGTATTGGGAAATAAACAAATGCTTTAAGAAGCAATCTTTTTTATTATGATTTTTTTTTTTTTATGATATTTGTATATATATATTTTTTTTATTATGATTATGAACGGTTTGATTGACATTAGTGATTCTTGAGGCAAAGTTGTTCAAGATGAGGAGATGAAGATATTTTCACAATATCACATCCTAAAAACATTGAAAACATATTTGTCTTTGTGTGTGTGTGTGTGTGTGTGTGTGTGTGTGTGTGTGTGTGTGTGTGTGTGTGTGTGTGTGTGTGTGTGTGTGTGTGTGGATGTGTTTGTGTGTGTGTCTGTGTGTGTAAGCATGCTTAATGGAAAGAACATGGAGAAACTGCTTTGTTTTACTGGTGGATAAAAAAAGTCTTTCAAATGAAAGTGAGTCAATTAGTGGTCTTCTACTATGGAAGCAGGACATTCTACTTAATAAAATATTTTCATCTGTGCTTTTGCATAAGTTTTTGGACTATATAAAATTATTGCATGAAAATCACCTATTATAACACAGTCATGTTTTGTCAAAGTTTATCACTTCATTTTTACTGAGCTCTCAGTTTGAACAATTCTGCCTCTCAGTGATTAATTTGAAATCTGAAAATGGTGTTATACAGAGGAGATTTGCAATTATCATTTTGTTACCTATCTTTTATTTTAAATATCTACATCTACAACAAAATGTGTGTGCATGTGTGTGTTCAAGCATGGTTAGTGTATTAAGTATTATTGTTTAAGTATTATTGTTTTCATTTACATTTTAACCACCAGAAGAAGAACACTCATTGGTTCATTCTGCTCACTAAAATATTATTTTTCATTTTTTTTTCCATTTGAAATATTGTTTAAACTTAATAAAATCATTAAAATAACATTTCAAATCATATTTTGTCTGTTTATAAATCCCACAGACTCACATTGGCTGCAATACTAATGTTTTTGTAAAACACAGACCTGATAGTCTAATCTGTGTGTATTGTGCATATATTATTGATATTATTACTATTGCAAATCATGTTATTATAACTCATATCTTAATAGAATATTATTTGTAATTTTAATTCTTTATTTCTTAATTGTTTTTTTATGATTACTACAGATATTATCACCAAAGATATCAACTACACCTTCACTTTTAGTATTGACATGCTGCACACACAGCACAATCACACACTCACTAATGCATTCAAATAAATGTAATCTTACTGTGCTACTTTATTTGTACATGATTAGAATGAACAGAAATCTAAGACTATTTTTCTTCTTTTGTTAAAGCCATTTCAGACTCCAAGTAAGCATTATATTACTAATCATCTATTTTAAAGGTGCCATACAATTGAAAACTGTATTTATCTTGGCATAGTTGAATGATAAGAGTTCTGGACATGGAACTGACGTACCTTGAGCCTCAAACACCATTGTTTCCTCCTTCATGTGTAAATCTCCTGTTTGCAAAAGACCGCTGAAAAATGAGTGAATCCCACCATAACACCGACTGTGACGTTGGAGTCAGGATCATTAATATTTATACCCCCCAAATTTGCATTTCCCAGTCCATTTTCTAGGCCAGGCAGTGTTAATGTGGACCTGCACAGCCAAATCATCAGAAGATCTGCAGGTATTGTGAAGAAGCAAGCAAGGACAATAGTGAAAATGGCAGATCATGGATATAAATGTTATGTCTGAGGCTGTGCTGCGGATTTGAGAACTTTTCATTCCCTTCCCACAAAAGAGAACTGTCAACAGGCATGGTTGATGTTTACAACAGGATACCTCACCATTTTAATTCAAAGCTGTTAGTTTGCTCTTAACGGAGGCCGATCAGAACGAAACTCGGTGGGCATGTTCGACTCGTGGCCCTAGAGGTCTGTAAGAATTTTGAAAAATCAGCCACTAGTTGATGCTAACAGGTTTTACGGCTATGTAATCACGTGATGCATATCATTTGATAGATCTCCTCATACTGAACAACTTTGCCTCAAGAACTACTGCTGTCAATCAATTTGTTCATTAAATACTTGCGATTATGTTAAAAACCTACTTTTGCGAACTAGTCCTAGGTTTTTCGCCCGATCAGAAATATACCAGTGCAGTACAATTCTCTGGAAGCTCTAGATTATTAATTATATAAAAAACTTTAACTTTACCCATTGGGTAGCCATAACAGGATCATTTAGAAAATGGGTATGGCAAAAAACACTCAAAAGCCTGTAAATCCTAAACAAAAACTCATTAAACTGCCTTATGTGCTTAAAGACCCTAAATGCTTGAACCCCGCTAAATGCTGCTTGCAGCTTTAATTATTATTATTATTTTCCCCTAAAACGCATCGTACAGCCCAAACCGTAAGTGCTAGAGACTTGAAACTTTGCCAGATGGTAGTACAAAAATCGAGGAGAGGTTCAGAGAATATGAGCCAGATTGGCCTATAGGTGGCGCTACAGTGCAAAAACCAAAAAAATGGCATATTTTTGCTTAAATCTCACCAACCCTTTGTCACAGACTCAAGTGTCTTATATCATTGGAATCCTTGGCTCAAGCCGAACAAAAAAGGCCTCAAAGATTTCCTTTCCGGTATGCAAATTTTCCGCCATTTTGGATTTTGTCCAAAACCTACTTTTGCGAACTAGTCCTAGGTTTTTTGTCCGATCGGAACTAAACCAGTGCAGAAATGTTCTCTGGAGTCTGAATATAAATAATTATTAAAAAAAAGTTTAAATTTCGATTCACGGTCGCTAAGGGGCGCCAAAACGTTCGAAGGAGGCGGAGCTAGTTTTACTAAAATGGCTATAACTCCAGAAGTAAATGAGTTATCTTCACCAAACTTGGTACACATGTGTAAGAGGTCAATCTAAGGTCACAGTAAAGAAATCGCGGTGATTAGCCACATGGTGGCGCTATAACATTAAAAAAACATAAAACAGGCTATAACCACCTGACCGTTTGTCCGATTGACTTGAAAATTGGTATGCAGTGTCTTGGTCCAAGGTGCCATGTATGTCTATGAGGACATTGGTGTATCTCGAAAAACATGGCCGCCATCGGCCAATGAAGTTTGAGCACCTATTAGACAAGGTTAACGGAGGCCAATCAGAACGAAACTCAGTGGGCATGTTCGGCTCAAGGCCCTAGAGGTCTGTACGAATTTTTAAAGAAATCGGCCACTAGTTGGCGCTAACGAGTTTAATGGCTCTGTAATCACGTGGTGTTACACTTATTGTCACAAAATGCATATCATTTGATAGATCTGCTCATGCTGAACAACTTTGCCTCAAGAACTATTGCTGTCAATCAAACCGTTCATTAAATATTTATAATTATGTTAAAAACCTACTTTTGCGAACTAGTCCTAGGTTTTTCGCCCGATCGGAACCAAACAAGTCTAGGACAATTCTATGGACTCTCTAGATAAATAATTATCAAAAAAAAGTTGAACTTTAGCATTTTTCGCATGGGTATATTGGGTCATAAAGAAAATGGGCGTGGCAAAATGCACTCAAAAGCTTATAAATCCTAAACGAAAACTCAGAACTTCACGAAAATTGGTGAGCATATGTGCCATAACATTCTAAACAAGCATGTAAAATTTCATGAAGATCGGACGATAGGTGGCGCTATAACTGTTAAAAAGCTTGCCTGTATTGGCTGTAAATGGACTTTTCCATCTATTATTTCAGTGGTTAAAAGCTTTCTAAATAAATCTTAATGTCTTAAATGCTTATGTGCTTAAAGGCCTTAAATGCTTGAACCCCGATAAATGCTGCTTGCAGCTTTAATTAGGGGTTCAAGCACGAAGTGCTGAAACCCTATTGTAATTGTAAGGATTTTTAGGGGTTCAAGCACGAAGTGCTGAAACCCTATTGTAATTGTACTGATTTTTATTAGGGGTTCAAGCACGAAGTGCTGAAACCCTATTGTAATTGTAAGGATTTTTAGGGGTTCAAGCATGAAATGCTGAAACCCTATTGTAATTGTGCTGATTTTTATTATTAGGGGTTCAAGCACGAAGTGCTGAAACCCTATTGTAATTGTACTGATTTTTATTATTATTTTTCTTCTCCGCTAAAACGCACCGTGCAGCCCAAACCGTAAGACCTGGAACCTTGAAACTTTGCCAGATGGTAGTCCTCAATTTGGGGAGAACCTATCAAAGTATGGCCCAGATTGGCCCATAGGTGGAGCTATAATGACCACATTTACTAAATTGCTCATAACTCCTAGACAGTTTGTCCTAGAATCTCAATTTTAGCATCACTGTGATCCCTGGCTCCAGACGGACAAAATGGCTATCTCCAAATTCCCCTACGAGCAAAAAAAAAATTGTTATGGGCAAATTTGTCCAAAACCTACTTTGGCCAACTAGTCCCTGGTTTTTGACCCAATCGGAACCAGACCAGTCTAGGACAATTCTCTGGACTCTCTAGATCAATAATTATTGAAAAAAAGTTGAACTTTTGCATTGGCCTGGCTGTAACAGGGTCATTTAGGAAAGGGGTGGGACATAAAAACACTCAAAAGCCTATACAACCTAAGGGAAAACCCCAAACTTCACAAAAATCGATGAGCATATGTGTCAGAACATGGTGAAGAAGCATGCCAAGTTTCGTGAAGATCGGACAATAGGTGGCGCTATAACTGTCCAAAACGTCTCTTCTTATTAGGGGTTCAAGCACGAAGTGCTGAAACCCTATTGTAATTGTACTGATTTTTATTATTATTTTTCTTCTCCGCTAAAACGCACCGTGCAGCCCAAACCGTAAGACCTGGAACCTTGAAACTTTGCCAGATGGTAGTCCTCAATTTGGGGAGAACCTATCAAAGTATGGCCCAGATTGGCCCATAGGTGGAGCTATAATGACCACATTTACTAAATTGCTCATAACTCCTAGACAGTTTGTCCTAGAATCTCAATTTTAGCATCACTGTGATCCCTGGCTCCAGACGGACAAAATGGCTATCTCCAAATTCCCCTACGAGCAAAAAAAAAATTGTTATGGGCAAATTTGTCCAAAACCTACTTTGGCCAACTAGTCCCTGGTTTTTGACCCAATCGGAACCAGACCAGTCTAGGACAATTCTCTGGACTCTCTAGATCAATAATTATTGAAAAAAAGTTGAACTTTTGCATTGGCCTGGCTGTAACAGGGTCATTTAGGAAAGGGGTGGGACATAAAAACACTCAAAAGCCTATACAACCTAAGGGAAAACCCCAAACTTCACAAAAATCGATGAGCATATGTGTCAGAACATGGTGAAGAAGCATGCCAAGTTTCGTGAAGATCGGACAATAGGTGGCGCTATAACTGTCCAAAACGTCTCTTCTTATTAGGGGTTCAAGCACGAAGTGCTGAAACCCTATTGTAATTGTACTGATTTTTATTATTATTTTTCTTCTCCGCTAAAACGCATCGTGCAGCCCAAACCGTAAGACCTGGAACCTTGAAACTTTGCCAGATGGTAGTCCTCAATTTGGGGAGAACCTATCAAAGTATGGCCCAGATTGGCCCATAGGTGGAGCTATAATGACCACATTTACTAAATTGCTCATAACTCCTAGACAGTTTGTCCTAGAATCTCAATTTTAGCATCACTGTGATCCCTGGCTCCAGACGGACAAAATGGCTATCTCCAAATTCCCCTACGAGCAAAAAAAAAAATTGTTATGGGCAAATTTGTCCAAAACCTACTTTGGCCAACTAGTCCCTGGTTTTTGACCCAATCGGAACCAGACCAGTCTAGGACAATTCTCTGGACTCTCTAGATCAATAATTATTGAAAAAAAGTTGAACTTTTGCATTGGCCTGGCTGTAACAGGGTCATTTAGGAAAGGGGTGGGACATAAAAACACTCAAAAGCCTATACAACCTAAGGGAAAACCCCAAACTTCACAAAAATCGATGAGCATATGTGTCAGAACATGGTGAAGAAGCATGCCAAGTTTCGTGAAGATCGGACAATAGGTGGCGCTATAACTGTCCAAAACGTCTCTTCTTATTAGGGGTTCAAGCACGAAGTGCTGAAACCCTATTGTAATTGTACTGATTTTTATTATTATTTTTCTTCTCCGCTAAAACGCACCGTGCAGCCCAAACCGTAAGACCTGGAACCTTGAAACTTTGCCAGATGGTAGTCCTCAATTTGGGGAGAACCTATCAAAGTATGGCCCAGATTGGCCCATAGGTGGAGCTATAATGACCACATTTACTAAATTGCTCATAACTCCTAGACAGTTTGTCCTAGAATCTCAATTTTAGCATCACTGTGATCCCTGGCTCCAGACGGACAAAATGGCTATCTCCAAATTCCCCTACGAGCAAAAAAAAAATTGTTATGGGCAAATTTGTCCAAAACCTACTTTGGCCAACTAGTCCCTGGTTTTTGACCCAATCGGAACCAGACCAGTCTAGGACAATTCTCTGGACTCTCTAGATCAATAATTATTGAAAAAAAGTTGAACTTTTGCATTGGCCTGGCTGTAACAGGGTCATTTAGGAAAGGGGTGGGACATAAAAACACTCAAAAGCCTATACAACCTAAGGGAAAACCCCAAACTTCACAAAAATCGATGAGCATATGTGTCAGAACATGGTGAAGAAGCATGCCAAGTTTCGTGAAGATCGGACAATAGGTGGCGCTATAACTGTCCAAAACGTCTCTTCTTATTAGGGGTTCAAGCACGAAGTGCTGAAACCCTATTGTAATTGTACTGATTTTTATTATTATTTTTCTTCTCCGCTAAAACGCATCGTGCAGCCCAAACCGTAAGACCTGGAACCTTGAAACTTTGCCAGATGGTAGTCCTCAATTTGGGGAGAACCTATCAAAGTATGGCCCAGATTGGCCCATAGGTGGAGCTATAATGACCACATTTACTAAATTGCTCATAACTCCTAGACAGTTTGTCCTAGAATCTCAATTTTAGCATCACTGTGATCCCTGGCTCCAGACGGACAAAATGGCTATCTCCAAATTCCCCTACGAGCAAAAAAAAAAATTGTTATGGGCAAATTTGTCCAAAACCTACTTTGGCCAACTAGTCCCTGGTTTTTGACCCAATCGGAACCAGACCAGTCTAGGACAATTCTCTGGACTCTCTAGATCAATAATTATTGAAAAAAAGTTGAACTTTTGCATTGGCCTGGCTGTAACAGGGTCATTTAGGAAAGGGGTGGGACATAAAAACACTCAAAAGCCTATACAACCTAAGGGAAAACCCCAAACTTCACAAAAATCGATGAGCATATGTGTCAGAACATGGTGAAGAAGCATGCCAAGTTTCGTGAAGATCGGACAATAGGTGGCGCTATAACTGTCCAAAACGTCTCTTCTTATTAGGGGTTCAAGCACGAAGTGCTGAAACCCTATTGTAATTGTACTGATTTTTATTATTATTTTTCTTCTCCGCTAAAACGCATCGTGCAGCCCAAACCGTAAGACCTGGAACCTTGAAACTTTGCCAGATGGTAGTCCTCAATTTGGGGAGAACCTATCAAAGTATGGCCCAGATTGGCCCATAGGTGGAGCTATAATGACCACATTTACTAAATTGCTCATAACTCCTAGACAGTTTGTCCTAGAATCTCAATTTTAGCATCACTGTGATCCCTGGCTCCAGACGGACAAAATGACTATCTCCAAATTCCCCTACGAGCAAAAAAAAAAATTGTTATGGGCAAATTTGTCCAAAACCTACTTTGGCCAACTAGTCCCTGGTTTTTGACCCAATCGGAACCAGACCAGTCTAGGACAATTCTCTGGACTCTCTAGATCAATAATTATTGAAAAAAAGTTGAACTTTTGCATTGGCCTGGCTGTAACAGGGTCATTTAGGAAAGGGGTGGGACATAAAAACACTCAAAAGCCTATACAACCTAAGGGAAAACCCCAAACTTCACAAAAATCGATGAGCATATGTGTCAGAACATGGTGAAGAAGCATGCCAAGTTTCGTGAAGATCGGACAATAGGTGGCGCTATAACTGTCCAAAACGTCTCTTCTTATTAGGGGTTCAAGCACGAAGTGCTGAAACCCTATTGTAATTGTACTGATTTTTAGGGGTTCAAGCATGAAATGCTGAAACCCTATTGTAATTGTGCTGATTTTTATTATTAGGGGTTCAAGCATGAAATGCTGAAACCCTATTGTAATTGTGCTGATTTTTATTATTATTATTATTATTCTGCCGTAAAACGCATCGTGCAGCCTAAACCGTAAGTGCTAGAGACTTGAAACTTGGCCAGAAGGTAGTACAAAAATCGAGGAGAGGTTCAGAGAATATGAGCTAGATTGGCCAATAGGTGGCGCTACAGTGCAAAAAACAAAAAAATGGCATATTTTTGCTTAAATCTCATCAACCCTTTGTCACAGACTCAAGTGTCTTATATCTTTGGAATCCTTGGGTCAAGCCGAACAAAAAAGGCCTCAAGGATTTCATTTCCGGTATGCAAATTTTCCCGCCATTTTGGATTATGTCCAAAACCTACTTTTGCGAACTAGTCCCTGGTTTTTCGCCCGATCGGAACCAAACCAGTGCAGAAATATTCACAGGAGTCTGAAGATCAATAATTATCGAAAAAAATGTAAAATTTCGATCCACGGTTGCTAAGGGGTATCAAAACGTTCGCAGGAGGCGGAGCTAATTATACGAAAATGGCTATAACTCGTGAACGAAATGAGATATTTTCACCAAACTCGGTACACATATGTAAGAGCTCAAGTTGAGGTCACAGTAAAAAAATCGCGGTGATTGGCCTCATGGTGGCGCTATAATATGAAAAAAACATAAAACAGGCTATAACCACCTGACCGTTAGTCCGATTGACTTGAAAATTGGTATGCAGTGTCTTGGTCCAAGGTGCCATGTATGTGTATGGGGACATTGGCGTATCTCAAAAAACATGGCCGCCATCGGCCAATGAAGTTTGAGCACCTATTAGACAAGGTTAACGGAGGCCGATCGGAACGAAACTCAATGGGCATGTTCGGCTCATGGCCCTAGAGGTCTGTAAGAATTTTGAAAGAAATCGGCCACTAGTTGGCGCTAATGAGTTTTATGGCTCTGTAATCACGTGGTGTTACACTTATCATCACAAAATGCATATCATTTGATAGATCTGCTTATGCTGAACAACTTTGCCTCTAGAACCATTGCTGTCAATCAAACAGTTTATTAATTATTCACGAATATGTTAAAAACCTACTTTTGCGAACTAGTCCCTGGTTTTTTGCCCGATCGGAACCAAACGAGTCTAGGACAATTCTCTGGACTCTCTAGATCAATAATTATCAAAAAAAAGTTGAACTTTTGCATTTGGATGGCTGTAATAGGGTCATTTATAAAATGGGCGTGTCAAAATACATTAAAAAGCCTATAAATCCTAAATAAAAACTCAGAACTTCACAAAAATTGGTCAGCATATGTGACATAACATCATTAACAAGCATGAAAAATTCTATGGAGATCGGACGATAGGTGGCGCTATAACTGTTAAAAAGCTTTAAAATCATATATTTCCTATGGTAAACTGCCTGTATTGGCTGTAAATGGTCTTTTCCATCTCTGATCATATAATTTTCATATCATAATGTTCAAAACTAGTGCAATACAATTCTCTGGACTCACTAGATCAATAATTGTCAGAAAAAGTTGAACTACTTCATTTGGATAGCTATAATAGGTTCACTTCAAAATCTGGCCTTTACCAAGTCTATATCGATTTTAATCAATGCTCAGACCTTCTTAAAAACAAGTCAGAACGTGTGAAATATCACCCTGAACAAGCATGAAAATTTTCAGACAGATCGGACAAAATTTGCCTCTATAACAGTTAAAAAGGTGAAAATGATATGAATTAATGGCATGTTAAGCCAATAAGTGGTATTTTACTGCCCCCTGCTGTTTAAAATAGTCATTTTCTCATATTGGTATTGGTATCAGCCATGGTAAATCATGATAAATGATGGTGTGTGTGTGTGTTTGTGTGTGTGTGTGTGTGTGTGTGTGTGTGTGTGTGTGTGTGTGTGTGTGTGTGTGGTACAAATATAACAAAGGTTTTATTTTCCAACATGAAAACAAACATAACAGAGTGCTAGTGCACAAACAATAACCGACAATGATAATGGATGAGAGGGGAACTTAAATACACAGATCAAGACAAGGACAACAGGTGACGGTTATGATGATGAGGAGCAGGTGATGATGAGGAGGGTGATGAGGAGCAGGTGCAGGTGATGACGACAGATGGTGAATGTGATGAAGACAGAAGGTGAATGTGATGAAGGTGAATGTGACACCAATATCACTGAAACATTTGTGTGTGTGTGTGTGTGTGTGTGTGTGTGTAGCATTATTGTGTGTAGCATATGTAGCAAGTATGCATTATTGAGTTAACATGGAAACACTGGTTTGCTTTAGTGCAGAAAACTGGTCAAAATCATGAGGTTTAAAGTGAAAGTGAGCCAATAAGTGGTCTTCTACTGCCCTCTGCTGGCCATTCTACTTATTAATTACATTTTTCCACATGTGCTTGCATTTATACTTGAATACACACTAAAAATCACTTATATAGCAATAACTATTATAACACAATCATATTTTGTCAGTGTTAATCACTTTATTTGCACTGACACTTCAAATAATTGCTAGTAATGTGGTAAATCATGGTAAATCATGGTTAACTATGCTGTGTGTGTGTGTGTGTGTGTGTGTGTGTGTGTGTGTAAGCATGCATTGAGTTAAAATGGATAAACTGGTTTGCTTTAGTGCAGAAAACTGGTTTAAAGTGAAAGTGAGCCAATAAGTGGTCTTCTACTGCCCTCTGCTGGCCATTCTACTTATTAATGAAATATTTCAACATGTGCTTGCATTCATACTTGAATACACACTAAAAAAATCACTTATATAGCAATAACTATTATAACACAATCATATTTTGTCAGTGTTAATCACTTTATTTGCACTGACACTTCAAATAATTGCTAGTAATGTGATAAATCAGGCTAGAAACATGGTAAATCAAAGTAAATAATACTAGATTGTCGTTTATCTCCTGGTAAATAATACTAGAACGTGGTATATCATGGTAAATCATGGTTAACTATGCTGTGTGTGTATGTGTGTGTGTGTGTGTGTGTGTGTGTGTGTGTGTGTGTGTAAGCATGCATTGAGTTAACATGGAAAAACTGGTTTGCTTTAGTGCAGAAAACTGGTTTAAAGTGAAAGTGAGCCAATAAGTGGTCTTCTAGTGCCCTCTGCTGGCCATTCTACTTAATAATGAAATATTTTACATGTGCTTTTGCATTCATACTTGGACACACACTAAAAATCACGTATATAACTAACTATTATAACACAATAATATTTTGTCAGTGTTCATCACCTCATTTGCACTGACACTTCACATAATTGCTAGTAATGTGGTTAATCATGCTAGAAACATTGTAAATCATAGTAAATATTACTGAAATGAGGTGTATCAAGGTAAATCATGCTAGAATCCTAATAAATCATTCTGGAACATGGTATATGATAGTAAGTCATGCTAGAATCATATTAAATAATTCTAGAATGTGGCAAATCGTTGTGGGAGGAGCCTATTTTACTCAAATGGCTATAACTCAAGAAGTAAATGAGATATCTTCACCAAACTCAATACACATGTGTATGGGTTCAATTTGAGGTCACAGTAAACAATTTTATGGAGATCGGACCATAGGTGGCGCTATAACTGTTAAAAAGCTTTAAAACCATATATATCCCATGGCAAATTGCTTGTATTGGCTGTAAATGGTCTTTTCCATCATTTATGTCAGTGGTTACATGCTTGCTAAATAAATCTTAATGACTTTTGATGCTTTTGTGCTTAAATGCCTTAAAGGCCTTAACTGCTTGAACCCCGATAAATGCTGCTTGCAGCTTTAATTATTATTATTATTCTGCCGTAAAACGCATCGTGCAGCCTAAACCGTAAGTGCTAGAGACTTGAAACTTGGCCAGAAGGTAGTACAAAAATCGAGGAGAGGTTCAGAGAATATGAGCTAGATTGGCCAATAGGTGGCGCTACAGTGCAAAAAACAAAAAAATGGCATATTTTTGCTTAAATCTCATCAACCCTTTGTCACAGACTCAAGTGTCTTATATCTTTGGAATCCTTGGGTCAAGCCGAACAAAAAAGGCCTCAAGGATTTCATTTCCGGTATGCAAATTTTTCCGCCATTTTGAATTTTGTCCAAAACCTACTTTTGCGAACTAGTCCCTGGTTTTTCACCCGATCGGAACCAAACCAGTGCAGAAATATTCACAGGAGTCTGAAGATCAATAATTATCGAAAAAAATGTAAAATTTCGATCCACGGTTGCTAAGGGGTATCAAAACGTTCGCAGGAGGCGGAGCTAATTATACGAAAATGGCTATAACTCGTGAACGAAATGAGATATTTTCACCAAACTCGGTACACATATGTATGAGCTCAAGTTGAGGTCACAGTAAAAAAATCGCGACGATTGGCCTCATGGTGGCGCTATAAAATGAAAAAAACATAAAACAGGCTATAACCACGTGACCGTTAGTCCGATTGACTTGAAAATTGGTATGCAGTGTCTTGGTCCAAGGTGCCATGTATGTGTATGAGGACATTGGCGTATCTCAAAAAACATGGCCGCCATCGGCCAACGAAGTTTGAGCACCTATTAGACAAGGTTAACGGAGGCCGATCGGAACGAAACTCAATGGGCATGTTCGGCTCATGGCCCTAAAGGTCTGTAAGAATTTTGAAAGAAATCGGCCACTAGTTGGCGCTAACGAGTTTTACGGCTCTGTAATCACGTGGTGTTACAAATATCCACACAATATGCATATCATTTGATAGATCTCCTCATCCTGAACAACTTTGCCTCAAGAACCATTGCTGTCAATCAAACTGTTCATTAATTATTCATTAATATGTTAAAAACCTACTTTTGCGAACTAGTCCTAGGTTTTTTGCCCGATCGGAACCAGACCAGTCTAGGACAATTCTCTGGACTCTCTAGATCAATAATTATCAAAAAAAAGTTGAACTTTTGCATTTGGATGGCTGTAATAGGGTAATTTATAAAATGGGCGTGTCAAAATACATTAAAAAGCCTATAAATCCTAAATAAAAACTCAGAACTTCACAAAAATTGGTCAGCATATGTGACATAACATCATTAACAAGCATGAAAAATTGATAGAGATCGGACGATAGGTGGCGCTATAACTGTTAAAAAGCTTTAAAATCATATATTTCCTATGGTAAACTGCCTGTATTGGCTGTAAATGGTCTTTTCCATCTCTGATCATATAATTTTCATATCATAATGTTCAAAACTAGTGCAATACAATTCTCTGGACTCACTAGATCAATAATTGTCAGAAAAAGTTGAACTACTTCATTTGGATAGCTATAATAGGTTCACTTCAAAATCTGGCCTTTACCAAGTGTCCCCGAAAGCCTATATCTCTTTAATCAATGCTCAGACCTTCTTAAAAACAAGTCAGAACGTGTGAAATATCACCCTGAACAAGCATGAAAATTTTCAGACAGATCGGACAAAATTTGCCTCTATAACAGTTAAAAAGGTGAAAATGATATGAATTAATGGCATGTTAAGCCAATAAGTGGTATTTTACTGCCCCCTGCTGTTTAAAATAGTCATTTTCTCATATTGGTATTGGTATCAGCCATGGTAAATCATGATAAATGATGGTGGGTGGGTGTGTGTGTGTGTGTGTGTGTGTGTGTGTGTGTGTGTGTGTGTGTGTGTGTGTGTGTGTGTGTGTGTGTGTGTGTGTGTGTGTGTGTGTGTGGTACAAATATAACAAAGGTTTTATTTTCCAACATGAAAACAAACATAACAGAGTGCTAGTGCACAAACAATAAACCGACAATGATAATGGATGAGAGGGGAACTTAAATACACAGATCAAGACAAGGACAACAGGTGACGGTTATGATGATGAGGAGCAGGTGATGATGAGGAGGGTGATGAGGAGCAGGTGCAGGTGATGACGACAGATGGTGAATGTGATGAAGACAGAAGGTGAATGTGATGAAGGTGAATGTGACACCAATATCACTGAAACATTTGTGTGTGTGTGTGTGTGTGTGTGTGTGTGTGTGTGTGTGTGTGTGTGTGTGTGTGTAGCATATGTAGCAAGTATGCATTATTGAGTTAACATGGAAACACTGGTTTGCTTTAGTGCAGAAAACTGGTCAAAATCATGAGGTTTAAAGTGAAAGTGAGCCAATAAGTGGTCTTCTACTGCCCTCTGCTGGCCATTCTACTTATTAATTAAATTTTTCCACATGTGCTTGCATTTATACTTGAATACACACTAAAAATCACTTATATAGCAATAACTATTATAACACAATCATATTTTGTCAGTGTTAATCACTTTATTTGCACTGACACTTCAAATAATTGCTAGTAATGTGATAAATCAGGCTAGAAACATGGTAAATCAAAGTAAATAATACTAGATTGTCGTTTATCTCCTGGTAAATAATACTAGAACGTGGTATATCACGGTAAATCATGGTTAACTATGCTGTGTGTGTATGTGTGTGTGTGTGTGTGTGTGTGTGTGTGTGTGTGTGTGTGTGTGTGTGTAAGCATGCATTGAGTTAACATGGAAAAACTGGTTTAAAGTGAAAGTGAGCCAATAAGTGGTCTTCTAGTGCCCTCTGCTGGCCATTCTACTTAATAATGAAATATTTTACATGTGCTTTTGCATTCATACTTGGACACACACTAAAAATCACGTATATAACTAACTATTATAACACAATAATATTTTGTCAGTGTTCATCACCTCATTTGCACTGACACTTCACATAATTGCTAGTAATGTGGTTAATCATGCTAGAAACATTGTAAATCATAGTAAATAATACTGAAATGAGGTGTATCAAGGTAAATCATGCTAGAATCCTAATAAATCATTCTAGAACATGGTATATGATAGTAAATCATGCTAGAATCATATTAAATAATTCTAGAATGTGGCAAATCGTTGTGGGAGGAGCCTATTTTACTCAAATGGCTATAACTCAAGAAGTAAATGAGATATCTTCACCAAACTCAGTACACATGTGTATGGGTTCAATTTGAGGTCACAGTAAACAATTTTATGGAGATCGGACCATAGGTGGCGCTGTAACTGTTAAAAAGCTTTAAAACCATATATATCCCATGGCAAATTGCCTGTATTGGCTGTAAATGGTCTTTTCCATCTATTATGTCAGTGGTTACATGCTTGCTAAATAAATCTTAATAACTTTTGATGCTTTTGTGCTTAAATGCCTTAAAGGCCTTAACTGCTTGAACCCCGATAAATGCTGCTTGCAGCTTTAATTATTATTATTATTTTTCTTCTGCCGTAAAACGCATCGTGCAGCCCAAACCGTAAGTGCTAGAGACTTGAAACTTTGCCAGATGGTAGTACAAAAATCGAGGAGAGGTTATCAAAATATGAGCCAGATTGGCCAATAGGTGGCGCTACAGTGCAAAAACCAAAAAAATGGCATATTTTTGCTTAAATCTCACCAACCCTTTGTCACAGACTCAAGTGTCTTATATCATTGGAATCCTTGGCTCAAGCCGAACAAAAAAGGCCTCAAGGATTTCCTTTCCGGTATGCAAATTTTCCGCCATTTTGGATTTTGTCCAAAACCTACTTTTGCGAACTAGTCCTAGGTTTTTTGTCCGATCGGAACCAAACAAGTGCAGAAATGTTCTCTGGAGTCTGAATATAAATAATTATTAAAAAAATGTTTAAATTTTGATTCACGGTCGCTAAGGGGCGCCAAAACGTTCGAAGGAGGCGGAGCTAGTTTTACTAAAATGGCTATAACTCCAGAAGTAAATGAGTTATCTTCACCAAACTTGGTTCACATGTGTAAGAGGTCAATCTAAGGTCACAGTAAAGAAATCACGGTGATTAGCCACATGGTGGCGCTATAACATTAAAAAAACATAAAACAGGCTATAACCACCTGACCGTTTGTCCGATTGACTTGAAAATTGGTATGCAGTGTCTTGGTCCAAGGTGCCATGTATGTCTATGAGGACATTGGTGTATCTCGAAAAACATGGCCGCCATCGGCCAATGAAGTTTGAGCACCTATTAGACAAGGTTAACGGAGGCCAATCAGAACGAAACTCAGTGGGCATGTTCGGCTCAAGCCCCTAGAGGTCTGTAAGAATTTTGAAAGAAATCGGCCACTAGTTGGCGCTAACGAGTTTAATGGCTCTGTAATCACGTGGTGTTACACTTATTGTCACAAAATGCATATCATTTGATAGATCTGCTCATGCTGAACAACTTTGCCTCAAGAACTATTGCTGTCAATCAAACCGTTCATTAAATATTTGTAATTATGTTAAAAACCTACTTTTGCGAACTAGTCCCTGGTTTTTCGCCCGATCGGAACCAGACCAGTCTAGGACAATTCTCTGGACTCTCTAGATCAATAATTATCAAAAAAAAGTTGAACTTTTGCATTTAGATGGCTGTAATAGGGTCATTTATAAAATGGGCGGGGCAAAATAAAAAAAAAACCTATAAATCATAAATAAAAACTCAGAACTTCACAAAAATTGGTGAACATATGTGAAATAACATCATTAACAAGCATGCCAAATTTTATGGAGATCGGACCAAAGGTGGCGCTGTAACTGTTAAAAAGCTTTAAAACCATATATTTCCTATGGTAAATGGTCTTTTTCATCTATTATGTCAGTAGTTACATGCTTGCTAAATAAATCTTAATAACTTTTGATGCTTTTGTGCTTAAAGGCCTTAAAGGCCTTAATTGCTTGAACCCCGATAAATGCTGCTTGCAGCTTTAATTATTAGGGGTTCAAGCACGAAGTGCTGAAACCCTATTGTAATTGTACTGATTTTTATTATTATTTTTCTTCTCCGCTAAAACGCATCGTGCAGCCCAAACCGTAAGACCTGGAACCTTGAAACTTTGCCAGATGGTAGTCCTCAATTTGGGGAGAACCTATCAAAGTATGGCCCAGATTGGCCCATAGGTGGAGCTATAATGACCACATTTACTAAATTGCTCATAACTCCTAGACAGTTTGTCCTAGAATCTCAATTTTAGCATCACTGTGATCCCTGGCTCCAGACGGACAAAATGGCTATCTCCAAATTCCCCTACGAGCAAAAAAAAAAATTGTTATGGGCAAATTTGTCCAAAACCTACTTTGGCCAACTAGTCCCTGGTTTTTGACCCAATCGGAACCAGACCAGTCTAGGACAATTCTCTGGACTCTCTAGATCAATAATTATTGAAAAAAAGTTGAACTTTTGCATTGGCCTGGCTGTAACAGGGTCATTTAGGAAAGGGGTGGGACATAAAAACACTCAAAAGCCTATACAACCTAAGGGAAAACCCCAAACTTCACAAAAATCGATGAGCATATGTGTCAGAACATGGTGAAGAAGCATGCCAAGTTTCGTGAAGATCGGACAATAGGTGGCGCTATAACTGTCCAAAACGTCTCTTCTTATTAGGGGTTCAAGCACGAAGTGCTGAAACCCTATTGTAATTGTACTGATTTTTATTATTATTTTTCTTCTCCGCTAAAACGCACCGTGCAGCCCAAACCGTAAGACCTGGAACCTTGAAACTTTGCCAGATGGTAGTCCTCAATTTGGGGAGAACCTATCAAAGTATGGCCCAGATTGGCCCATAGGTGGAGCTATAATGACCACATTTACTAAATTGCTCATAACTCCTAGACAGTTTGTCCTAGAATCTCAATTTTAGCATCACTGTGATCCCTGGCTCCAGACGGACAAAATGGCTATCTCCAAATTCCCCTACGAGCAAAAAAAAAAATTGTTATGGGCAAATTTGTCCAAAACCTACTTTGGCCAACTAGTCCCTGGTTTTTGACCCAATCGGAACCAGACCAGTCTAGGACAATTCTCTGGACTCTCTAGATCAATAATTATTGAAAAAAAGTTGAACTTTTGCATTGGCCTGGCTGTAACAGGGTCATTTAGGAAAGGGGTGGGACATAAAAACACTCAAAAGCCTATACAACCTAAGGGAAAACCCCAAACTTCACAAAAATCGATGAGCATATGTGTCAGAACATGGTGAAGAAGCATGCCAAGTTTCGTGAAGATCGGACAATAGGTGGCGCTATAACTGTCCAAAACGTCTCTTCTTATTAGGGGTTCAAGCACGAAGTGCTGAAACCCTATTGTAATTGTACTGATTTTTATTATTATTTTTCTTCTCCGCTAAAACGCACCGTGCAGCCCAAACCGTAAGACCTGGAACCTTGAAACTTTGCCAGATGGTAGTCCTCAATTTGGGGAGAACCTATCAAAGTATGGCCCAGATTGGCCCATAGGTGGAGCTATAATGACCACATTTACTAAATTGCTCATAACTCCTAGACAGTTTGTCCTAGAATCTCAATTTTAGCATCACTGTGATCCCTGGCTCCAGACGGACAAAATGGCTATCTCCAAATTCCCCTACGAGCAAAAAAAAAAATTGTTATGGGCAAATTTGTCCAAAACCTACTTTGGCCAACTAGTCCCTGGTTTTTGACCCAATCGGAACCAGACCAGTCTAGGACAATTCTCTGGACTCTCTAGATCAATAATTATTGAAAAAAAGTTGAACTTTTGCATTGGCCTGGCTGTAACAGGGTCATTTAGGAAAGGGGTGGGACATAAAAACACTCAAAAGCCTATACAACCTAAGGGAAAACCCCAAACTTCACAAAAATCGATGAGCATATGTGTCAGAACATGGTGAAGAAGCATGCCAAGTTTCGTGAAGATCGGACAATAGGTGGCGCTATAACTGTCCAAAACGTCTCTTCTTATTAGGGGTTCAAGCACGAAGTGCTGAAACCCTATTGTAATTGTACTGATTTTTATTATTATTTTTCTTCTCCGCTAAAACGCATCGTGCAGCCCAAACCGTAAGACCTGGAACCTTGAAACTTTGCCAGATGGTAGTCCTCAATTTGGGGAGAACCTATCAAAGTATGGCCCAGATTGGCCCATAGGTGGAGCTATAATGACCACATTTACTAAATTGCTCATAACTCCTAGACAGTTTGTCCTAGAATCTCAATTTTAGCATCACTGTGATCCCTGGCTCCAGACGGACAAAATGGCTATCTCCAAATTCCCCTACGAGCAAAAAAAAAAATTGTTATGGGCAAATTTGTCCAAAACCTACTTTGGCCAACTAGTCCCTGGTTTTTGACCCAATCGGAACCAGACCAGTCTAGGACAATTCTCTGGACTCTCTAGATCAATAATTATTGAAAAAAAGTTGAACTTTTGCATTGGCCTGGCTGTAACAGGGTCATTTAGGAAAGGGGTGGGACATAAAAACACTCAAAAGCCTATACAACCTAAGGGAAAACCCCAAACTTCACAAAAATCGATGAGCATATGTGTCAGAACATGGTGAAGAAGCATGCCAAGTTTCGTGAAGATCGGACAATAGGTGGCGCTATAACTGTCCAAAACGTCTCTTCTTATTAGGGGTTCAAGCACGAAGTGCTGAAACCCTATTGTAATTGTACTGATTTTTATTATTATTTTTCTTCTCCGCTAAAACGCACCGTGCAGCCCAAACCGTAAGACCTGGAACCTTGAAACTTTGCCAGATGGTAGTCCTCAATTTGGGGAGAACCTATCAAAGTATGGCCCAGATTGGCCCATAGGTGGAGCTATAATGACCACATTTACTAAATTGCTCATAACTCCTAGACAGTTTGTCCTAGAATCTCAATTTTAGCATCACTGTGATCCCTGGCCCCAGACGGACAAAATGGCTATCTCCAAATTCCCCTACGAGCAAAAAAAAAAATTGTTATGGGCAAATTTGTCCAAAACCTACTTTGGCCAACTAGTCCCTGGTTTTTGACCCAATCGGAACCAGACCAGTCTAGGACAATTCTCTGGACTCTCTAGATCAATAATTATTGAAAAAAAGTTGAACTTTTGCATTGGCCTGGCTGTAACAGGGTCATTTAGGAAAGGGGTGGGACATAAAAACACTCAAAAGCCTATACAACCTAAGGGAAAACCCCAAACTTCACAAAAATCGATGAGCATATGTGTCAGAACATGGTGAAGAAGCATGCCAAGTTTCGTGAAGATCGGACAATAGGTGGCGCTATAACTGTCCAAAACGTCTCTTCTTATTAGGGGTTCAAGCACGAAGTGCTGAAACCCTATTGTAATTGTACTGATTTTTATTATTATTTTTCTTCTCCGCTAAAACGCACCGTGCAGCCCAAACCGTAAGACCTGGAACCTTGAAACTTTGCCAGATGGTAGTCCTCAATTTGGGGAGAACCTATCAAAGTATGGCCCAGATTGGCCCATAGGTGGAGCTATAATGACCACATTTACTAAATTGCTCATAACTCCTAGACAGTTTGTCCTAGAATCTCAATTTTAGCATCACTGTGATCCCTGGCTCCAGACGGACAAAATGGCTATCTCCAAATTCCCCTACGAGCAAAAAAAAAAATTGTTATGGGCAAATTTGTCCAAAACCTACTTTGGCCAACTAGTCCCTGGTTTTTGACCCAATCGGAACCAGACCAGTCTAGGACAATTCTCTGGACTCTCTAGATCAATAATTATTGAAAAAAAGTTGAACTTTTGCATTGGCCTGGCTGTAACAGGGTCATTTAGGAAAGGGGTGGGACATAAAAACACTCAAAAGCCTATACAACCTAAGGGAAAACCCCAAACTTCACAAAAATCGATGAGCATATGTGTCAGAACATGGTGAAGAAGCATGCCAAGTTTCGTGAAGATCGGACAATAGGTGGCGCTATAACTGTCCAAAACGTCTCTTCTTATTAGGGGTTCAAGCACGAAGTGCTGAAACCCTATTGTAATTGTACTGATTTTTATTATTATTTTTCTTCTCCGCTAAAACGCATCGTGCAGCCCAAACCGTAAGACCTGGAACCTTGAAACTTTGCCAGATGGTAGTCCTCAATTTGGGGAGAACCTATCAAAGTATGGCCCAGATTGGCCCATAGGTGGAGCTATAATGACCACATTTACTAAATTGCTCATAACTCCTAGACAGTTTGTCCTAGAATCTCAATTTTAGCATCACTGTGATCCCTGGCTCCAGACGGACAAAATGGCTATCTCCAAATTCCCCTACGAGCAAAAAAAAAAATTGTTATGGGCAAATTTGTCCAAAACCTACTTTGGCCAACTAGTCCCTGGTTTTTGACCCAATCGGAACCAGACCAGTCTAGGACAATTCTCTGGACTCTCTAGATCAATAATTATTGAAAAAAAGTTGAACTTTTGCATTGGCCTGGCTGTAACAGGGTCATTTAGGAAAGGGGTGGGACATAAAAACACTCAAAAGCCTATACAACCTAAGGGAAAACCCCAAACTTCACAAAAATCGATGAGCATATGTGTCAGAACATGGTGAAGAAGCATGCCAAGTTTCGTGAAGATCGGACAATAGGTGGCGCTATAACTGTCCAAAACGTCTCTTCTTATTAGGGGTTCAAGCACGAAGTGCTGAAACCCTATTGTAATTGTACTGATTTTTATTATTATTTTTCTTCTCCGCTAAAACGCACCGTGCAGCCCAAACCGTAAGACCTGGAACCTTGAAACTTTGCCAGATGGTAGTCCTCAATTTGGGGAGAACCTATCAAAGTATGGCCCAGATTGGCCCATAGGTGGAGCTATAATGACCACATTTACTAAATTGCTCATAACTCCTAGACAGTTTGTCCTAGAATCTCAATTTTAGCATCACTGTGATCCCTGGCCCCAGACGGACAAAATGGCTATCTCCAAATTCCCCTACGAGCAAAAAAAAAAATTGTTATGGGCAAATTTGTCCAAAACCTACTTTGGCCAACTAGTCCCTGGTTTTTGACCCAATCGGAACCAGACCAGTCTAGGACAATTCTCTGGACTCTCTAGATCAATAATTATTGAAAAAAAGTTGAACTTTTGCATTGGCCTGGCTGTAACAGGGTCATTTAGGAAAGGGGTGGGACATAAAAACACTCAAAAGCCTATACAACCTAAGGGAAAACCCCAAACTTCACAAAAATCGATGAGCATATGTGTCAGAACATGGTGAAGAAGCATGCCAAGTTTCGTGAAGATCGGACAATAGGTGGCGCTATAACTGTCCAAAACGTCTCTTCTTATTAGGGGTTCAAGCACGAAGTGCTGAAACCCTATTGTAATTGTACTGATTTTTATTATTATTTTTCTTCTCCGCTAAAACGCACCGTGCAGCCCAAACCGTAAGACCTGGAACCTTGAAACTTTGCCAGATGGTAGTCCTCAATTTGGGGAGAACCTATCAAAGTATGGCCCAGATTGGCCCATAGGTGGAGCTATAATGACCACATTTACTAAATTGCTCATAACTCCTAGACAGTTTGTCCTAGAATCTCAATTTTAGCATCACTGTGATCCCTGGCTCCAGACGGACAAAATGGCTATCTCCAAATTCCCCTACGAGCAAAAAAAAAAATTGTTATGGGCAAATTTGTCCAAAACCTACTTTGGCCAACTAGTCCCTGGTTTTTGACCCAATCGGAACCAGACCAGTCTAGGACAATTCTCTGGACTCTCTAGATCAATAATTATTGAAAAAAAGTTGAACTTTTGCATTGGCCTGGCTGTAACAGGGTCATTTAGGAAAGGGGTGGGACATAAAAACACTCAAAAGCCTATACAACCTAAGGGAAAACCCCAAACTTCACAAAAATCGATGAGCATATGTGTCAGAACATGGTGAAGAAGCATGCCAAGTTTCGTGAAGATCGGACAATAGGTGGCGCTATAACTGTCCAAAACGTCTCTTCTTATTAGGGGTTCAAGCACGAAGTGCTGAAACCCTATTGTAATTGTACTGATTTTTATTATTATTTTTCTTCTCCGCTAAAACGCATCGTGCAGCCCAAACCGTAAGACCTGGAACCTTGAAACTTTGCCAGATGGTAGTCCTCAATTTGGGGAGAACCTATCAAAGTATGGCCCAGATTGGCCCATAGGTGGAGCTATAATGACCACATTTACTAAATTGCTCATAACTCCTAGACAGTTTGTCCTAGAATCTCAATTTTAGCATCACTGTGATCCCTGGCTCCAGACGGACAAAATGGCTATCTCCAAATTCCCCTACGAGCAAAAAAAAAATTTGTTATGGGCAAATTTGTCCAAAACCTACTTTGGCCAACTAGTCCCTGGTTTTTGACCCAATCGGAACCAGACCAGTCTAGGACAATTCTCTGGACTCTCTAGATCAATAATTATTGAAAAAAAGTTGAACTTTTGCATTGGCCTGGCTGTAACAGGGTCATTTAGGAAAGGGGTGGGACATAAAAACACTCAAAAGCCTATACAACCTAAGGGAAAACCCCAAACTTCACAAAAATCGATGAGCATATGTGTCAGAACATGGTGAAGAAGCATGCCAAGTTTCGTGAAGATCGGACAATAGGTGGCGCTATAACTGTCCAAAACGTCTCTTCTTATTAGGGGTTCAAGCACGAAGTGCTGAAACCCTATTGTAATTGTACTGATTTTTATTATTATTTTTCTTTAGACAAGGTTAACGGAGGCCGATCGGAACGAAACTCGATGGGCATGTTCGACTCATGGCCCTAGAGGTCTGTAAGAGTTTTGAAAGAAATCGGCCACTAGTTGGCGCTAACGAGTTTTATGGCTCTGTAATCACGTGGTGTTACACTTATCGTCACAAAATGCATATCATCTGATAGATCTGCTCATGCTGAACAACTTTGCCTCAAGAACTAATGCTGTCAATTAAACCGGTTATTAAATATTCGTAATTATGTTATAAACCTACTTTTGCAAACTAGTCCTAGGTTTTTCGCCCGATCGAAACCAGACCAGTCTAGGACAATTCTCTGGACACTCTAGATGAATAATTATTAAAAAAAAGTTGAACTTTTGCATGTAGATGGCTGTAATAGGGTCATTTAGAAAATGGGCGTGGCAAAAAAACATTAAAAAGCCTATAAATCCTAAATGAAAACTCAGAACTTCACAAAAATTGGTGAGCATATGTGACATAACATCATTAACAAGCATGCCAATTTTCATGGAGATCGGACGATAGGTGGCGCTATAACTGCTAAAAAGCTTTAAAACCATATATTTCCTATGGTATTTCCTGTAAATGGTCTTTTTCATCTATTATGTCAGTAGTTACATTCTTGGTAAATAAAACGTAATCACTTTTGAGGCTTTTGTGCTTAAAGGCCTTGACTGCTTGAACCCCGATAAATGCTGCTTGCAGCTTTAATTATTATTATTATTCTTCTGCCGTAAAACGCATCGTGCAGCCCAAACCGTAAGGGCTGGAGACTTGAAACTTTGCCAGATGGTAGTACAAAAATCGAGGAGAGGTTCAGAGATTATGACCCCGATTGGCCCATAGGTGGCGCTATAACAACCAAAAGCGCGAAACTGCTCATAACTCCTAGACCGTATGTCGTAGACTCAAGTGTCTTATATCATTGGAAAGCTGGAAACGTGATGAACAAAACGTATATCTCCGATTTCATTTCCGGTATGGAAATTTTTCCGCCATTTTGAATTATGTCAAAAAACTACTTTTGCTAATTAGTCCTAGGATTTTTGTCCGATCGGAACCAAACCAGTGCAGAAATGTTCTATGGAGTCTGACGATTAATAATTATCAAAAAAAAATCGAAATTTCGATTCATGGTCGCTAGGGGGCATAAAATAAACATTGTGGGAGGAGCCTATTTTACTAAAATGGCTATAACTCAAAAAGTAAATGAGATAGCTTAACCAAACTCGGTACACATGTGTATGGGTTCAGTCTGGGGTCACAGTAAAAAAATCGCGACGATTGAACAATAGGTGGCGCTATAACATGGAAAAAACATGAAAAGGGCTATAACCACCTGACCGTTAGTCCGATTGACTTGAAAATTGGTATGCAGTGTCTTGGCCCAAGGTGCCATATATGTCTATGAGGAAATTGGCGTATCTCAAAAAACATGGCCGCCATTGGCCAATGAAGTTGAGCACCTATTAGACAAGGTTAACGGAGGCCGATCGGAACGAAACTCGATGGGCATGTTCATCTCATGGCCCTAGAGGTCTGTAAGAATTTTGAAAGAAATCGGCCACTAGTTGGCGCTAACGAGTTTTATGGCTCTGTAATCACGTGGTGTTACACTCATCCACACAATATGCATATCATTTGATAGATCTGCTCATGCTGAACAACTTTGCCTCAAGAACCATTGCTGTCAATCAAACCGTTCATTAAATATTCGCGAACATGTTAAAAACCTACTTTTGCGAACTAGTCCTAGGTTTTTCGCCCGATCGGAACCAGACCAGTCTAGGACAATTCTCTGGACTCTCTAGATCAATAATTATCGAAAAAAAGTTGAACTTTTGCATTTGGATGGCTGTAATAGGGTCATTTATAAAATGGGCGTGGCAAAATACATTAAAAATCCTATAAATCCTAAATGAAAACTCAGAACTTCACAAAAATTGGTGAGCATATGTGACATAACATCATTAACAAGCATGCCAAATTTTATGGAGATCGGACCATAGGTGGCGCTATAACTGTTAAAAAGCTTTAAAACCATATATTTCCTATGGTACATTGCCTGTATTGGCTGTAAATGGTCTTTTCCATCTATTATGTCAGTGGTTACATGCTTGCTAAATAAAACCTGATAACTTTTGATGCTTTTGTGCTTAAAAACCCTTAAAGGCCTTAATAGCTTGAACCCCGATAAATGCTGCTTGCAGCTTTAATTATTATTATTATTATTCTTCTGCCGTAAAACGCATCGTGCAGCCCAAACCGTAAGGGCTGGAGACTTGAAACTTTGCCAGATGGTAGTACAAAAATCGAGGAGAGGTTCAGAGATTATGACCCCGATTGGCCCATAGGTGGCGCTATAACAACCAAAAGCGCGAAACTGCTCATAACTCCTAGACCGTATGTCGTAGACTCAAGTGTCTTATATCATTGGAAAGCTGGAAACGTGATGAACAAAACGTATATCTCCGATTTCATTTCCGGTATGGAAATTTTTCCGCCATTTTGAATTTTGTCAAAAAACTGCTTTTGCTAATTAGTCCTAGGATTTTTGTCCGATCGGAACCAAACCAGTGCAGAAATGTTCTATGGAGTCTGACGATTAATAATTATCAAAAAAAATTCGAAATTTCGATTCATGGTCGCTAGGGGGCATAAAATAAACATTGTGGGAGGAGCCTATTTTACTAAAATGGCTATAACTCAAAAAGTAAATGAGATAGCTTAACCAAACTCGGTACACATGTGTATGGGTTCAGTCTGGGGTCACAGTAAAAAAATCGCGACGATTGAACAATAGGTGGCGCTATAACATGGAAAAAACATGAAAAGGGCTATAACCACCTGACCATTAGTCCGATTGACTTGAAAATTGGTATGCAGTGTCTTGGCCCAAGGTGCCATATATGTCTATGAGGAAATTGGCGTATCTCAAAAAACATGGCCGCCATTGGCCAATGAAGTTGAGCACCTATTAGACAAGGTTAACGGAGGCCGATCGGAACGAAACTCGATGGGCATGTTCATCTCATGGCCCTAGAGGTCTGTAAGAATTTTGAAAGAAATCGGCCACTAGTTGGCGCTAACGAGTTTTATGGCTCTGTAATCACGTGGTGTTACACTCATCCACACAATATGCATATCATTTGATAGATCTGCTCATGTTGAACAACTTTGCCTCAAGAACCATTGCTGTCAATCAAACCGTTTATTAATTATTCGCGAATATGTTAAAAACCTACTTTTGCGAACTAGTCCTAGGTTTTTCGCCCGATCGGAACCAGACCAGTCTAGGACAATTCTCTGGACTCTCTAGATCAATAATTATCGAAAAAAAGTTGAACTTTTGCATTTGGATGGCTGTAATAGGGTCATTTATAAAATGGGCGTGGCAAAATACATTAAAAATCCTATAAATCCTAAATGAAAACTCAGAACTTCACAAAAATTGGTGAGCATATGTGACATAACATCATTAACAAGCATGCCAAATTTTATGGAGATCGGACCATAGGTGGCGCTATAACTGTTAAAAAGCTTTAAAACCATGTATTTCCTATGGTACATTACATGTATTTGCTGTAAATGGTCTTTTCCATCTATTATGTCAGTGGTTACATGCTTGCTAAATAAAACATAATAACTTTTGATGCTTTTGTGCTTAAAAACCCTTAAAGGCCTTAATAGCTTGAACCCCGATAAATGCTGCTTGCAGCTTTAATTATTATTAGGGGTTCAAGCATGAAATGCTGAAACCCTATTGTAATTGTGCTGATTTTTATTAGGGGTTCAAGCACGAAGTGCTGAAACCCTATTGTAATTGTGCTGATTTTTATTATTATTATTATTATTATTATTCTGCCGTAAAACGCATCGTGCAGCCCAAACCGTAAGAGCTGGAACTTTGAAACTTTGACAGATGGTAGTACAAAAATCGAGGAAAGGTTCAGAGATTATGACCCCGATTGGCCCATAGGTGGCGCTATAACAACCAAAAGCGCGAAACTGCTCATAACTCCTAGACCGTATGTCGTAGACTCAAGTGTCTTATATCATTGGAAAGCTGGATGCCTGACGAACAAAACGTATATCTCCGATTTCATTTCCGCCATGATAGATTTTCCGCCATTTTGAATTTTGTCAAAAATCTACTTTTGCGAACTAGTCCCTGGTTTTTTGCCCGATTGGAACCAAACTAGTGCAGAAATGTTCTCTGGAGACTGAATATCAATAATTATCGAAAAAAAGTGGAAATTTCGATTCACGGTCGCTAAGGGGCGCCAAAACGTACGTTGTGGGAGGGGCCTATTTTACTAAAATGGCTATAACTCCCGATGTAAATGAGGTATCTTCACCAAACTTGGTACACATGTGTATGAGCTTACTCTGGGGTCACAGTAAAAAAATCGCGACGATTGGCCTCATGGTGGCGCTATAAAATGAAAAAAACATAAAACAGGCTATAACCACCTGACCGTTAGTCCGATTGACTTGAAAATTGGTATGCAGTGTCTTGGTCCAAGGTGCCATGTATGTGTATGAGGACATTGGCGTATCTCAAAAAACATGGCCGCCATCGGCCAACGAAGTTTGAGCACCTATTAGACAAGGTTAACGGAGGCCGATCGGAACGAAACTCAATGGGCATGTTCGGCTCATGGCCCTAAAGGTCTGTAAGAATTTTGAAAGAAATCGGCCACTAGTTGGCGCTAACGAGTTTTACGGCTCTGTAATCACGTGGTGTTACAAATATCCACACAATATGCATATCATTTGATAGATCTCCTCATCCTGAACAACTTTGCCTCAAGAACCATTGCTGTCAATCAAACTGTTCATTAATTATTCATTAATATGTTAAAAACCTACTTTTGCGAACTAGTCCTAGGTTTTTTGCCCGATCGGAACCAGACCAGTGTAGGACAATTCTCTGGACTCTCTAGATCAATAATTATCAAAAAAAAGTTGAACTTTTGCATTTGGATGGCTGTAATAGGGTAATTTATAAAACGGGCGTGTCAAAATACATTAAAAAGCCTATAAATCCTAAATAAAAACTCAGAACTTCACAAAAATTGGTCAGCATATGTGACATAACATCATTAACAAGCATGAAAAATTCTATGGAGATCGGACGATAGTTGGCGCTATAACTGTTAAAACGCTTTAAAACCATATATTTCCTATGGTAAATTGCCTGTATTTGCTGTAAATGATGTCTTCTATCTTTTATCATATAATGTTCATATCATAATGTTCAAAACCAGTGCAGCACAATTCTCTGAACTCTCTAGATCAATAATTATCAGAAAAAAAGTTTAACTTCTTCAAAAGGTGATTTTATATGAATATAATGACATATTAAGCCAATAAGTGGTATTTTACTGCCCCCTGCTGTCATTTCATCATACTACTCCCTAATATTGTTATAAAATTCATATTTAGACTTTTTAAAATCATTATTTTAACATTTACAATCACATTTTGTCAAAACTCATCTATTGAGTATTACTATTGACAATTGTGTTACACTGAGATATGGAAATGGACGAAAGTAAATGAATGAAATGAAACGAAAGTATAACGGCATTTAAGCCACGCCCCCGAATACAAATCCATTCATAACTCGAAAACGGAAAGTCGTTGCGCGCTCAAATTTTGATGGTGAGGACCTCTCCGGGCTCTTGATCGAAACGTGTCGTCGCGGGCCTCGGGAGCGCGCCCCCCGCGCATCGCGAATCCGCGGGACCCCCGATTTTGAACGGCCATTGCTCCCGACCCAGACCACCCCGAACATTGTGTGAGAGCTCGTTGGAAAGGGCGCGTCCTTGGCTAGCTTCGATTCAAATGTGGTGTTATTTGCCCTGGGCATTCCAGAGATAATAGCCCGAACAGATATGCCTTATAACAGTCATAACTCCCAGCCCCAATCGCCCAAAAACACATTGATGGTCTCATTCAACAGGGCTCCTCAAGCACTATCTATGCTCTGAGTTTCAGAATTTTTCGCCTTTTGGTTCCTGAGATATAAGTAAAAAAACAAATTCCCATTCATTCAAACACTTCAACTGTAAAATGTAAGCTATAATACCACTGTTGTCCACTAGAGGGAGCAGCAGGATTACGCATGATCTTTTAATTCGCTTCAGTATTGGAAATAAACAAATGCTTTAAGAAGCAATCTTTTTTATTATGATGTTTTTTTTTTTATTATGATATTTGTATATATTTTATTTTTTTTATTATGATTATGAACGGTTTGATTGACATTAGTGATTCTTGAGGCAAAGTTGTTCAAGATGAGGAGATGAAGATATTTTCACAATATCACATCCTAAAAACATTGAAAACATATTTGTCTTTGTGTGTGTGTGTGTGTGTGTGTGTGTGTGTGTGTGGGTTTGTGTGTGTGTCTGTGTGTGTGTGTAAGCATGCTTAATGGAAAGAACATGAAGAAACTGCTTTGTTTTACTGGTGGATAAAAAAGTCTTTCAAATGAAAGTGAGTCAATTAGTGGTCTTCTACTGCCCTCTGCAGGACATTCTACTTAATAAAATATTTTCATCTGTGCTTTTGCATTAGTTTTTGGACTATATCAAATTACTTGCATGAAAATCACCTATTATAACACAGTCATGTTTTGTCAAAGTTTATCACTTCATTTTTACTGAGCTCTCAGTTTGAACAATTCTGCCTCTCAGTGATTAATTTGAAATCTGAAAATGGTGTTATACAGAGGAGATTTGCAATTATCATTTTGTTACCTATCTTTTATTTTAAATATCTCCATCTACAACAAAATGTGTGTGCATGTGTGTGTTCAAGCATGGTTAGTGTATTAAGTATTATTGTTTAAGTATTATTGTTTTCATTTACATTTTAACCACCAGAAGAAGAACACTCATTGGTTCATTCTGCTCACTAAAATATTATTTTTAATTTTTTTTTCCATTTGAAATATTGTTTAAACTTAATAAAATCATTAAAATAACATTTCAAATCATATTTTGTCTGTTTATAAATCCCACAGACTCACATTGGCTGCAATACTAATGTTTTTGTAAAACACAGACCTGATAGTCTAATCTGTGTGTATTGTGCATATATTATTGATATTATTACTATTGCAAATCATGTTATTGTAACTCATATCTTAATAGAATATTATTTGTAATTTTAATTCTTTATTTCTTAAGTGTTTTTTTTTATGATTACTACAGATATTATCACCAAAGATATCAACTACACCTTCACTTTTAGTATTGACACGCTGCACACACAGCACAATCACACACTCACTAATGCATTCAAATAAATGTAATCTTACTGTGCTACTTTATTTGTACATGATTAGAATGAGCAGAAATCTAAGACTATTTTTCTTCTTTTGTTAAAGCCATTTCAGACTCCAAGTAAGCATTATATTACTAATCATCTATTTTAAAGGTGCCATACAATTGAAAACTGTATTTATCTTGGCATAGTTGAATGATAAGAGTTCTGGACATGGAACTGACATACCGTGAGCCTCAAACACCATTGTTTCCTCCTTCTTGTGTAAATCTCCTGTTTGCAAAAGACCGCTGAAAAATGAGTGAATCCCACCATAACACCGACTGTGACGTTGGAGTCAGGATCATTAATATTTATACCCCCCAAATTTGCATTTTCCAGTCCATGTTCTAGGCCAGGCAGTGTTAATGTGGACCTGCACAGCCGAATCATCAGAAGATCTGCAGGTATTGTGAAGAAGCAAGCAAGGACAATAGTGAAAATGGCAGATCATGGATATAAATGTTATGTCTGAGGCTGTGCTGTGGATTTGAGAACTTTTCATTCCCTTCCCACAAAACTGTCAACAGGCATGGTTGATGTTTACAACAGGATACCTCACCATTTTAATTCAAAGCTGTTAGTTTGCTCTTAACGGAGGCCGATCAGAACGAAACTCGATGGGCATGTTCGACTCGTGGCCCTAGAGGTCTGTAAGAATTTTGAAAAATCAGCCACTAGTTGACGCTAACAGGTTTTACGGCTATGTAATCACGTGATGCATATCATTTGATAGATCTCCTCATACTGAACAACTTTGCCTCAAGAACTACTGCTGTCAATCAATTTGTTCATTAAATACTTGCTATTATGTTAAAAACCTACTTTTGCGAACTAGTCCTAGGTTTTTCGCCCGATCGGAAATATACCAGTGCAGTACAATTCTCTGGAAGCTCTAGATTATTAATTATATTAAAAACTTTAACTTTACCCATTGGGTAGCCATAACAGGATCATTTAGAAAATGGGTATGGCAAAAAACACTCAAAAGCCTGTAAATCCTAAACAAAAACTCAGACAACTCACTAAACTGCCTTATGTGCTTAAAGACCCTAAATGCTTGAACCCCGCTAAATGCTGCTTGCAGCTTTAATTATTATTATTATTATTCTGCCGTAAAACGCATCGTGCAGCCTAAACCGTAAGTGCTAGAGACTTGAAACTTGGCCAGAAGGTAGTACAAAAATCGAGGAGAGGTTCAGAGAATATGAGCTAGATTGGCCAATAGGTGGCGCTAAAGTGCAAAAAACAAAAAAATGGCATATTTTTGCTTAAATCTCATCAACCCTTTGTCACAGACTCAAGTGTCTTATATCTTTGGAATCCTTGGGTCAAGCCGAACAAAAAAGGCCTCAAGGATTTCATTTCCGGTATGCAAATTTTCCCGCCATTTTGGATTTTGTCCAAAACCTACTTTTGCGAACTAGTCCCTGGTTTTTCGCCTGATCGGAACCAAACCAGTGCAGAAATATTCACAGGAGTCTGAAGATCAATAATTATTGAAAAAAATGTAAAATTTCGATCCACGGTTGCTAAAGGGTATCAAAACGTTCGCAGGAGGCGGAGCTAATTATACAAAAATGGCTATAACTCGTGAACGAAATGAGATATTTTCACCAAACTCGGTACACATATGTAAGAGCTCAAGTTGAGGTCACAGTAAAAAAATCGCGGTGATTGGCCTCATGGTGGCGCTATAATATGAAAAAAACATAAAACAGGCTATAACCACCTGACCGTTAGTCCGATTGACTTGAAAATTGGTATGCAGTGTCTTGGTCCAAGGTGCCATGTATGTCTATGAGGACATTGGTGTATCTCAAAAAACATGGCCGCTATCGGCCAATGAAGTTTGAGCACCTATTAGACAAGGTTAACGGAGGCCGATCAGAACGAAACTCAGTGGGCCTGTTCGGCTCAAGCCCCTAGAGGTCTGTAAGAACTTTGAAAGAAATCGGCCACTAGTTGGCGCTAACGAGTTTTATGGCTCTGTAATCACGTGGTGTTACACTTATCGTCACAAAATGCATATCATATGATAGATCTGCTCATGCTGAACAACTTTGCCTCTAGAACCATTGCTGTCAATCAAACAGTTCATTAAATATTCATGAATATGTTAAAAACCTACTTTTGTGAACTAGTCCCTGGTTTTTCGCCCGATCGGAACCAGACCAGTCTAGGACAATTCTCTGGACTCTCTAGATAAATAATTATCGAAAAAAAGTTGAACTTTTGCATTTGCCTGGCTGTAACAGGGTCATTTACAAAAGGGGCTTGGCAAAATACACTAAAATGCCTATAAATCATAAATGAAAACTCAGAACTTCACAAAAATTGGTGAGCATATGTGACATAACATCATTAACAAGCATGCCAAATTTTATGGAGATCGGACCAAAGGTGGCGCTATAACTGTTAAAAAGCTTTAAAACCATATATTTCCCATGGTAAACTGCCTGTATTGGCTGTAAATGGTCTTTTCCGTCTATTATGTCAATTGTTAAATGCCTGCTAAATAAAACTTAATGTCTTTTGATGCTTGTGTGCTTAAAGGCCTTAACTGCTTGAACCCCGATAAATGCTGCTTGCAGCTTTAATTATTATTATTTTTCTTCTGCCGTAAAACTCATCGTGCAGCCCAAACCGTAAGAGCTGGAGCTTTGAAACTTTGCCAGATGGTAGTACAAAAATCGAGGAGAGGTTCAGAGAATATGACCCCAATTGGCCCATAGGTGGCGCTATAGCAACCAAAAGCGCGAAACTGCTCATAACTCCTAGACCGTATGACGTAGACTCAAGTGTCTTATATCACTGGAAAGCTGGAAACCTGAAGGTCAAAACGTATATCTCCGATTTCATTTCCTGTATGCAAATTGTCCGCCATTTTGAATTTAGTTAAAAACCTACTTTTGCGAACTAGTCCTAGGTTTTTTGTCCAATTGGATCCAAACCAGTGCAGAAATGTTCTCTGGAGTCTGAATATCAATAATTATCGAAAAAAAGTCGAAATTTCGATTCCTGATCGCCAGGGGGTGATAAATAAATGTTGTGGGAGGAGCCTATTTTACTAAAATGGCTATAACTCGAGAATGAAATTAGATATCTTCACCAAACTTGGTGCACATGTGTATGAGTTCAATCTGGGGTCACAGTAAAAAAATCGCGACGATTGATCACTAGGTGGCGCTATAACATGAAAAAAACATGAAAACGGCTATGACCACGTGACCGTTAGTCCGATTGACTTGAAAATTGGTATGCAGTGTCTTGGTCCAAGGTGCCATGTATGTCTATGAGGACATTGGCGTATCTCGAAAAACATGGCCGCCATCAACCAATGAAATTTGAGCACCTATTAGACAAGGTTAACGGAGGCCGATCGAAACGAAACTCGATGGGCATGTTCGACTCATGGCCCTAGAGGTCTGTAAGAGTTTTGAAAGAAATCGGCCACTAGTTGGCGCTAACGAGTTTTATGGCTCTGTAATCACGTGGTGTTACACTTATCGTCACAAAATGCATATCATCTGATAGATCTGCTCATGCTGAACAACTTTGCCTCAAGAACTAATGCTGTCAATTAAACCGGTTATTAAATATTCGTAATTATGTTATAAACCTACTTTTGCAAACTAGTCCTAGGTTTTTCGCCCGATCGAAACCAGACCAGTCTAGGACAATTCTCTGGACACTCTAGATCAATAATTATCAAAAAAAAAGTTGAACTTTTGCATGTAGATGGTTGTAATAGGGTCATTTAGAAAATGGGCGTGGCAAAAAAACATTAAAAAGCCTATAAATCCTAAATGAAAACTCAGAACTTCACAAAAATTGGTGAGCATATGTGACATAACATCATTAACAAGCATGCCAATTTTCACGGAGATCGGACGATAGGTGGCGCTATAACTGCTAAAAAGCTTTAAAACCATATATTTCCTATGGTATTTCCTGTAAATGGTCTTTTCCATCTATTATGTCAGTAGTTACATGCTTACTAAATAAAACTTAATCACTTTTGATGCTTTTGTGCTTAAAGGCCTTAACTGCTTGAACCCCGATAAATGCTGCTTGCAGCTTTAATTAGGGGTTCAAGCACGAAGTGCTGAAACCCTATTGTTATTGTAAGGATTTTTATTATTAGGGGTTCAAGCACGAAGTGCTGAAACCCTATTGTAATTGTAAGGATTTTTATTATTATTATTTTTCTTCTGCCGTAAAACGCATCGTGCAGCCCAAACCGTAAGTGCTAGAGACTTGAAACTTTGCCATATGGTAGTACAAAAATCGAGGAGAGGTTATCAAAATATGAGCCAGATTGGCCAATAGGTGGCGCTACAGTGCAAAAACCAAAAAAATGGCATATTTTTGCTTAAATCTCACCAACCCTTTGTCACAGACTCAAGTGTCTTATATCATTGGAATCCTTGGCTCAAGCCGAACAAAAAAGGCCTCAAGGATTTCCTTTCCGGTATGCAAATTTTCCGCCATTTTGGATTTTGTCCAAAACCTACTTTTGCGAACTAGTCCTAGGTTTTTTGTCCGATCGGAACCAAACAAGTGCAGAAATGTTCTCTGGAGTCTGATGATCAATAATTATTAAAAAAAAGTTTAAATTTTGATTCACGGTCGCTAAGGGGCGCCAAAACGTTCGAAGGAGGCGGAGCTAGTTTTACTAAAATGGCTATAACTCCAGAAGTACATGAGTTATCTTCACCAAACTTGGTACACATGTGTAAGAGGTCAATCTAAGGTCACAGTAAAGAAATCGCGGTGATTAGCCACATGGTGGCGCTATAACATAAAAAAAACATAAAACAGGCTATAACCACCTGACCGTTTGTCCGATTGACTTGAAAATTGGTATGCAGTGTCTTGGTCCAAGGTGCCATGTATGTCTATGAGGACATTGGTGTATCTCGAAAAACATGGCCGCCATCGGCCAATGAAGTTTGAGCACCTATTAGACAAGGTTAACGGAGGCCAATCAGAACGAAACTCAGTGGGCATGTTCGGCTCAAGCCCCTAGAGGTCTGTAAGAATTTTGAAAGAAATCGGCCACTAGTTGGCGCTAACGAGTTTAATGGCTCTGTAATCACGTGGTGTTACACTTATTGTCAAAAAATGCATATCATTTGATAGATCTGCTCATGCTGAACAACTTTGCCTCAAGAACTATTGCTGTCAAGCAAACCGTTCATTAAATATTCGTAATTATGTTAAAAACCTACTTTTGCGAACTAGTCCCTGGTTTTTCGCCCGATCGGAACCAGACCAGTCTAGGACAATTCTCTGGACTCTCTAGATCAATAATTATCAAAAAAAAGTTGAACTTTTGCATTTGGATGGCTGTAATAGGGTCATTTATAAAATGGGCGTGGCAAAATAAATAAAAAAACCTATAAATCATAAATAAAAACTCAGAACTTCACAAAAATTGGTGAACATATGTGAAATAACATCATTAACAAGCATGCCAAATTTTATGGTGATCGGACCAAAGGTGGCGCTATAACTGTTAAAAAGCTTTAAAACCATATATTTCCTATGGTAAATGGTCTTTTTCATCTATTATGTCAGTAGTTACATGCTTGCTAAATAAATCTTAATAACTTTTGATGCTTTTATGCTTAAAGGCCTTAAAGGCCTTAATTGCTTGAACCCCGATAAATGCTGCTTGCAGCTTTAATTATTATTATTATTTTCCCCTAAAACGCATCGTACAGCCCAAACCGTAAGTGCTAGAGACTTGAAACTTTGCCAGACGGTAGTACCAAAATCGAGGAGAGGTTCAGAGAATATGAGCCAGATTGGCCAATAGGTGGCGCTACAGTGCAAAAACCAAAAAAATGGCATATTTTTGCTTAAATCTCACCAACCCTTTGTCACAGACTCAAGTGTCTTATATCATTGGAATCCTTGGCTCAAGCCGAACAAAAAAGGCCTCAAAGATTTCCTTTCCGGTATGCAAATTTTCCGCCATTTTGGATTTTGTCCAAAACCTACTTTTGCGAACTAGTCCTAGGTTTTTTGTCCGATCGGAACCAAACCAGTGCAGAAATGTTCTCTGGAGTCTGAATATAAATAATTATTAAAAAAAAGTTTAAATTTCGATTCACGGTCGCTAAGGGGCGCCAAAACGTTCGAAGGAGGCGGAGCTAGTTTTACTAAAATGGCTATAACTCCAGAAGTAAATGAGTTATCTTCACCAAACTTGGTACACATGTGTAAGAGGTCAATCTAAGGTTACAGTAAAGAAATCGCGGTGATTAGCCACATGGTGGCGCTATAACATAAAAAAAACATAAAACAGGCTATAACCACCTGACCGTTTGTCCGATTGACTTGAAAATTGGTATGCAGTGTCTTGGTCCAAGGTGCCATGTATGTCTATGAGGACATTGGTGTATCTCGAAAAACATGGCCGCCATCGGCCAATGAAGTTTGAGCACCTATTAGACAAGGTTAACGGAGGCCAATCAGAACGAAACTCAGTGGGCATGTTCGGCTCAAGCCCCTAGAGGTCTGTAAGAATTTTGAAAGAAATCGGCCACTAGTTGGCGCTAACGAGTTTAATGGCTCTGTAATCACGTGGTGTTACACTTATTGTCACAAAATGCATATCATTTGATAGATCTGCTCATGCTGAACAACTTTGCCTCAAGAACTATTGCTGTCAATCAAACCGTTCATTAAATATTTGTAATTATGTTAAAAACCTACTTTTGCGAACTAGTCCTAGGTTTTTCGCCCGATCGGAACCAAACAAGTCTAGGACAATTCTATGGACTCTCTAGATAAATAATTATTAAAAAAAAGTTGAACTTTAGCATTTTTCGCATGGGTATATTGGGTCATAAAGAAAATGGGCGTGGCAAAATGCACTCAAAAGCCTATAAATCCTAAACGAAAATTCAGAACTTCACAAAAATTGGTGAACATATGTGCCATAACATTCTGAACAAGCATGTAAAATTTCATGAAGATCGGACGATAGGTGGCGCTATAACTGTTAAAAAGCTTTGAAAACCATATATTTCCTATGGTAAATTGCCTGTATTGGCTGTAAATGGACTTTTCCATCTATTATTTCAGTGGTTAAAAGCTTTCTAAATAAATCTTAATGTCTTAAATGCTTATGTGCATAAAGGCCTTAAATGCTTGAACCCCGATAAATGCTGCTTGCAGCTTTAATTAGGGGTTCAAGCACGAAGTGCTGAAACCCTATTGTAATTGTGCTGATTTTTATTATTATTATTATTATTATTATTCTGCCGTAAAACGCATCGTGCAGCCCAAACCGTAAGAGCTGGAACTTTGAAACTTTGACAGATGGTAGTACAAAAATCGAGGAAAGGTTCAGAGATTATGACCCCGATTGGCCCATAGGTGGCGCTATAACAACCAAAAGCGCGAAACTGCTCATAACTCCTAGACCGTATGTCGTAGACTCAAGTGTCTTATATCATTGGAAAGCTGGATGCCTGACGAACAAAACGTATATCTCCGATTTCATTTCCGCCATGATAGATTTTCCGCCATTTTGAATTTTGTCAAAAATCTACTTTTGCGAACTAGTCCCTGGTTTTTTGCCCGATTGGAACCAAACTAGTGCAGAAATGTTCTCTGGAGACTGAATATCAATAATTATCGAAAAAAAGTGGAAATTTCGATTCACGGTCGCTAAGGGGCGCCAAAACGTACGTTGTGGGAGGGGCCTATTTTACTAAAATGGCTATAACTCCCGATGTAAATGAGGTATCTTCACCAAACTTGGTACACATGTGTATGAGCTTACTCTGGGGTCACAGTAAAAAAATCGCGACGATTGGCCTCATGGTGGCGCTATAAAATGAAAAAAACATAAAACAGGCTATAACCACCTGACCGTTAGTCCGATTGACTTGAAAATTGGTATGCAGTGTCTTGGTCCAAGGTGCCATGTATGTGTATGAGGACATTGGCGTATCTCAAAAAACATGGCCGCCATCGGCCAACGAAGTTTGAGCACCTATTAGACAAGGTTAACGGAGGCCGATCGGAACGAAACTCAATGGGCATGTTCGGCTCATGGCCCTAAAGGTCTGTAAGAATTTTGAAAGAAATCGGCCACTAGTTGGCGCTAACGAGTTTTACGGCTCTGTAATCACGTGGTGTTACAAATATCCACACAATATGCATATCATTTGATAGATCTCCTCATCCTGAACAACTTTGCCTCAAGAACCATTGCTGTCAATCAAACTGTTCATTAATTATTCATTAATATGTTAAAAACCTACTTTTGCGAACTAGTCCTAGGTTTTTTGCCCGATCGGAACCAGACCAGTGTAGGACAATTCTCTGGACTCTCTAGATCAATAATTATCAAAAAAAAGTTGAACTTTTGCATTTGGATGGCTGTAATAGGGTAATTTATAAAACGGGCGTGTCAAAATACATTAAAAAGCCTATAAATCCTAAATAAAAACTCAGAACTTCACAAAAATTGGTCAGCATATGTGACATAACATCATTAACAAGCATGAAAAATTCTATGGAGATCGGACGATAGTTGGCGCTATAACTGTTAAAACGCTTTAAAACCATATATTTCCTATGGTAAATTGCCTGTATTTGCTGTAAATGATGTCTTCTATCTTTTATCATATAATGTTCATATCATAATGTTCAAAACCAGTGCAGCACAATTCTCTGAACTCTCTAGATCAATAATTATCAGAAAAAAAGTTTAACTTCTTCAAAAGGTGATTTTATATGAATATAATGACATATTAAGCCAATAAGTGGTATTTTACTGCCCCCTGCTGTCATTTCATCATACTACTCCCTAATATTGTTATAAAATTCATATTTAGACTTTTTAAAATCATTATTTTAACATTTACAATCACATTTTGTCAAAACTCATCTATTGAGTATTACTATTGACAATTGTGTTACACTGAGATATGGAAATGGACGAAAGTAAATGAATGAAATGAAACGAAAGTATAACGGCATTTAAGCCACGCCCCCGAATACAAATCCATTCATAACTCGAAAACGGAAAGTCGTTGCGCGCTCAAATTTTGATGGTGAGGACCTCTCCGGGCTCTTGATCGAAACGTGTCGTCGCGGGCCTCGGGAGCGCGCCCCCCGCGCATCGCGAATCCGCGGGACCCCCGATTTTGAACGGCCATTGCTCCCGACCCAGACCACCCCGAACATTGTGTGAGAGCTCGTTGGAAAGGGCGCGTCCTTGGCTAGCTTCGATTCAAATGTGGTGTTATTTGCCCTGGGCATTCCAGAGATAATAGCCCGAACAGATATGCCTTATAACAGTCATAACTCCCAGCCCCAATCGCCCAAAAACACATTGATGGTCTCATTCAACAGGGCTCCTCAAGCACTATCTATGCTCTGAGTTTCAGAATTTTTCGCCTTTTGGTTCCTGAGATATAAGTAAAAAAACAAATTCCCATTCATTCAAACACTTCAACTGTAAAATGTAAGCTATAATACCACTGTTGTCCACTAGAGGGAGCAGCAGGATTACGCATGATCTTTTAATTCGCTTCAGTATTGGAAATAAACAAATGCTTTAAGAAGCAATCTTTTTTATTATGATGTTTTTTTTTTTATTATGATATTTGTATATATTTTATTTTTTTTATTATGATTATGAACGGTTTGATTGACATTAGTGATTCTTGAGGCAAAGTTGTTCAAGATGAGGAGATGAAGATATTTTCACAATATCACATCCTAAAAACATTGAAAACATATTTGTCTTTGTGTGTGTGTGTGTGTGTGTGTGTGTGTGTGTGGGTTTGTGTGTGTGTCTGTGTGTGTGTGTAAGCATGCTTAATGGAAAGAACATGAAGAAACTGCTTTGTTTTACTGGTGGATAAAAAAGTCTTTCAAATGAAAGTGAGTCAATTAGTGGTCTTCTACTGCCCTCTGCAGGACATTCTACTTAATAAAATATTTTCATCTGTGCTTTTGCATTAGTTTTTGGACTATATCAAATTACTTGCATGAAAATCACCTATTATAACACAGTCATGTTTTGTCAAAGTTTATCACTTCATTTTTACTGAGCTCTCAGTTTGAACAATTCTGCCTCTCAGTGATTAATTTGAAATCTGAAAATGGTGTTATACAGAGGAGATTTGCAATTATCATTTTGTTACCTATCTTTTATTTTAAATATCTCCATCTACAACAAAATGTGTGTGCATGTGTGTGTTCAAGCATGGTTAGTGTATTAAGTATTATTGTTTAAGTATTATTGTTTTCATTTACATTTTAACCACCAGAAGAAGAACACTCATTGGTTCATTCTGCTCACTAAAATATTATTTTTAATTTTTTTTTCCATTTGAAATATTGTTTAAACTTAATAAAATCATTAAAATAACATTTCAAATCATATTTTGTCTGTTTATAAATCCCACAGACTCACATTGGCTGCAATACTAATGTTTTTGTAAAACACAGACCTGATAGTCTAATCTGTGTGTATTGTGCATATATTATTGATATTATTACTATTGCAAATCATGTTATTGTAACTCATATCTTAATAGAATATTATTTGTAATTTTAATTCTTTATTTCTTAAGTGTTTTTTTTTATGATTACTACAGATATTATCACCAAAGATATCAACTACACCTTCACTTTTAGTATTGACACGCTGCACACACAGCACAATCACACACTCACTAATGCATTCAAATAAATGTAATCTTACTGTGCTACTTTATTTGTACATGATTAGAATGAGCAGAAATCTAAGACTATTTTTCTTCTTTTGTTAAAGCCATTTCAGACTCCAAGTAAGCATTATATTACTAATCATCTATTTTAAAGGTGCCATACAATTGAAAACTGTATTTATCTTGGCATAGTTGAATGATAAGAGTTCTGGACATGGAACTGACATACCGTGAGCCTCAAACACCATTGTTTCCTCCTTCTTGTGTAAATCTCCTGTTTGCAAAAGACCGCTGAAAAATGAGTGAATCCCACCATAACACCGACTGTGACGTTGGAGTCAGGATCATTAATATTTATACCCCCCAAATTTGCATTTTCCAGTCCATGTTCTAGGCCAGGCAGTGTTAATGTGGACCTGCACAGCCGAATCATCAGAAGATCTGCAGGTATTGTGAAGAAGCAAGCAAGGACAATAGTGAAAATGGCAGATCATGGATATAAATGTTATGTCTGAGGCTGTGCTGTGGATTTGAGAACTTTTCATTCCCTTCCCACAAAACTGTCAACAGGCATGGTTGATGTTTACAACAGGATACCTCACCATTTTAATTCAAAGCTGTTAGTTTGCTCTTAACGGAGGCCGATCAGAACGAAACTCGATGGGCATGTTCGACTCGTGGCCCTAGAGGTCTGTAAGAATTTTGAAAAATCAGCCACTAGTTGACGCTAACAGGTTTTACGGCTATGTAATCACGTGATGCATATCATTTGATAGATCTCCTCATACTGAACAACTTTGCCTCAAGAACTACTGCTGTCAATCAATTTGTTCATTAAATACTTGCTATTATGTTAAAAACCTACTTTTGCGAACTAGTCCTAGGTTTTTCGCCCGATCGGAAATATACCAGTGCAGTACAATTCTCTGGAAGCTCTAGATTATTAATTATATTAAAAACTTTAACTTTACCCATTGGGTAGCCATAACAGGATCATTTAGAAAATGGGTATGGCAAAAAACACTCAAAAGCCTGTAAATCCTAAACAAAAACTCAGACAACTCACTAAACTGCCTTATGTGCTTAAAGACCCTAAATGCTTGAACCCCGCTAAATGCTGCTTGCAGCTTTAATTATTATTATTATTATTCTGCCGTAAAACGCATCGTGCAGCCTAAACCGTAAGTGCTAGAGACTTGAAACTTGGCCAGAAGGTAGTACAAAAATCGAGGAGAGGTTCAGAGAATATGAGCTAGATTGGCCAATAGGTGGCGCTAAAGTGCAAAAAACAAAAAAATGGCATATTTTTGCTTAAATCTCATCAACCCTTTGTCACAGACTCAAGTGTCTTATATCTTTGGAATCCTTGGGTCAAGCCGAACAAAAAAGGCCTCAAGGATTTCATTTCCGGTATGCAAATTTTCCCGCCATTTTGGATTTTGTCCAAAACCTACTTTTGCGAACTAGTCCCTGGTTTTTCGCCTGATCGGAACCAAACCAGTGCAGAAATATTCACAGGAGTCTGAAGATCAATAATTATTGAAAAAAATGTAAAATTTCGATCCACGGTTGCTAAAGGGTATCAAAACGTTCGCAGGAGGCGGAGCTAATTATACAAAAATGGCTATAACTCGTGAACGAAATGAGATATTTTCACCAAACTCGGTACACATATGTAAGAGCTCAAGTTGAGGTCACAGTAAAAAAATCGCGGTGATTGGCCTCATGGTGGCGCTATAATATGAAAAAAACATAAAACAGGCTATAACCACCTGACCGTTAGTCCGATTGACTTGAAAATTGGTATGCAGTGTCTTGGTCCAAGGTGCCATGTATGTCTATGAGGACATTGGTGTATCTCAAAAAACATGGCCGCTATCGGCCAATGAAGTTTGAGCACCTATTAGACAAGGTTAACGGAGGCCGATCAGAACGAAACTCAGTGGGCCTGTTCGGCTCAAGCCCCTAGAGGTCTGTAAGAACTTTGAAAGAAATCGGCCACTAGTTGGCGCTAACGAGTTTTATGGCTCTGTAATCACGTGGTGTTACACTTATCGTCACAAAATGCATATCATATGATAGATCTGCTCATGCTGAACAACTTTGCCTCTAGAACCATTGCTGTCAATCAAACAGTTCATTAAATATTCATGAATATGTTAAAAACCTACTTTTGTGAACTAGTCCCTGGTTTTTCGCCCGATCGGAACCAGACCAGTCTAGGACAATTCTCTGGACTCTCTAGATAAATAATTATCGAAAAAAAGTTGAACTTTTGCATTTGCCTGGCTGTAACAGGGTCATTTACAAAAGGGGCTTGGCAAAATACACTAAAATGCCTATAAATCATAAATGAAAACTCAGAACTTCACAAAAATTGGTGAGCATATGTGACATAACATCATTAACAAGCATGCCAAATTTTATGGAGATCGGACCAAAGGTGGCGCTATAACTGTTAAAAAGCTTTAAAACCATATATTTCCCATGGTAAACTGCCTGTATTGGCTGTAAATGGTCTTTTCCGTCTATTATGTCAATTGTTAAATGCCTGCTAAATAAAACTTAATGTCTTTTGATGCTTGTGTGCTTAAAGGCCTTAACTGCTTGAACCCCGATAAATGCTGCTTGCAGCTTTAATTATTATTATTATTATTATTATTTTCCCCTAAAACGCATTGTGCAGACCAAACCGTAAGAGCTGGAACCTTGAAACTTGGCCAAATGGTAGTCCTCAATTTGGGGAGAACCTATAAAAGTATGACCCCGATTGGCCCATAGGTGGCGCTATAGCAACCAAAAGCGCAAAACTGCTCATAACTACTAGACCGTATGACGTAGACTCAAGTGTCTTATATCATTGGAAAGCTGGACGCCTGACGAACAAAACGTATATCTCCGATTTCATTTCCGCCATGATAGATTTTCCGCCATTTTGAATTTTGTCAAAAACATACTTTTGCGAACTAGTCCTAGGTTTTTCGCCCGATCGGAACCAAACCAGTGCAGAAATGTTCTCTAGAGTCTGAATATCAAAAACTATCGAAAAAAAGTTGAAATTTCGATTCACGGACGCTAAGGGGCGCAAAAACGTACGTTGTGGGCGGGGCCTATTTTACTAAAATGGCTATAACTCCAGAAGTAAATGAGGTATCTTCACCAAACTTGGTACACATGTGTAAGAGGTCAATCTGAGGTCACAGTAAAAAAACCGCGGCAATTGGCCACATGGTGGCGCTATAACATGAAAAAAACATAAAACAGGCTATAACCACCTGACCGTTAGTCTGATTGACTTGAAAATTGGTATGCAGTGTCTTGGTCCAAGGTGCCATGTATGTGTATGAGGACATTGGCATATCTCAAAAAACATGGCCGCCATCGGCCAATGAAATTTGAGCACCTATTAGACAAGGTTAACGGAGGCCGATCGGAACGAAACTCGATGGGCATGTTCGACTCAAGGCCCTAGAGGTCTGTAAGAATTTTGAAAGAAATCGGCCACTAGTTGGCGCTAACGAGTTTTACGGCTCTGTAATCACGTGGTGTTACAAATATCCACACAATATGCATATCATTTGATAGATCTCCTCATCCTGAACAACTTTGCCTCAAGAACCATTGCTGTCAATCAAACCGTTCATTAAATATTCGCAAACATGTTAAAAACCTACTTTTGCGAACTAGTCCTAGGTTTTTCGCCCGATCGGAACCAGACCAGTCTAGGACAATTCTCTGGACTCTCTAGATCAAAAACTATCAAAAAAAAGTTGAAATTTTGCATTTGGATGGCTGTAATAGGGTAATTTATAAAATGGGCGTGGCAAAATACATTAAAAATCCTATAAATCCTAAATGAAAACTCAGAACTTCACAAAAATCGGTGAGCATATGTGACATAACATCATTAACAAGCATGCCAAATTTTATGGAGATCGGACGATAGGTGGCGCTATAACTGTTAAAAAGCTTTAAAATCATATATTTCCTATGGTAAACTGCCTGTATTGGCTGTAAATGGTCTTTTCCATCTCTGATCATATAATTTTCATATCATAATGTTCAAAACTAGTGCAATACAATTCTCTGGACTCACTAGATCAATAATTGTCAGAAAAAGTTGAACTACTTCATTTGGATAGCTATAATAGGTTCACTTCAAAATCTGGCCTTTACCAAGTGTCCCCGAAAGCCTATATCTCTTTAATCAATGCTCAGACCTTCTTAAAAACAAGTCAGAACGTGTGAAATATCACCCTGAACAAGCATGAAAATTTTCAGACAGATCGGACAAAATTTGCCTCTATAACAGTTAAAAAGGTGAAAATGATATGAATTAATGGCATGTTAAGCCAATAAGTGGTATTTTACTGCCCCCTGCTGTTTAAAATAGTCATTTTCTCATATTGGTATTGGTATCAGCCATGGTAAATCATGATAAATGATGGTGTGTGTGTGTGTGTGTGTGTGTGTGTGTGTGTGTGTGTGTGGTACAAATATAACAAAGGTTTTATTTTCCAACATGAAAACAAACATAACAGAGTGCTAGTGCACAAACAATAACCGACAATGATAATGGGTGAGAGGGGAACTTAAATACACAGATCAAGACAAGGACAACAGGTGACGGTTATGATGATGAGGAGCAGGTGATGATGATGAGGGTGATGAGGAGCAGGTGCAGGTGATGACGACACATGGTGAATGTGATGAAGACAGAAGGTGAATGTGATGAAGGTGAATGTGACACCAATATCACTGAAACATTTGTGTGTGTGTGTGTGTGTGTGTGTGTGTGTGTGTGTGTGTGTGTGTGTGTGTGTGGCATATGTAGCAAGTATGCATTATTGAGTTAACATGGAAACACTGGTTTGCTTTAGTGCAGAAAACTGGTCAAAATCATGAGGTTTAAAGTGAAAGTGAGCCAATAAGTGGTCTTCTAGTGCCCTCTGCTGGCCATTCTACTTATTAATTAAATATTTCCACATGTGCTTGCATTTATACTTGAATACACACTAAAAATCACTTATATAGCAATAACTATTATAACACAATCATATTTTGTCAGTGTTAATCACTTTATTTGCACTGACACTTCAAATAATTGCTAGTAATGTGATAAATCAGGCTAGAAACATGGTAAATCAAAGTAAATAATACTAGATTGTCGTTTATCTCCTTGTAAATAATACTAGAACGTGGTATATCATGGTAAATCATGGTTAACTATGCTGTGTGTGTATGTGTGTGTGTGTGTGTGTGTGTGTGTGTGTGTGTGTGTGTGTGTCTGTGTAAGCATGCATTGAGTTAACATGGAAAAACTGGTTTGCTTTAGTGCAGAAAACTGGTTTAAAGTGAAAGTGAGCCAATAAGTGGTCTTCTAGTGCCCTCTGCTGGCCATTCTACTTAATAATGAAATATTTTACATGTGCTTTTGCATTCATACTTGGACACACACTAAAAATCACGTATATAACTAACTATTATAACACAATAATATTTTGTCAGTGTTCATCACCTCATTTGCACTGACACTTCACATAATTGCTAGTAATGTGGTTAATCATGCTAGAAACATTGTAAATCATAGTAAATAATACTGAAATGAGGTGTATCAAGGTAAATCATGCTAGAATCCTAATAAATCATTCTGGAACATGGTATATGATAGTAAATCATGCTAGAATCATATTAAATAATTCTTGAATGTGGCAAATCGTTGTGGGAGGAGCCTATTTTACTCAAATGGCTATAACTCAAGAAGTAAATGAGATATCTTCACCAAAATCAGTACACATGTGTATGGGTTCAATTTGAGGTCACAATAAACAATTTTATGGAGATCGGACCATAGGTGGCGCTATAACTGTTAAAAAGCTTTAAAACCATATATATCCCATGGCAATTTGCCTGTATTGGCTGTAAATGGTCTTTTCCATCTATTATGTCAGTGGTTACATGCTTGCTAAATAAATCTTAATGACTTTTGATGCTTTTGTGCTTAAATGCCTTAAAGGCCTTAACTGCTTGAACCCCGATAAATGCTGCTTGCAGCTTTAATTATTATTATTATTTTCCCCTAAAACGCATCGTACAGCCCAAACCGTAAGTGCTAGAGACTTGAAACTTTGCCAGATGGTAGTACAAAAATCGAGGAGAGGTTATCAAAATATGAGCCAGATTGGCCAATAGGTGGCGCTACAGTGCAAAAACCAAAAAAATGGCATATTTTTGCTTAAATCTCACCAACCCTTTGTCACAGACTCAAGTGTCTTATATCATTGGAATCCTTGGCTCAAGCCGAACAAAAAAGGCCTCAAGGATTTCCTTTCCGGTATGCAAATTTTCCGCCATTTTGGATTTAGTCCAAAACCTACTTTTGCGAACTAGTCCTAGGTTTTTTGTCCGATCGGAACCAAACCAGTGCAGAAATGTTCTCTGGTCTCTGAATATAAATAATTATTAAAAAAAAGTTTAAATTTCGATTCACGGTCGCTAAGGGGCGCCAAAACGTTCGAAGGAGGCGGAGCTAGTTTTACTAAAATGGCTATAACTCCAGAAGTAAATGAGTTATCTTCACCAAACTTGGTACATATGTGTAAGAGGTCAATCTAAGGTCACAGTAAAGAAATCGCGGTGATTAGCCACATGGTGGCGCTATAACATTAAAAAAACATAAAACAGGCTATAACCACCTGACCGTTTGTCCGATTGACTTGAAAATTGGTATGCAGTGTCTTGGTCCAAGGTGCCATGTATGTCTATGAGGACATTGGTGTATCTCGAAAAACATGGCCGCCATCGGCCAATGAAGTTTGAGCACCTATTAGACAAGGTTAACGGAGGCCAATCAGAACGAAACTCAGTGGGCATGTTCGACTCAAGCCCCTAGAGGTCTGTAAGAATTTTGAAAGAAATCGGCCACTAGTTGGCGCTAACGAGTTTTAAGGCTCTGTAATCACGTGGTGTTAGACTTATTGTCACACAATGCATATCATTCGATAGACCTGCTCATGCTGAACAACTTTTCCTCAAGAACCATTGCTGTCAATCAAACCGTGCATTAAATATTCACGAATATGTCTAAAACCAACTTTTGCGAACTAGTCCTAGGTTTTTTGCCCGATCGGAACCAGACCAGTCTAGGACAATTCTCTGGACTCTCTAGATAAATAATTATCAAAAAAAGTTGAACTTTTGTATTTTTCATATGGCTATAATTGGGTCATAAAGAAAAGGGGCGTGGCAAAATACACTCAAAAGCCTATAAATCCTAAACGAAAACTCAGAACTTCACAAAAATTGGTGAGCATATGTGCCATAACATTGTAAACAAGCGTGCAAAGTTTCATGGAGATCGGACAATAGGTGGCGCTATAACTGTTAAAAAGCTTGCCTGTATTGGCTGTAAATGGACTTTTCCATCTATTATTTCAGTTGTTAAAAGCTTTCTAAATAAATCTTAATGTCTTAAATGCTTATGTGCTTAAAGGCCTTAAATGCTTGAACCCCGATAAATGCTGCTTGCAGCTTTAATTATTATTATTATTATTATTATTATTATTATTTTCCCCTAAAACGCATCCTGCAGCCCAAACCGTAAGAGCTGGAACCTTGAAACTTGGCCAAATGGTAGTCCTCAATTTGGGGAGAACCTATCAAAGTATGACCCAGATTGGCCCATAGGTGGCGCTATAATGACCACATTTACTAAATTGCTCATAACTCCTAGACTCACAATCACTGTGATCCCTGGCTCCAGACGGACAAAATGGCTATCTCCAAATTCCCCTACGAGCAAAAAAAAAATTTATATGGGCAAATTTGTCCAAAACCTACTTTGGCCAACTAGTCCCTGGTTTTTGACCCAATCGGAACCAGACCAGTCTAGGACAATTCTCTGGACTCTCTAGATCAATAACTATTGAAAAAAAGTTGAACTTTTGCATTGGCCTGGCTGTAACAGGGTCATTTAGGAAAGGGGTGGGACATAAAAACACTCAAAAGCCTATACAACCTAAGGGAAAACCCCAAACTTCACAAAAATCGATGAGCAGACGTGTCAGAACATGGTGAAGAAGCATGCCAAGTTTCGTGAAGATCGGACCATAGGTGGCGCTATAACTGTCCAAAACGTCTGTTCTTATTAGGGGTTCAAGCACGAAGTGCTGAAACCCTATTGTAATTGTACTGATTTTTATTAGGGGTTCAAGCACGAAGTGCTGAAACCCTATTGTTATTGTAAGGATTTTTATTAGGGGTTCAAGCATGAAATGCTGAAACCCTATTGTAATTGTAAGGATTTGTAAAACGCATCGTGCAGGACAAACCGTAAGGCCTAGAGACGTGAAACCTGGCCAGATGGTAGGCCTCAATTTGGGGACAACCTATCAGAGTATGACCCCGATTGGCCCATAGGTGGCGCTACAGCAACCAAAAGTTCAAAATCGCCCATAACTCTTAGACCGTTTGTCCCAGGATCAAGTGTCTTATATCGTTGGAATCCTTGGCTCAAGGCGGACCAAATGGCTGTCTCCGATTTGGATGTAGGCAGGGAAAATTTTCTGCTATGTCGAATTTTGTCCGAAACCTACTTTTGCGAACTAGTCCCTGGTTTTTGGCCCGATCGGAACCAAACCAGTCTAGGACAATTCTCTGGACTCTCTAGATCAATAATTATCAAAAAAGAGTTGAACTTTGGCATTTGGATGGCTGTAACAGGGTCATTTAGAAAAGGGGCGTGGCAAAATACACTCAAAAGCCTATAAATCCCAAAGGAAAACTCAGAACTTCACCAAAATTGATGCGCATGTGTGTCAGAACATGGTGAGGAAGCATGCAGAGTTTCATGGAGATCGGACCATAGGTGGCGCTATAACTGGCAAAAAGCCTTCATTCTTATTAGGGGTTCAAGCATGAAATGCTGAAACCCTATTGTAATTGTAAGGATTTGTAAAACGCTTCGTGCAGGACAAACCGTAAGGCCTAGAGACGTGAAACCTGGCCAGATGGTAGGCCTCAATTTGGGGACAACCTATCAGAGTATGACCCCGATTGGCCCATAGGTGGCGCTACAGCAACCAAAAGTTCAAAATCGCCCATAACTCTTAGACCGTTTGTCCCAGGATCAAGTGTCTTATATCGTTGGAATCCTTGGCTCAAGGCGGACCAAATGGCTATCTCCGATTTGGATGTAGGCAGGGAAAATTTTCTGCTATGTCGAATTTTGTCCGAAACCTACTTTTGCGAACTAGTCCCTGGTTTTTGGCCCGATCGGAACCAAACCAGTCTAGGACAATTCTCTGGACTCTCTAGATCAATAATTATCAAAAAAGAGTTGAACTTTGGCATTTGGGTGGCTGTAACAGGGTCATTTAGAAAAGGGGCGTGGCAAAATACACTCAAAAGCCTATAAATCCCAAAGGAAAACTCAGAACTTCACCAAAATTGATGCGCATGTGTGTCAGAACATGGTGAGGAAGCATGCAGAGTTTCATGGAGATCGGACCATAGGTGGCGCTATAACTGGCAAAAAGCCTTCATTCTTATTAGGGGTTCAAGCATGAAATGCTGAAACCCTATTGTAATTGTAAGGATTTGTAAAACGCTTCGTGCAGGACAAACCGTAAGGCCTAGAGACGTGAAACCTGGCCAGATGGTAGGCCTCAATTTGGGGACAACCTATCAGAGTATGACCCCGATTGGCCCATAGGTGGCGCTACAGCAACCAAAAGTTCAAAATCGCCCATAACTCTTAGACCGTTTGTCCCAGGATCAAGTGTCTTATATCGTTGGAATCCTTGGCTCAAGGCGGACCAAATGGCTATCTCCGATTTGGATGTAGGCAGGGAAAATTTTCTGCTATGTCGAATTTTGTCCGAAACCTACTTTTGCGAACTAGTCCCTGGTTTTTGGCCCGATCGGAACCAAACCAGTCTAGGACAATTCTCTGGACTCTCTAGATCAATAATTATCAAAAAAGAGTTGAACTTTGGCATTTGGGTGGCTGTAACAGGGTCATTTAGAAAAGGGGCGTGGCAAAATACACTCAAAAGCCTATAAATCCCAAAGGAAAACTCAGAACTTCACCAAAATTGATGCGCATGTGTGTCAGAACATGGTGAGGAAGCATGCAGAGTTTCATGGAGATCGGACCATAGGTGGCGCTATAACTGGCAAAAAGCCTTCATTCTTATTAGGGGTTCAAGCATGAAATGCTGAAACCCTATTGTAATTGTAAGGATTTGTAAAACGCATCGTGCAGGACAAACCGTAAGGCCTAGAGACGTGAAACCTGGCCAGATGGTAGGCCTCAATTTGGGGACAACCTATCAGAGTATGACCCCGATTGGCCCATAGGTGGCGCTACAGCAACCAAAAGTTCAAAATCGCCCATAACTCTTAGACCGTTTGTCCCAGGATCAAGTGTCTTATATCGTTGGAATCCTTGGCTCAAGGCGGACCAAATGGCTATCTCCGATTTGGATGTAGGCAGGGAAAATTTTCTGCTATGTCGAATTTTGTCCGAAACCTACTTTTGCGAACTAGTCCCTGGTTTTTGGCCCGATCGGAACCAAACCAGTCTAGGACAATTCTCTGGACTCTCTAGATCAATAATTATCAAAAAAGAGTTGAACTTTGGCATTTGGGTGGCTGTAACAGGGTCATTTAGAAAAGGGGCGTGGCAAAATACACTCAAAAGCCTATAAATCCCAAAGGAAAACTCAGAACTTCACCAAAATTGATGCGCATGTGTGTCAGAACATGGTGAGGAAGCATGCAGAGTTTCATGGAGATCGGACCATAGGTGGCGCTATAACTGGCAAAAAGCCTTCATTCTTATTAGGGGTTCAAGCATGAAATGCTGAAACCCTATTGTAATTGTAAGGATTTGTAAAACGCATCGTGCAGGACAAACCGTAAGGCCTAGAGACGTGAAACCTGGCCAGATGGTAGGCCTCAATTTGGGGACAACCTATCAGAGTATGACCCCGATTGGCCCATAGGTGGCGCTACAGCAACCAAAAGTTCAAAATCGCCCATAACTCTTAGACCGTTTGTCCCAGGATCAAGTGTCTTATATCGTTGGAATCCTTGGCTCAAGACGGACCAAATGGCTATCTCCGATTTGCTTGCCCTTCGGCACCAATTTCGAGTAAATTGCATTTTTTTGAAAAACCTATTTTTGCGAACTTCTCCTAGGTTTTTGGCCCGATCGGAACCAAACCACTGCAAGAATATTCTCTGGAGTCTGACAATCAATAATCATCCAAAAAATTCAAAATTTCAATTAACGGTCGATAAGGGGAACCAAAATATTTGATGGCACCAGGGCCACTTTTACTAAAACGGTTATAAATTGTGAACGGAAAGAGATTTTTTTGCTAAACTTGGGATACATCTTCCTGAGCTCAACCTGAGATCACTTGAAAAAAATCGCAACAATTGACCACTTGGTGGCACTATAAAACGGTTATAACTTGTGAACGGAAAGAGATATTTTCGCAAAACTTGGGACACATGTTCATGAGCTCATTCTGAGGTCACGTGAAAAAAAAATTCATCACTATTCACTGCGTCATCATTGCACGCGCCAGACGGAGTATCCTGAATAAAAAAACATCTCGCGTAGAAGATTAAGGCTGTTTCTCAATTCCAAGAACGCAGAGAACAGACTTGTGTTCTCGTGGAGACCGGTCTTGCCAAGCTTCCTTGGAAGAACGAACTCGGAACCGGCCGCAATGACTTCTGGAACACCAGGCGAGTACTAGCTCAAGTCTGCATTCGATGCATCCTCGGTATCAAGAACACATCCGGGTTCTTTCATGCGTCCTCTGTACTTGCGTTCTTGAGAATTGGGTCTGAACTTCGACAATTAATGATGACGTAAAACGAGAACACAAGGACACAAGATCGCTGAAGAACGCATATTGAGAAACACCCTAAGTCACGGCAGTTTCCTGCGACCTCGCTATGACGACCAGGTACTATTGTGGAGGTACTATCTGCAATGGAAAACGGAGCGAAAAGCGAGCCGAGCCGAGTTGAGTTGAGTCAAGTTGAGTTGAGCTGGTACTAGTAATGGAAAAGCGCCAAAAGTCTCACCTTTCAAATGTAGTCATTTTTTAGAGACATTTAAACAATAAATACCGTTTTGTGACTATTTAATGTCTGACAGATCGCTGTAGACTCAAGGATCAGTTAAAGCTGCTCATGAACCGATCATCTCTTCCTTCTAGTTAATTTATAGCATTAAAATAAACATGAATGAACATAAAAGGAATGTTGTTTTAAAGACGTCAGTACACTTTGTTTTACAAATTTAAATGCTCCAAAATTAATCTACTACCTCTCCTGACTGCTTTGTGGGACAAAATGGCGGATTATGATTAGTCAGATCGCCTGTCAATCAAACTCCCTGCGAAGGGTCAATTGAGAATGCCCGTGCGCACAATCCTGATCTAATCGACAACTTTGCAGTTGCACATAGGAAAGCCCGGAAAATCCCGCTATAATGTAAGAGAGCATCTTTTTTATGTATTTGGACCTAGGCCTAACAATGTGTTATGGTGCACTGTCACCAGTGTTTTTTGTTTTTTTTTTTGGTGAGCGTAAGCTCCTCCTGATTTTGTTAGTCATCTCATCTCTTATATGCTGTGTATGATCATATTCTGCCCTATTCATGGTAGCCTACTCGCAGACATTGTGTCATCAATGTCATCAATTGCGTCATCAAGGGGCCTGCCTTGATAATCCTATTTAAGGGCCTGGTGTTGGTTCGTTACGCCACTGAATATAATTGTCTAAACTCCTTATCAAAATTACATATTTACAACAAATTTGACACATATATATGGGCACACTTTGAGTACTACTAATAAAAGTGGTGGAGATCAGGCAAGACTATAAGAAGACTCAGGCAAAAAGGTGCTATAACTGTAAAAACACTTTAAAACCATATATTTCCTATGGTAAACTGCCTGTATTGGCTGTAAATTGACTTTTTTTAATCTATGATGGCAGTTGTTAAATGCTTGCTAAATAAAACGTAATGTCTTTTGATGCTTGTGTACTTAAAGGCCTTAAAGGCCTTAACTGCTTGAACCCCGATAAATGCTGCTTGCAGCTTTAATTATTATTATTTTTTTCTACTTCTCTGGCACTTTTGGGGCCCTTAACGTGCTCGAAAACTCTTGAAACTTTGCACACAGGTCAGAACCCGCGGCCATCAGGGCCGGGCTGAAGCTGGTACCCGGGGCGTGGCAGGGGGGCTCAATAGCGCCCCCTAGAACACAATCTGAAATCTTGGACACATACAAGAACGTATTAGTATGAAACTCGGTACACATATAGATCTCATCAGGCCGAACAACTTCCGCACTCTATGTTATTATCTACGCCCAACAGGAAGTCAGCTATTATGGGTTGTTTGAAAAACGTACGCTCTGGAATTTGAAATACTCCTCCTAGAGAATTCATCCAATCCCCTCGAAACTCGGAGTGCATGAAGTCAAGACATTGAGGATGCTAAATTGCGGACGGATTTTTGATATCTCGAACGGTTTGGCCGTGGCGATGAAACGAATTTATAGCGAGAAAAGATAAACAGGAAGTGTGTTATAACTTCTGCATACATGAACTGATCTTGATGAAACGTCCGCAGTGTGTTCGTTGTAAGAGGCCGATCACATGGATGTGACTATTGTGAGTCAAAGTTATAGCGCCACCAACTGGCAGCAGGAAGTGTGTCACTTTCAAAATGCTTTGAAATCACCCTCTTATTTTTACCCGATTTGCTTCAAACTTTATGTGTATAATGTAGACACACGGCAGATGTAGACCTGTGAAAGGTTTATTGATATCTTAAATACTGTTGCCGTGGCAACGCATCAAACTTTAATATTCTTTTCAGATGCTTTTGAGACTCTTAACATACTTGAAATTGGATGAAACTCGACAGACACATCACATTTATTAGCCGGTAGACATGTGCAAAGTTTCAGAAACGGGCGTGGTGAGGGGCTCAGTAGCGCCACCTTTAGTCAAAAATGGGGGCTTAGTTTTAAGTAGAGTCACAAAAATCGTTATGTATATTGTTCTCATCAAGCCGGACAACTTTCTAATTTATAGTCATAAGCTGTGACCAACAGGAAGTGAGATATTTTGGTTTGAATGTGATTTTTTGGAGAATTCTCTCCCTCTCTCTCTCTGCCTCTGCGTCTCTGTGTGTGTGAGGGGTGGGGGGATTTGTCTTTTGAGTGAGATTTGTTTAAAATTCCTGTTTTTCAAGGTTTCAGGGGCTTTTGGGGCCTTTAACGTGCTCGAAAACTCTTGAAACTTTGCACACAGGTCAGAACATGCGGCCATCAGGGCCGGGCTGAAGCTGGTACCCGGGCGTGGCAGGGGGGCTCAACAGCGCCCCCTGGAACGGGATCCGAACACTTGTCCATAAATCAAACACACTTGCATGTAATGATATGAAACTCGGTACACATATAGATCTCATCGGGCCGAACAACTTTCGTGCTCTAAGTTTTACGCCAGCCCAACAGGAAGTCGGCAATTATGGGTTGTTTGGAGAACGCTTGCTGTGGAATTTGAAACACTTCTCCTAGAGAATTAATTAAATCGCCACCAAACTCGGTGTGCATGAAGTCAAGACAGTGAGGATGCCAAATTGCGGACGGATTTTTGATATCTCAAACGGTTTGGCCGTGGCGAGGACACGAATTTATGGCGAGAAAAGAGAAACACGAAGTGTTATAACTTCTGCACACATTAACTGATCTTGATGAAACTTCAGCAGTGTGTTCGTGGTAAGAGGCCGATCAGATGGATTTGACTATTGTGAGTCAAAGTTATAGCGCCACCAACTGGCAGCAGGAAGTGTGTCACTTTCAAAATGTTTTTGACAAAAGTGGGGGGGTTAGTTTTACCCACAATTTCAAAAATCAGTCCGTATATTGGTCTCATCGAGCCGGACAACTTTCTAATTTAAAGTTATTAGCTCTGACCAACAGGAAGTCAGATATTTTGGTTTGAATGTGGATTTATTTGCAAATTCAGCCTCTGCTTTTTACCCACTCCTGCTAAGTGTTTTTTTTTATTCACACCAAACTTTTTCAACATGATGAAAATACATTAAAGATGCTAAATTGAGAACGGATATTGAATATCTCAAACGGTTTTGACATGGCGAGGGATTAAAATAATGTCAAAAAAGGAATCAGAAACCATCTCATATCTTCTTAAAATTTAATTATACACCATTTATTTTTATATAAAATTATACAAATATCAGAACTAAACCGAAACAGAGCTAGTTTTGGGTTTATTCAGTTTTTTCAATTCAAGAATTATGTACAAGTTTAAAATCAGCCAGAATGCGCTATTTAGTAAAAAAAAAAAGGTCATACATAGGGCTATACTGCCCTCTTGTGTTCAAAATCAGGTAGGCCCATTGTATATTGTATTTATATATAAATATAATAGCGATGTGACTGAGAATTTTTTCCCACTGGTTAATCGATGTGTGACACCGCGGCGGGGGCTTTTAAATCGCTAACTTAAAGGGATACTCCACTTTAAATTGAAAATTCTGTCATCATATACTCACCCTCATGTTGTTTCAATCCTTTATTAATTTCTTTCTTCTGCTAAACAGAACGGAAGATATTTAGAAGAATGTCAGTAACCAGACAGTTTCTGGTCTCATTGACTTCCATAGTATACATTTTTTTCCTACTATGGAAGTCAATGGGATCAGAAACTGTCTGGTTACTGACATTCTCCTAAATATCTTCCTTTCTGTTCAGCAGAAGAAAGAAATTCATAAAGGATTAAACAACATGAGGGTGAGTATATGATGACAAAATTTTCATTTTAAAGTGGCGTATCCATTTAAAAGCGAAAGTGAAATACGGTCGTCCAGTAGGAATGAACTAAAAAACATTCACTCTGTTCTGCTCGTTCCTCGCTGTAGACGCGTTATTGCCCATGCAGCCGTGAGCATTTTAGTTTCATTTAAAAAATAGCGCCATTTCGGGGGTGGGATTGCTTGAATGTTTTTTTACAAAAGCACAATGTTGTGTTTTATTGCGAGTGTACATAAATATAAGTAAACACAGTGCAGTTTAAATGATGTCCTGTATGAACAAACCGACGGAGTAGCCTATGTTTTTATGTTTCCACTGTTCGATCGCGCCCACGCCACACACACACACACACACTGTGCATTCCAGCATTGCAATCTTGACATCGCAGCCGGTTCATTACAGCCGTAATAAAATATAATAATAAATATAAATAGTCAACCTATTTGCAGCAAATGATAGTAGATTTTAGATCAATATATTTGTTTTCCTTACAATTTTAATTAACACTAACTTTATTCTCATCTGAATTATAAATAATTTATTTCTGTATAAAATAATACTACCATTAAAAAATACATTTGATTGTCTTTTTTAATCAATGGAGAATGTGTGACTTAAAAATAAACAGATTAGTGCTCGGTTTGAGGACAAGAAATGAAAACCAATGCAATATGATGAATGTCCAAAAACGTTCGCTCTTCTCTGCCCGTTCCTCGCCTCGCCGTATATATATATATATATATTTATTTATTTTTTTTATTTTTTTTTGTTACATATATATATTGTATATCTATATATATTTTTTTCTTACATTTATATATATATATATATATATATATATATATATATATAATATAGCTGCGAGCAGCGATGGACGGCCCAAGGCGGTGACACCGCCACCCCGGTGGCTTTAGTGTATCTAAAGGCACCAGGGTGGCGGTGCCACCGGCTTGGGCCCACAATCGCTGCTCGCAGCTATATTTAGGGCCCGAGCACCGATGGTGTGAGGACCCTCTTGGAATTGCTCTGTTTATTATTAGGGGCCAAGCACCGAAGGTGCGGAGGCACCTATTGTATCCGTTCGGTTTCTTATTAGGGGTTCAAGCACGAAGTGCTGAAACCCTATTGTTATTGTAAGGATTTTTATTATTAGGGGTTCAAGCACTTCAGTGCTGAACACCTATTGTAATTGTTAATTTTCCCATGATGCAACATTCAGACATAAAACTGATCGGGCAGACCAAACCGTAAGTCGTGGAGACTTGAAACTTTGGGGGCTGATAGTACTCACACCGCCTACAGCGTCACCAAGGCCCGCCCCGATCGGCCTGACGGGGGCGCTACAGCGGGCAAAAGTACGAAACGGCTCATAACTCATCAACCGTGAGGCGTAGGCTCAAGTGTCTTATATCGCTGGAATCCTTGGCTCGAGGCGGACCAGATGCATGCCTCGGATTTGCTCGTCACCCCAGGAAAATTTTCGGGTATTTGGGGTTTTTCCAAAAACCTACTTTCGCGAACTAGTCCTAGGTTTTTGGCCCGACCGGAACCAAACCAGTGCGGCAAGATTCTCTGGAGTCTGATTGTCAATAATTATCAAAAAAAAGTGTAAATTTCGCTTCACGGTCCCTAAGGGCTGCCAAAATGTTCGAAGTGGGAGGAGCCCATTTTGCTTAATTGGCTATAACTCGTGAACGGAACGAGATTTTTGCACCAAACTCAGCACACGCATGTACGAGCTCATTCTGTGGTCACGTGAAAAAGGGCGCAGCAACTGGCCACTTGGTGGCGCTATAACTGTTAAAAGGGTGTCAAAATGATGTATTTCTATGGAAAAAACACATGAAATGGCTGAAAGCGGCCATCTTGCTGTCTGATTTGCATACAACCTCACAAAATCGGGCATGCGCATGCGTCACGTGATCCTGAAGAAGCTTGAAAACTTTCATGGACGTCGGGCCATTGGTGGCGCTTTAACTGTCATAAAGGTGAGAAGGCCTCTGTATTACCCTATGCAAAATGACATTTAAATGACTGAAAAATGGGGGGAAAAGAGCACAGCTTCACCAAATTAGCTGAGCACATGCGCCATATTATTCTAAAGAAGCGTGCAAACTTTTATGGAGATCGGGCCATCAGTGGAGGTGTCACAGTTTAAAAGGTAAAAGAAAAAATGCACCACATTTCCATGATAAATGAGCTAAAAGGGCAACAAACGTTCTTTTTCCTCTCCGAGGCACATGTTAGAAGGCTGGATAAAGTTTTTGGAACGCAGCAGCGCAGACGGCAAGTGCCTAGACCCTATAGTTTTTTTTTTAGAGGCCTTTTTGTGGCCCTTTTTTAGCCACTTATTAGGGGTTCAAGCACTTCAGTGCTGAACACCTATTGTAATTGTTAATTTTCCCATGATGCAACATTCAGACATAAAACTGATCGGGCGGACCAAACCGTAAGTCGTGGAGACTTGAAACTTTGGGGGCTGATAGTACTCACACCGCCTACAGCGTCACCAAGGCCCGCCCCGATCGGCCTGACGGGGGCGCTACAGCGGGCAAAAGTACGAAACGGCTCATAACTCATCAACCGTGAGGCGTAGGCTCAAGTGTCTTATATCGCTGGAATCCTTGGCTCGAGGCGGACCAGATGCATGCCTCGGATTTGCTCGTCACCCCGGAAAATTTTCGGGTATTTGGGGTTTTTCCAAAAACCTACTTTCGCGAACTAGTCCTAGGTTTTTGGCCCGACCGGAACCAAACCAGTGCGGCAAGATTCTCTGGAATCTGATTGTCAATAATTATCAAAAAAAAGTGTAAATTTCGCTTCACGGTCCCTAAGGGCCGCCAAAATGTTCGAAGTGGGAGGAGCCCATTTTGCTTAATTGGCTATAACTCGTGAACGGAACGAGATTTTTGCACCAAACTCAGCACACGCATGTACGAGCTCATTCTGTGGTCACGAGAAAAAGGGCGCAGCAACTGGCCACTTGGTGGCGCTATAACTGTTAAAAGGGTGTCAAAATGATGTATTTCTATGGAAAAAACACATGAAATGGCTGAAAGCGGCCATCTTGCTGTCTGATTTGCATACAACCTCACAAAATCGGGCATGCGCATGCGTCACGTGATCCTGAAGAAGCTTGAAAACTTTCATGGACGTCGGGCCATTGGTGGCGCTTTAACTGTCATAAAGGTGAGAAGGCCTCTGTATTACCCTATGCAAAATGACATTTAAATGACTGAAAAATGGGGGGGAAAGAGCACAGCTTCACCAAATTAGCTGAGCACATGCGCCATATTATTCTAAAGAAGCGTGCAAACTTTTATGGAGATCGGGCCATCAGTGGAGGTGTCACAGTTTAAAAGGTAAAAGAAAAAATGCACCACATTTCCATGATAAATGAGCTAAAAGGGCAACAAACGTTCTTTTTCCTCTCCGAGGCACATGTTAGAAGGCTGGATAAAGTTTTTGGAACGCAGCAGCGCAGACGGCAAGTGCCTAGACCCTATAGTTTTTTTTTTAGAGGCCTTTTTGTGGCCCTTTTTTAGCCACTTATTAGGGGTTCAAGCACTTCAGTGCTGAACACCTATTGTAATTGTTAATTTTCCCATGATGCAACATTCAGACATAAAACTGATCGGGCAGACCAAACCGTAAGTCGTGGAGACTTGAAACTTTGGGGGCTGATAGTACTCACACCGCCTACAGCGTCACCAAGGCCCGCCCCGATCGGCCTGACGGGGGCGCTACAGCGGGCAAAAGTACGAAACGGCTCATAACTCATCAACCGTGAGGCGTAAGCTCAAGTGTCTTATATCGCTGGAATCCTTGGCTCGAGGCGGACCAGATGCATGCCTCGGATTTGCTCGTCACCCCAGGAAAATTTTCGGGTATTTGGGGTTTTCCCAAAAACCTACTTTCGCGAACTAGTCCTAGGTTTTTGGCCCGACCGGAACCAAACCAGTGCGGCAAGATTCTCTGGAGTCTGATTGTCAATAATTATCAAAAAAAAGTGTAAATTTCGCTTCACGGTCCCTAAGGGCCGCCAAAATGTTCGAAGTGGGAGGAGCCCATTTTGCTTAATTGGCTATAACTCGTGAACGGAACGAGATTTTTGCACCAAACTCAGCACACGCATGTACGAGCTCATTCTGTGGTCACGTGAAAAAGGGCGCAGCAACTGGCCACTTGGTGGCGCTATAACTGTTAAAAGGGTGTCAAAATGATGTATTTCTATGGAAAAAACACATGAAATGGCTGAAAGCGGCCATCTTGCTGTCTGATTTGCATACAACCTCACAAAATCGGGCATGCGCATGCGTCACGTGATCCTGAAGAAGCTTGAAAACTTTCATGGACGTCGGGCCATTGGTGGCGCTTTAACTGTCATAAAGGTGAGAAGGCCTCTGTATTACCCTATGCAAAATGACATTTAAATGACTGAAAAATGGGGGGAAAAGAGCACAGCTTCACCAAATTAGCTGAGCACATGCGCCATATTATTCTAAAGAAGCGTGCAAACTTTTATGGAGATCGGGCCATCAGTGGAGGTGTCACAGTTTAAAAGGTAAAAGAAAAAATGCACCACATTTCCATGATAAATGAGCTAAAAGGGCAACAAACGTTCTTTTTCCTCTCCGAGGCACATGTTAGAAGGCTGGATAAAGTTTTTGGAACGCAGCAGCGCAGACGGCAAGTGCCTAGACCCTATAGTTTTTTTTTTAGAGGCCTTTTTGTGGCCCTTTTTTAGCCACTTATTAGGGGTTCAAGCACTTCAGTGCTGAACACCTATTGTAATTGTTAATTTTCCCATGATGCAACATTCAGACATAAAACTGATCGGGCAGACCAAACCGTAAGTCGTGGAGACTTGAAACTTTGGGGGCTGATAGTACTCACACCGCCTACAGCGTCACCAAGGCCCGCCCCGATCGGCCTGACGGGGGCGCTACAGCGGGCAAAAGTACGAAACGGCTCATAACTCATCAACCGTGAGGCGTAGGCTCAAGTGTCTTATATCGCTGGAATCCTTGGCTCGAGGCGGACCAGATGCATGCCTCGGATTTGCTCGTCACCCCAGGAAAATTTTCGGGTATTTGGGGTTTTCCCAAAAACCTACTTTCGCGAACTAGTCCTAGGTTTTTGGCCCGACCGGAACCAAACCAGTGCGGCAAGATTCTCTGGAGTCTGATTGTCAATAATTATCAAAAAAAAGTGTAAATTTCGCTTCACGGTCCCTAAGGGCCGCCAAAATGTTCGAAGTGGGAGGAGCCCATTTTGCTTAATTGGCTATAACTCGTGAACGGAACGAGATTTTTGCACCAAACTCAGCACACGCATGTACGAGCTCATTCTGTGGTCACGTGAAAAAGGGCGCAGCAACTGGCCACTTGGTGGCGCTATAACTGTTAAAAGGGTGTCAAAATGATGTATTTCTATGGAAAAAACACATGAAATGGCTGAAAGCGGCCATCTTGCTGTCTGATTTGCATACAACCTCACAAAATCGGGCATGCGCATGCGTCACGTGATCCTGAAGAAGCTTGAAAACTTTCATGGACGTCGGGCCATTGGTGGCGCTTTAACTGTCATAAAGGTGAGAAGGCCTCTGTATTACCCTATGCAAAATGACATTTAAATGACTGAAAAATGGGGGGAAAAGAGCACAGCTTCACCAAATTAGCTGAGCACATGCGCCATATTATTCTAAAGAAGCGTGCAAACTTTTATGGAGATCGGGCCATCAGTGGAGGTGTCACAGTTTAAAAGGTAAAAGAAAACATGCACCACATTTCCATGATAAATGAGCTAAAAGGGCAACAAACGTTCTTTTTCCTCTCCGAGGCACATGTTAGAAGGCTGGATAAAGTTTTTGGAACGCAGCAGCGCAGACGGCAAGTGCCTAGACCCTATAGTTTTTTTTTAGAGGCCTTTTTGTGGCCCTTTTTTAGCCACTTATTAGGGGTTCAAGCACTTCAGTGCTGAACACCTATTGTAATTGTTAATTTTCCCATGATGCAACATTCAGACATAAAACTGATCGGGCAGACCAAACCGTAAGTCGTGGAGACTTGAAACTTTGGGGGCTGATAGTACTCACACCGCCTACAGCGTCACCAAGGCCCGCCCCGATCGGCCTGACGGGGGCGCTACAGCGGGCAAAAGTACGAAACGGCTCATAACTCATCAACCGTGAGGCGTAGGCTCAAGTGTCTTATATCGCTGGAATCCTTGGCTCGAGGCGGACCAGATGCATGCCTCGGATTTGCTCGTCACCCCGGAAAATTTTCGGGTATTTGGGGTTTTTCCAAAAACCTACTTTCGCGAACTAGTCCTAGGTTTTTGGCCCGACCGGAACCAAACCAGTGCGGCAAGATTCTCTGGAGTCTGATTGTCAATAATTATCAAAAAAAAGTGTAAATTTCGCTTCACGGTCCCTAAGGGCCGCCAAAATGTTCGAAGTGGGAGGAGCCCATTTTGCTTAATTGGCTATAACTCGTGAACGGAACGAGATTTTTGCACCAAACTCAGCTCACGCATGTACGAGCTCATTCTGTGGTCACGTGAAAAAGGGCGCAGCAACTGGCCACTTGGTGGCGCTATAACTGTTAAAAGGGTGTCAAAATGATGTATTTCTATGGAAAAAACACATGAAATGGCTGAAAGCGGCCATCTTGCTGTCTGATTTGCATACAACCTCACAAAATCGGGCATGCGCATGCGTCACGTGATCCTGAAGAAGCTTGAAAACTTTCATGGACGTCGGGCCATTGGTGGCGCTTTAACTGTCATAAAGGTGAGAAGGCCTCTGTATTACCCTATGCAAAATGACATTTAAATGACTGAAAAATGGGGGGAAAAGAGCACAGCTTCACCAAATTAGCTGAGCACATGCGCCATATTATTCTAAAGAAGCGTGCAAACTTTTATGGAGATCGGGCCATCAGTGGAGGTGTCACAGTTTAAAAGGTAAAAGAAAAAATGCACCACATTTCCATGATAAATGAGCTAAAAGGGCAACAAACGTTCTTTTTCCTCTCCGAGGCACATGTTAGAAGGCTGGATAAAGTTTTTGGAACGCAGCAGCGCAGACGGCAAGTGCCTAGACCCTATAGTTTTTTTTTTAGAGGCCTTTTTGTGGCCCTTTTTTAGCCACTTATTAGGGGTTCAAGCACTTCAGTGCTGAACACCTATTGTAATTGTTAATTTTCCCATGATGCAACATTCAGACATAAAACTGATCGGGCAGACCAAACCGTAAGTCGTGGAGACTTGAAACTTTGGGGGCTGATAGTACTCACACCGCCTACAGCGTCACCAAGGCCCGCCCCGATCGGCCTGACGGGGGCGCTACAGCGGGCAAAAGTACGAAACGGCTCATAACTCATCAACCGTGAGGCGTAGGCTCAAGTGTCTTATATCGCTGGAATCCTTGGCTCGAGGCGGACCAGATGCATGCCTCGGATTTGCTCGTCACCCCGGAAAATTTTCGGGTATTTGGGGTTTTCCCAAAAACCTACTTTCGCGAACTAGTCCTAGGTTTTTGGCCCGACCGGAACCAAACCAGTGCGGCAAGATTCTCTGGAGTCTGATTGTCAATAATTATCAAAAAAAAGTGTAAATTTCGCTTCACGGTCCCTAAGGGCCGCCAAAATGTTCGAAGTGGGAAGAGCCCATTTTGCTTAATTGGCTATAACTCGTGAACGGAACGAGATTTTTGCACCAAACTCAGCACACGCATGTACGAGCTCATTCTGTGGTCACGTGAAAAAGGGCGCAGCAACTGGCCACTTGGTGGCGCTATAACTGTTAAAAGGGTGTCAAAATGATGTATTTCTATGGAAAAAACACATGAAATGGCTGAAAGCGGCCATCTTGCTGTCTGATTTGCATACAACCTCACAAAATCGGGCATGCGCATGCGTCACGTGATCCTGAAGAAGCTTGAAAACTTTCATGGACGTCGGGCCATTGGTGGCGCTTTAACTGTCATAAAGGTGAGAAGGCCTCTGTATTACCCTATGCAAAATGACATTTAAATGACTGAAAAATGGGGGGAAAAGAGCACAGCTTCACCAAATTAGCTGAGCACATGCGCCATATTATTCTAAAGAAGCGTGCAAACTTTTATGGAGATCGGGCCATCAGTGGAGGTGTCACAGTTTAAAAGGTAAAAGAAAAAATGCACCACATTTCCATGATAAATGAGCTAAAAGGGCAACAAACGTTCTTTTTCCTCTCCGAGGCACATGTTAGAAGGCTGGATAAAGTTTTTGGAACGCAGCAGCGCAGACGGCAAGTGCCTAGACCCTATAGTTTTTTTTTTAGAGGCCTTTTTGTGGCCCTTTTTTAGCCACTTATTAGGGGTTCAAGCACTTCAGTGCTGAACACCTATTGTAATTGTTAATTTTCCCATGATGCAACATTCAGACATAAAACTGATCGGGCAGACCAAACCGTAAGTCGTGGAGACTTGAAACTTTGGGGGCTGATAGTACTCACACCGCCTACAGCGTCACCAAGGCCCGCCCCGATCGGCCTGACGGGGGCGCTACAGCGGGCAAAAGTACGAAACGGCTCATAACTCATCAACCGTGAGGCGTAGGCTCAAGTGTCTTATATCGCTGGAATCCTTGGCTCGAGGCGGACCAGATGCATGCCTCGGATTTGCTCGTCACCCCAGGAAAATTTTCGGGTATTTGGGGTTTTCCCAAAAACCTACTTTCGCGAACTAGTCCTAGGTTTTTGGCCCGACCGGAACCAAACCAGTGCGGCAAGATTCTCTGGAGTCTGATTGTCAATAATTATCAAAAAAAAGTGTAAATTTCGCTTCACGGTCCCTAAGGGCCGCCAAAATGTTCGAAGTGGGAGGAGCCCATTTTGCTTAATTGGCTATAACTCGTGAACAGAACGAGATTTTTGCACCAAACTCAGCACACGCATGTACGAGCTCATTCTGTGGTCACGTGAAAAAGGGCGCAGCAACTGGCCACTTGGTGGCGCTATAACTGTTAAAAGGGTGTCAAAATGATGTATTTCTATGGAAAAAACACATGAAATGGCTGAAAGCGGCCATCTTGCTATCTGATTTGCATACAACCTCACAAAATCGGGCATGCGCATGCGTCACGTGATCCTGAAGAAGCTTGAAAACTTTCATGGTCGTCGGGCCATTGGTGGCGCTTTAACTGTCATAAAGGTGAGAAGGCCTCTGTATTACCCTATGCAAAATGACATTTAAATGACTGAAAAATGGGGGGAAAAGAGCACAGCTTCACCAAATTAGCTGAGCACATGCGCCATATTATTCTAAAGAAGCGTGCAAACTTTTATGGAGATCGGGCCATCAGTGGAGGTGTCACAGTTTAAAAGGTAAAAGAAAAAATGCACCACATTTCCATGATAAATGAGCTAAAAGGGCAACAAACGTTCTTTTTCCTCTCCGAGGCACATGTTAGAAGGCTGGATAAAGTTTTTGGAACGCAGCAGCGCAGACGGCAAGTGCCTAGACCCTATAGTTTTTTTTTTAGAGGCCTTTTTGTGGCCCTTTTTTAGCCACTTATTAGGGGTTCAAGCACTTCAGTGCTGAACACCTATTGTAATTGTTAATTTTCCCATGATGCAACATTCAGACATAAAACTGATCGGGCAGACCAAACCGTAAGTCGTGGAGACTTGAAACTTTGGGGGCTGATAGTACTCACACCGCCTACAGCGTCACCAAGGCCCGCCCCGATCGGCCTGACGGGGGCGCTACAGCGGGCAAAAGTACGAAACGGCTCATAACTCATCAACCGTGAGGCGTAGGCTCAAGTGTTTTATATCGCTGGAATCCTTGGCTCGAGGCGGACCAGATGCATGCCTCGGATTTGCTCGTCACCCAGGAAAATTTTCGGGTATTTGGGGTTTTCCCAAAAACCTACTTTCGCGAACTAGTCCTAGGTTTTTGGCCCGACCGGAACCAAACCAGTGCGGCAAGATTCTCTGGAGTCTGATTGTCAATAATTATCAAAAAAAAGTGTAAATTTCGCTTCACGGTCCCTAAGGGCCGCCAAAATGTTCGAAGTGGGAGGAGCCCATTTTGCTTAATTGGCTATAACTCGTGAACGGAACGAGATTTTTGCACCAAACTCAGCACACGCATGTACGAGCTCATTCTGTGGTCACGTGAAAAAGGGCGCAGCAACTGGCCACTTGGTGGCGCTATAACTGTTAAAAGGGTGTCAAAATGATGTATTTCTATGGAAAAAACACATGAAATGGCTGAAAGCGGCCATCTTGCTGTCTGATTTGCATACAACCTCACAAAATCGGGCATGCGCATGCGTCACGTGATCCTGAAGAAGCTTGAAAACTTTCATGGACGTCGGGCCATTGGTGGCGCTTTAACTGTCATAAAGGTGAGAAGGCCTCTGTATTACCCTATGCAAAATGACATTTAAATGACTGAAAAATGGGGGGAAAAGAGCACAGCTTCACCAAATTAGCTGAGCACATGCGCCATATTATTCTAAAGAAGCGTGCAAACTTTTATGGAGATCGGGCCATCAGTGGAGGTGTCACAGTTTAAAAGGTAAAAGAAAAAATGCACCACATTTCCATGATAAATGAGCTAAAAGGGCAACAAACGTTCTTTTTCCTCTCCGAGGCACATGTTAGAAGGCTGGATAAAGTTTTTGGAACGCAGCAGCGCAGACGGCAAGTGCCTAGACCCTATAGTTTTTTTTTTAGAGGCCTTTTTGTGGCCCTTTTTTAGCCACTTATTAGGGGTTCAAGCACTTCAGTGCTGAACACCTATTGTAATTGTTAATTTTCCCATGATGCAACATTCAGACATAAAACTGATCGGGCAGACCAAACCGTAAGTCGTGGAGACTTGAAACTTTGGGGGCTGATAGTACTCACACCGCCTACAGCGTCACCAAGGCCCGCCCCGATCGGCCTGACGGGGGCGCTACAGCGGGCAAAAGTACGAAACGGCTCATAACTCATCAACCGTGAGGCGTAGGCTCAAGTGTCTTATATCGCTGGAATCCTTGGCTCGAGGCGGACCAGATGCATGCCTCGGATTTGCTCGTCACCCCGGAAAATTTTCGGGTATTTGGGGTTTTCCCAAAAACCTACTTTCGCGAACTAGTCCTAGGTTTTTGGCCCGACCGGAACCAAACCAGTGCGGCAAGATTCTCTGGAGTCTGATTGTCAATAATTATCAAAAAAAAGTGTAAATTTCGCTTCACGGTCCCTAAGGGCCGCCAAAATGTTCGAAGTGGGAGGAGCCCATTTTGCTTAATTGGCTATAACTCGTGAACGGAACGAGATTTTTGCACCAAACTCAGCACACGCATGTACGAGCTCATTCTGTGGTCACGTGAAAAAGGGCGCAGCAACTGGCCACTTGGTGGCGCTATAACTGTTAAAAGGGTGTCAAAATGATGTATTTCTATGGAAAAAACACATGAAATGGCTGAAAGCGGCCATCTTGCTGTCTGATTTGCATACAACCTCACAAAATCGGGCATGCGCATGCGTCACGTGATCCTGAAGAAGCTTGAAAACTTTCATGGACGTCGGGCCATTGGTGGCGCTTTAACTGTCATAAAGGTGAGAAGGCCTCTGTATTACCCTATGCAAAATGACATTTAAATGACTGAAAAATGGGGGGAAAAGAGCACAGCTTCACCAAATTAGCTGAGCACATGCGCCATATTATTCTAAAGAAGCGTGCAAACTTTTATGGAGATCGGGCCATCAGTGGAGGTGTCACAGTTTAAAAGGTAAAAGAAAAAATGCACCACATTTCCATGATAAATGAGCTAAAAGGGCAACAAACGTTCTTTTTCCTCTCCGAGGCACATGTTAGAAGGCTGGATAAAGTTTTTGGAACGCAGCAGCGCAGACGGCAAGTGCCTAGACCCTATAGTTTTTTTTTTAGAGGCCTTTTTGTGGCCCTTTTTTAGCCACTTATTAGGGGTTCAAGCACTTCAGTGCTGAACACCTATTGTAATTGTTAATTTTCCCATGATGCAACATTCAGACATAAAACTGATCGGGCAGACCAAACCGTAAGTCGTGGAGACTTGAAACTTTGGGGGCTGATAGTACTCACACCGCCTACAGCGTCACCAAGGCCCGCCCCGATCGGCCTGACG
>NC_140220.1:7500-45000 GCF_951802725.1 Rutilus rutilus
CCCCTGGGACTCTACCCCTGGGACTCTACCCCTGGGACTCTACCCCTGGGACTCTACCCCTGGGACTCTACCCCTGGGACTCTACCCCTGGGACTCTACCCCTGGGACTCTACCCCTGGGACTCTACCCCTGGGACTCTACCCCTGGGACTCTACCCCTGGGACTCTACCCCTGGGACTCTACCCCTGGGACTCTACCCCTGGGACTCTACCCCTGGGACTCTACCCCTGGGACTCTACCCCTGGGACTCTACCCCTGGGACTCTACCCCTGGGACTCTACCCCTGGGACTCTACCCCTGGGACTCTACCCCTGGGACTCTACCCCTGGGACTCTACCCCTGGGACTCTACCCCTGGGACTCTACCCCTGGGACTCTACCCCTGGGACTCTACCCCTGGGACTCTACCCCTGGGACTCTACCCCTGGGACTCTACCCCTGGGACTCTACCCCTGGGACTCTACCCCTGGGACTCTACCCCTGGGACTCTACCCCTGGGACTCTACCCCTGGGACTCTACCCCTGGGACTCTACCCCTGGGACTCTACCCCTGGGACTCTACCCCTGGGACTCTACCCCTGGGACTCTACCCCTGGGACTCTACCCCTGGGACTCTACCCCTGGGACTCTACCCCTGGGACTCTACCCCTGGGACTCTACCCCTGGGACTCTACCCCTGGGACTCTACCCCTGGGACTCTACCCCTGGGACTCTACCCCTGGGACTCTACCCCTGGGACTCTACCCCTGGGACTCTACCCCTGGGACTCTACCCCTGGGACTCTACCCCTGGGACTCTACCCCTGGGACTCTACCCCTGGGACTCTACCCCTGGGACTCTACCCCTGGGACTCTACCCCTGGGACTCTACCCCTGGGACTCTACCCCTGGGACTCTACCCCTGGGACTCTACCCCTGGGACTCTACCCCTGGGACTCTACCCCTGGGACTCTACCCCTGGGACTCTACCCCTGGGACTCTACCCCTGGGACTCGTAAAAAACATTAAAAAAAAACATACAACATTAACATATTTATTTATTTTTCTGAAAACAAAATGCAACACACTTTTACAATACAACAAAATGCAAGTCAATCAACAGCATAAATACAAAACATTAACATCTATACAAAAGGGTAAAAAAAAAGGACCATGAAGTTACACATAAACTTAAGCAGGAAAACAAAACTGTACAAACTGAAACAACTAAAAAGTTGAAAGTATGAAATAAAGTATGAATAAAGAGGCAAAAGACGATGAGTGGAGAGATGTGGAGCTGGAGAGAGTTGTGACAGAGGGAACCACCACGGAGGAGATAACGGAGGGAACAGTAAGGGAGAACATGGCAGGAGTTCCCAACATGCTCACCAGGATGTAGGGCCATGGCACAGTCGATAAAAGAATAGGTGGACCTTTGGTAAATGGGCCAGGCAGAAGCCGTGGGACAACCAACTCAGATGGAGCCATTAGAGGTGGGGACCTAGGCAGAGCCGAAAACCCAAGGCAAGACCACTGCACTGGAGGGCAAAGGCAGAACCATAGGGGTGGAGGGACAAAGCATAGCCATAGGATCGGAAGACTGTGGTGCAAACAGGGTGATAACTGACCAATGTGGAGTCAGAGGGACGAGGGAGCCCGATACAGCTTGAGTGATAACTGCCCATGGTAGAGTTGATAGATCGACAGAGTGAAAGTTAAAGTCCGGGGCTTGGCACGAAGACAGAGGATCAACACCTATTAAATGCTGGTAATCTGGAAGCCAATGGTGGACCCAAGGATTAAAGGGTGGCCAATGAAGGATGAGCCAAAGGGCTGAAAGGAGCCAGCGGACACAGGCCCCATTAACTAGATGGCATGGGTAGAGGAGGTGGGAGAAGGAGCATCAATGAGAGGCTTCATGCTGAGTAGGAAGGAAATCAGCCTGGACTGTCTAAACAGCTGGAGGGAACGGGCAACACAGGATAATGAGAACACAAAATAAACCAAATCAGAATATAAACCTGACAAGTACTTTAAAATAATAAAAAAGAAAAAGAAAAATAAAAAATAAAGAAAGGGTTAGGATTTTACAAATAGGGTATTACAAATTACACAAAGTGGCATATGGGCACAACTACAATCATTAAAAAGGGTAGAAACAAAAAGGCTTTAAAAAACAGAACATCGAAACAGAAATATGGACCATAAACCTGTGATGCAGAGTCAGAGACGTTCGGATACATTTGCAGTATTATTTAATAGAGAATGGTCAGACAGGCAGTACTCAGAGAACAGTGCCAAGAATGTCAAAGGAAATCCAGAATCATAAACAATACCAGGCGGAGGTCGGGACAGTCAGCAGATGAAGAAACGAGAATCAATAAACAGTCAAGGGTCAGATAACAGGGAATCAATCAATGTAGAGTAACCCTAACCCAAGCTTTACAATATTAGAAGGAGCAAACAATGACATAAAAGGCAAACAGACAATGCAAGAAACAAGTGAAATGCATTTAAAAACATTAAATAAAGACCTAAATATACCATAAATGCAAAGACAGAGACCAAAAAAAAAATTCACAAAATGAATAAAAAAAAAAGGGACAAAGACAAACATAATCTTGAATGGAACCAATTAGTACAATATAAATAAAAATAAATAAAATAAAAACACTTAGGTTGATAGACTGTTGGGTTGCAGGGTTGAAATCTATCCTGGACAAGTCCCACACACTTAAGTCCAATTGTTGAACACTTGAAAAAGAAAGTTCTCCACATTCATGAAAGTTCATGAAAATTAATGAAGTAGCCAGTGAACCCGATAGCCATTCCATCAAGAATTTTTTTTTTTTTTCAAATAGGTTAAATGAAATCGCAGCATCAGATAAAAATACAAATGGGTACAAGAGCATAGAGAAAAATCACAAAGCAGAAAAAGGGCATAGTAAGACAGCCACTAATACTAACACACAAAAGGCAGTCAGATAATAAAAACAAGTGCATATACCTTTTTTTTTTTTTTAACACATATAATATATTTAATTCCCTGGAGGATGAGAGAAAGACCCTCATTTCCCATATCACAGCAGTCTGAAAACACCTCCAGTTAATACAAATATTGTTGGTTTTATTTTATAATACAAATTGGCATTTTAGGCGTTTACCCTGCAATGATACCTCTGGAAAAGAATGTTCATTGTTGTGAATCTACATGTTCCTTCTTTTGGTGATGCACATTTTTCAATCGGACATAAGTTTTAGATACCAGACAAATCAGAAGACAAACAGACAATTTAAATAAAAATGTATTAAGCTTGTTTAAAGGAAACAAAAATAATTGAAATCATTTTGAGAGAATGATAGTGTGTCCTTTTTTTTTCTTCCCAGATGCACCAAGGATCCAGCTGATTACTGGCCGTTTGCTGGATTGCTGTTTATTTGCTGGATCTGTCACTTCTGGTACACTTTTGTTGTATGTTTTGATTTAACTTATTAATAAACTTGTATAGTAAGGAATAAGGATTCTGAATGTAAAGAGCATATAATATTTAATATCAGAACTATGTGACCCCCAGGGGTCTGAATAATTTCATTTTATTTAGATTACAAGTTTACATTGTTTAAATACTGTTCAATTATAAGTAAACAAGTGCTGCAAATTAAAGTTTGAGATGATTTTAATCAGTTTTATAGTTTTTTTACAGACTTATTTTGTCTTCTAAAATAAAACTGTTTTCTTACATTCTTGAGCACGTCTTGACAATTTATTGAATGTGTTTGATCGTTATAATTTAGGAAAGATCTGTTAAATAACAGTGTTTCTCAGTAGAACTTTTAGTGCCGTCACTTTATTAAAGGTGTTTGATTGTAATAATTTAGGAAAGATCTGTAAAATAACAGTGTTTCTCAGTAGAACTTTTAGTGCCGTCACTTTATTAAAGGTGTTTGATTGTAATAATTTAGGAAAGATCTGTAAAATAACAGTGTTTCTCAGCAGAACTTTTAGTGCCGTCACTTTATTAAAGGTGTTTGATTGTAATAATTTAGGAAAGATCTGTAAAATAACAGTGTTTCTCAGCAGGCGCGGATTTATGGGTGGGCCTGGGTGGGCACGTGCCCACCCAGATTGACCGGTGGCCCACCCAATCAGATTAATAAAAACAATTAAAAATCTTCATTTTAATAATAATAATAATAATAATAATAATAATAATGTATTAATAAATAATTTCATTTTAATAGTGTCCTGACGACATTTATGTACAATAGCTACGAAAAATAGCTACAAAAGAAAAATATTATGTCGGCATATCACGTGTCAGTCCAGTGATGCTATCACGCAACACCGCTCTCTGTGCGCGCACTGACTTAACGTTGTGATAGTCTACATGCGACTCGCGTGACAGACAGATTAACTTCAGGTTTAAAGCAGCCGGGAGGGCTGACTGACATGAGTACAAGGTAGTTAAATTCACTACCTAAGTACCGATATGCTATAGTTGACATATTTATCAGGCGTGTTACATAGGCGTAATTTGCGGGTGGGGCGGGTGGGACATGTCCCCACCACTTTTTAAAACATCTCGCAGCACGAATGTACCAATTCTACAAAACATTAAACAACCAGCAGAGCATTCATTTTGTTCGTTTGTTAAATAAGAGACGATCTAGCGCTGAAATGTGTTTTTTAAATCAAGTGATGAAAGTGCTCGTTGCCGCTGCGATCAGTGGCGCTGATACAGTGTTTTCTCGTGTGGCTCGCACACACCGCACTGTCTTCACTCTGACGCTCGCTTCAATCCATTGCGTATACTCTCTATTCGTTCTGGTGAAATCACACATCATAATGCATACATGTCCCTCCTTGATATACAACCACTGATGAACATAATCAGTTTTGATGAGAAAAAAAAAAACTACTGATGCGGATTAGATCCCACAACCTCTGACACTGTTGGCGAAAGTTCTACCACTGGACCATTTAGGGACGTTGTTCAAATAGGCGAATCTATGTATTTTAGCACTGACAACATATATTAGGCTACATCTCATTAAACGACAAATTAAACACCATGTAGCCTACTATTTAAATCGATTGCTGGACATTGTAATTTTGTTGTACAATGTACATATATCTAATTTAGCAAAAGTTACGCCACTGGGCGTGTATATAAGCTTAAAAAACCGAGGCCCCCCCGTATATTCACCAGGCCCACCTATTAATGACATTCTGTATCCGCCACTGTTTCTCAGTAGAACTTTTAGTGCCGTCACTTTATTAAAGGTGTTTGATTGTAATAATTTAGGAAATACCTGTAAAATAACAGTGTTTCTCAGTAGAACTTTTAGTGCCATAACTTTATTAAAGGTGTTTGGTCATTATAATCTTGGAAAAATCCATAAAATAAAAGTTTTACACTGTAAAAAAATAATCGTAAAAAAACGGTCAAATGACTGGCAGCTACGGCTGCCAAACAAAAACCGTAAAATTAAGGTAAAATATCTTCATTCAAACAAGGAAAGAACCTGTAAAATAACAGTGTTTTTTTCTAAAACTTTTAATGAAAAATTCTGTAAAATTATAGTTTTTGCACTTTATTGGAATTAAGATATTTTACTTTAATTTTACGGTTTTTGTTTGGCAGCTGTAGCTGCCAGTCATTTGACCGTTTTTTTACGATAATTTTTTTTACAGTGCAAATTACTTAAACAGAGAATATTTGTTTTCAGTTTGAATCCGATCATTTAAAAGTACACACTTAAATGTTTATAAAGGTATATGGCTCATAAATGTGTGACAAGTATTCGCTGAGTTTTGTTTCAGTTTATAGACGTGCTCAAGAAAAAAAAAAGTTCACCGCGACGGAGAGGCAGAACGCACACCCTGTTTATTTTCTTTATTTTACAAAAGCACAATGTTTTGATTTGATTGTAAGTGGACACATACAAAAGTAGAAATATCACAGATTCTTTTTTTATATTTCTTTTATTAAGTAATTTAAGTTTAAAGTGCTACAATGTGAAGAAAATCCAGCAAAACGCGCGGGCGCGTTTGCCGACCTCAGAAGGTTAAAACAGGTGCATAAAACACACAAACTCAAGTGTCTTATCTGCATCATTGCTCAGACCACTTCAACACACAGGGTGCTTTGGAGGACAGGCGGAAACTTCAGCGCTAATGTTCATTTAGATACACAAGTGATCAAATGACAGTCCAGCACTGTACACTAAAACAAACCAATGATCGACCATCTCTAAAGCTCTTTAGTGTGCAATCTGCATAATTTCCAGTCACTAAGTTTGGGGAGCCCCCATCTATCTAGATATCAGCGGATTTACACCTGCAGGCAGCTGACGCTAAACTCTACCTAGCCTAGCATTGGTGGATCATAAGCTGCACTGAAGTATGGGACTATTCTTCACCATAAGGCTTTTGGGGAATATGGTTTGACCCAGTAATGAAAACAAGCAAATGTAAATATAACAAGGATCACAGGTTGGTCTACAAACATGGAAGGACTTCTCATCTAGCAGCAGTTGATTTTGAAACAAAAAAGTATTTAGAATTGAAGTGAATTTCACATTTCTGTTACTATAGACAAATTAACATCAGTTACATAGATGTAAATAAGGCCCATCTGTGAGAACCCTAACCCACTCTAGCATGAGCGGGAAGGATGATTTTACAAATGACACTTAGTTAGTGTCAGTAGTTTAATGAAGCTCAAAGTTATTGCACAAAAGTATATTTCCAAGTAATATTGATAAGCAAACCTGTTCCTCTAATCCCAGTTTAATGAGGGCTGTGGAAGGAATTGACGATATTGCGGTGTCCACTGGTCAAATCCAGGTCAGTCAGTTCCAGAGGAGCGGAGAGCAGCTACAGCTGGAATGAAGTCAGCTTTGGGACTCTGGATCTGCCAGAGAGCAGAAAAAGAGCAGTGGGTGATGTGGAGAGGGGGAAAAGCCCTGTCGGTGTCCTTGTGTAGATAAACCAATATCCACACAATGATTCCAGACAGGCCACGTTACAAATGGGTGTAGGAGTAACAGGAGTATTGGAAAATTGTTTAAAATGAGGTACAGCTTTGAGTTGTAGTGAGCAATTTTAAGTCAAATGACAATAGAAAGCTTTGGAATTGTGGCATGAGACTTCAACATCCACCTACAAGTCAACAAGGCTTCCATCAAGAATGGAGAACAGCAGCACATACAACCCCAAGTTTTCCAGTTTACGTGGAAAATTCTTATAATGCAGCATTAGTAACATCATGAAATGAGTTACACAGAAGTATATTTACACATATTACTGAAGATAGAAGTTGGCTGAGATCAGGTTGTTTTGGTGTCCTCTGCTTGACTCCAGGTCTCAGTAAAGCACAAAATGAGCTGAGTGTGGCTCTGGGACTCTGAAACAACCAGACCGATGAAAAAAAATGTGAGGTGCAAAAGGACAAGGTTAGAACATAAAGAGAAGGGAAAGGCGCAAAAAAGATACTCAAAGTCCCCTGTCTTCATAAGACAGGCTGATGAGCTAACATTAGTGCTTAACTCCAGTCCTCTGGAACAACATCCCAGAATGCACTTAAATGGAGCATGAGAAACACTGCTATAACAGACCAGCACAATTAACAAACTGACATTAACAAGCATTCATCAGTGCACCTATGATCACATCCCTAAAGCTCTTTAGTGTGCAGATTGTTAAATGGATCTAATTTCACCTGTCACTAAGTTTGTGGCGCCCTTATCTATCTGATATCTGAGCTCAAGTGGGTTGGATGTCTTTCATATCCCTGAATAACTCCTGCAACACCATAAGATATAACATACACAGTACCTTTCCAATCAAGATAGTCATAATCTCACTGGAACAAAGTGATCAATTTAAATAAATAAATTGGCTGTTAAAGCACTTCAAATATACATATATATAGTAACATTTTAAACACAGGCATCTAAATGGTACATGAAACATTGTAAAGGGATTGTTAGGTGGATGTGGAAAATCTCAGACCTATATAGAGAAAACAGAAGTTAGCATGATAAATGTTCAACAGCTGTTTTAAACCATACATTGTCCAAAATCTGTGTGAAGACAGCAAAAGACAAAAGATTAAAGAATGGAAAAATAATGGCACAGACCAGCTGCTAAAAGACTGCAAAACACCCTCATTTATGCTACCAAGGATGCAACAAATATTTATGTAGCACATTAAATCTCAATCTTCATAGCACTTTAGTAAAGGATATAAAAGCAGCACACAAAAGGAATTAACAAGTACTGTAATTCTTACATTTTTACCCAAAGTATTTTACACATACAGCACCATGTTAGTATGATCAGATGATTGAAGCTGTGTATTCCTAAAGAACATTCAATGTCAATATAGAACAGATTTTTATTTTAGTTTTTCCCTTTAACACCAGACTTAAACCTTGAAGCTGCTGACAATTTATTTCTAATGACATAATGAAGCTGTAACATAACAAAATAAACAACATTAAAACAAACTTCTCAATCACAATAATTCCAACCTTCAGTAGCTTCATTACTCTCCAACTTCCATCACAGACTGACAATGCTGTGAAAGTTCAGCTAGAGGGCATTTATACTCATGGGCACAACCATTGACAGACATGCAAGCAACCCTAAATTAAGTTCACCAAATACACAAACCTCAGTATTATAAGCTTTAAGTGCCCTAATTAAAAAATATTATATAACAACATACTAACCCTAAGCATAACCATTGCAAAGCATTTCAAATAATACAAATAAAAAAACGAAATAAAAATAATACCATTTAACCCCAGTTTGGTTTCTCCCATCTCCCATGATGCACCACAGCAAAAAAAAAAAAAAAAAAAAAAAAAAAAAACATTTTTGAAGCAGCTCTGGTTTTTCAACTGGTTCCAGCAAGCTGTTAGATAGGTTCTTAAACTCAGTTTTGTTTGATTTTTTCAATGTAAATCATGCTCTAACCAAACTTAATTGTTTTACATTTTACGTTGAAGTTGAAATTTGGAAAGAAGCATGACCTGTTCTCCTTAAAAAAGGTCTTATTCGTCTTATTTCCATATCTGCTATTTTGGCCGATGTTTCATTCAGTCGAGCTGACATCATAACCGATGATATCATGATGCACGAGTTTACCTGCATCTCCAGATTCTCTCCTGCTGCTTGTGCTCTTTCATCGTTTTCTTTTTTCTGACAAATTCTAATGAAAAGTTGGAACTTTTTTTTTGATAGGCTAGTCTGTGAAGGATCTACTCGTTCTCGTTCTGTCCTTCACAGCCTGGGGAAAGAAGGGCGGTAAGCTGCATTCGAAGGAGTCTTTGAACTGGGACAGTTCATTATTTTACATTTGAGTGAGCAATCTTCTATCACTTGTTTCAGTTTCTTCTTCTCCTGTCTTTTGATCTGGAGATTCTGTACTAGAAGATGTGTCATAGCGCCCCCTACTGTATAACAGAGAAAACATGGATAGCTGGAAAATTCAGTCAATGGAGTGAAGAGTAAAGTAGTATTAAAGTAAATTCCTATGTCCACTACTAGTGAACTAGCCTACCCAAAAATTCAGATACGCAAAATTAGAAACATATCTGTTTTATATCAATATTTTAAGCAATATTTTCAAACAATGTAAGTTTCATAAGACTGTATATGAAAAACTATGTAAAAAAAAAGTATATTTTTACATAGGCTACTTAAATAAAAAAGTATCTGGTTACTTGATCAAAAGAGTTAACACAACTACACGCCAAGTATACTTTGAATAATTAAACTTAAGTATATCTCGATCAAAAGATTGAGTACAAGTACAGGCCAAATATACTTGGACTTTTCTCTAAGTATAAGTCAAGTACACTTAAGTGTAATTAAGTATATTTCTGAGAAGTACATAAAGTATATTTTTGAGAAGTATATAAAATGTAGACTGAAAGTATGCTTTCTTCTTTTTAGTTGAAAAGTATAGTAATAGAACACTTGAATAAACTTATTTTTTGTAAGGAAATTATTATCGCTGTGTACAAGATCAGGTTCAGTTCCATGCTTATTTATTTACTCTATAAACTATTCCACCCAAAAGCTTGTTACTATATAGACTTGAACATGCTAGTTTATAAGACAGTGAGTAATATTATGTTTTAAAAAAAAGAATTTAATAAGCTACTCAATCAAAATAGTAAACACAAGTACAAGCCAAGAATACTTAATTATACTTTTAAGTATATCTCGATCAACAAGTATAAGCCAAATATACTTAGACTTTTCTGTCAGTATAAGTCAAGTATACTTAAGTGGAATTTGAAGTATATTTCTGAGAAGTGCATAAAAAGTAGCCTACATACGTTTCTTAAAATCTGACTGCAACTCTTCTGAGATTATGTAAATCTGCCCTGAATGTCATCATTACTTCGGAAATGAAATCCCAGCTGTGCCTCATGTGGGTCTGATCCCGGGGATATGAACTCACTTGTTAAATCAGGTGACGTTTTTATGAAAGTATCAATTAGAAAACAATTGGAAGAAAAGATGTTAGATTCAGCATTTAGAGCAGCGTTGAATTACAAATGGACCAGGGCCAAAAGCTGTTCAAGATATATTTGATGGTGCCTTGTAGATCCCCTAAATGATCCAGACCAGTTAAACCTTTCACTTACTTGGACTGTTGTTGGTATCCCCATTTTTAAAGTGTCTCCCTTCCACATTTGGCCAATCCAAATGTGGAACGTTTTAATCAGGACGTTTTAATCAGGCTACTTGTCAGGTCGGGCAAGTAAAATGATCTTTTACTTGTCCCTGCAAAAGATCCACTTGTCCCGGACAAGCGTTAACGTCGAGCCCTGGGTAAAGGTAGAAGTGCTGATAGTGCTGAAGTGCCAGATAAAGGTCTGGGCCCGTATTTATCAAGCCTCTGAGAATTACTCACAAGAACACTACTAAGAATTAACTGAAGAGTAAAACATTGCGCAATTCGTGTGTCTGCTAACCAAATACAGTCTTTATGATTTGGTTTCTCTTCACATACAAAACAGTAAGATGTTAGCGAACTACTTTGTTGTTATTAGGAAATCAGTCTATATTTAGATTCATATAGACAAATTACAATGGTTGATAAAGATGGTTCTCATAGTGTCTGTCTTTATATTATTACTATGTTTTCTGTGTCATTTGAGAAACAATAGTCATTTTAAAGCATTTTAATAGTCTTTCAGCATACATTCTGACTCAAACAATCTGTTTTTAGCAGCAAATACGTATAATAAAGTGAGATGATCTGCTTATCCTGAATGGTTTGTTGAATGAGTATTGATAGTCTATGGCTCATCACTATTATCAGAGCAGCTGAAAAGCCTCTTTATTTCATGTCAATAGATCCTGTTTTCTCCTCATTCATTATGCTGATGTCTTCAGATCTGTAAATTGACACATTAAGCTCATTTTATTGTCAACAGATTTGAGCAAACGACACGATCAGATATTGTGACATCTACAAGATATACACTCACCTATAGGATTATTAGGAACACCATACTAATACTGTTTGACCCCCTTTCGCCTTCAGAACTGCCTTAATTCTACGTGGCATTGATTCAACAAGGTGCTGAAAGCATTGTTTAGAAATGTTGGCCCATATTGATAGGATAGCATCTTGCAGTTGATGGAGATTTGTGGGATGCACATCCAGGGCACGAAGCTCCCGTTCCACCACATCCCAAAGATGCTCTATTGGGTTGAGATCTGGTGACTGTGGGGGCCATTTTAGTACAGTGAACTCATTGTCATGTTCAAGAAACCATTTTGAAATGATTCGAGCTTTGTGACATGGTGCATTATCCGGCTGGAAGTAGCCATCAGAGGATGGGTACATGGTGGTCATAAAGGGATGGACATGGTCAGAAACAATGCTCAGGTAAGGCCGTGGCATTTAAACGATGCCCAATTGGCACTAAGGGGCCTTTCACGAGTTCACATCTACATATAATTAGTACAATAAGTTTATGCGTATTTGGTGTGCTGTCCGGGGGGAGGGCTCCGAGCTCGGAGTCAGGCCCGAACCCAGAGTACTTCCCCCAGTTGGTAAGTGTAGATGGAACTGGAAGTGAGGAGATGGGGTGGAGGAGGGATGCTGACAAACTTTCAATGAACAGAGATAGGTCTGCTGTGAATTTATACTCTGTCATTGAGTTGATTACTGATTAATCTCCAGCTGTGCATAATTTGGTAATTTGGTAAATTGGTCCCAAACCAAGTGCAATCGACTCCCCGCCCCCCAATTAGTATATGGGCAGAGTTTCAGCTCTATAGGGCCCCGGGAACATGGATATATGGGTGAGGGGGCTCATGAGCCCCGGGCTCAAGTTCGCATTTCACCCTATTACCCTAACCCTCTGAATTGGGATGCGACAAACCAGCTTCATTTAGCTGGTCATGGTCTTGGCTAAGCCGAAAATACATGGCCTGGCAGCACTGGGGCTGAAACATCCTCACCATGTCCTCCAGCAAAATGTAAAACATAAAAATGACAATAGCCAATTCTGGCTCCATAGCTGTCAACTCAATTATATCAAATGAATTATCAGGATGGCAGCTGTCCTCTCGCACCATTGCTTGGCATCAGGAGTGGTAATCGGGAACACCAGGTTGCGCAATTAGGAAATCCTACAAAGGCTACATGGTGCGCCCTTCGAAGGATGCAGCCTTCACATTGGGACACAGCTATTGTCTGGTCTTGTTGCAGTTACCACTGCTCACCGTCAGACTCCTTACCCGTCTACCTACCTGTGATTCGTCTCGTCAAGCTTCCAGTCTTCTGTCCGTCTTCTGTCGTGGAAATTCTTTTCTCAACTTTTCTCAATAATTGTAAGACTGTAGGACATCTCAAAGGTTAACAAAGATCAGCTTTATTTCTTGCAAGAAATGGCTGTTCACACATCAGTCAGAGTCTGATATGAGAAGCGCCCCGACTTCTGCTTTTTGCCCAGCTTATATACACAAAACACATCCTGGTCTCTCTCAAAAGATCGCCTTAGTTACCTTAAAAGGAAATGTCTTTGTTCAACATAAATTCTATCTAGACAGAACAATATCACGTCTACTACAAGTTCCTGTTTTTAGCTGCTGCTCAAATTCACACATTTTGCTTATCTCTATTTCTATCAAAGCTGCGCACATACTTTTCACACTTGAAGTACAACAATAGGACATTTGAAGTACAAAAGGTCACTTGAGTACTCATAGTCTCTTTGCTACCCAAAACATTTTGTTCCTGCAAGCTTATATGATTATATTTCTTTAAATGCTTATGAGTAAAAATAAATGTTCAACGTTAACACAAGTTGCACACTTGTGAAAGTAAAAAACACATCTAAATGTAAAATTTCCAATACACTTCGACCCGTCGTCCTGATCCAGATCACCTGTCTCCTTGTTCACTCGTCACCTGCACAGAGCATCCACCAGCTAAGTCACCATCATCAGTCAACAAGTCACCATCGTCTGGTTCCCGGTGTTTCACACCACTCTGCTTAAATAAACACTGTTATCACTCTTATCCCTGTCTGTTTCCTTCTGTGTTGTGACAGTCATTACTGGGTCCGAATGCTCTTGGAAGTAAATAGGTTTAATATTCAGGTTCAGATAATAGGTATGAAGAAAGATTACTCCGAGACTTGTTTAGAGAGAAAAACGCATCGCCAACATTCACTGGCTTCGTTTTATTAAAGTTCAGAATAAGAAATCAACATCACACACGAAATGTCTTCACCACGAGGTTCAGCACCAAACTGCCAGAGGTTTCACAATTTATACTCCTAATGGGTTACAGGGTCTTCCTCTAAGCAAAGCATTTACATGAAAATACAGCACAGATCAAATGTTCAGTTAGACCTCTTCGGATTCCTGGAACCTTGCAGACAAGTTTTATCTTGAGTCATTTCTTTCCGAAGTACTACAAAAAATCTCATTGTAGAACAAAAGCATAACATACATGTCTCTGGCTGCTTGTACAGCAAATTTCCTTTGGAGATGCGAGTCCCTGCACTACAACTGAACATCTGCTGACCTTTTTTTGCTGAAAGCTGTTGACCTATTTCCACTGGAAGCAACGGTTTTACAACTAAGCATACACATATGATTCAACCTATAGCAATGCTGAGGCTCTTGCCCCATTTCTCTAGAATTTAACACTCGCTTACTAACCATTGTTCCTATATTAATTTTTAGTCACAGACAATGCTGATCTTCTCGCTCTGTGGTCAGAAGATCAACCTTGTCTTGTAACATTCGCATTTCACACAAAACATTCTTGTCACTTTTCACCCATTAATCCTTTTTGTTAAATTTTTCTTGTTGTCTAATTAACCGCATGTTTCTCAGACTTTCCTGAGAAGCATCTGCTGGTTGTGGTTCAACTTTATCTTTTCTCCTTTTCTTCTCCTACTTTGATGCTTTGTCTTGCTGCTTTTGTATACCTAGCACAATTAAATCGCCCATGCATATTTTGAGTACATTTGTGTTTTGTTCAAGGGATTTGTCGGGAGAATGCACAAAATGTTTTGGATCATCCATAACAACACACACAAGACTCACTCACTCACTCACTCACTCACTCACTCACTCACTCACTCACTCACTCACTCACTCACTCACACAAACACTCACTCTGGTCTGCCTTGATCGATTGCTCCTGTCTTCCTTGCTGCTGCTGTCTGTAAGCTCTGTATAGCTTTTTGTTTTGAATCTCTATTTACTCATCATTCCTTGTCGTTTATATTGCTAAATATAACGTTCTCATCGCCATATATCTGACATTATCTAATATTGCCTATCACATTAACCTGACATCGCTAGGTTCATTCTAAAACGCGCTACTATTTCGCTATTCTGTTAGCCTGCCACCCGTGTTTTTGTCTTTTTTTCTCTCGCACGCATTCGCCTTTACGAGTCCATCAAAGAACTGTGGTAAGTTGGATCAGTCAAAAAAACACAGTGAGTCATGTCATCTTCACCTGTTATTGTCACTTGCACTGCCTGCCATATGCACAGTATAGCATTATCTGTCAGCGAAAAGGGATTCATATGTGATAAATGCAGAGAGATAGTCAGGCTGACAGAGAAGATTTCAGAATTAGAGACACACATCCAAACTTTAATTGAGGATCGTGAGAATGAAAGGGCTTTAGATACTGCTTTGGATGCGACTAGCTTAGTTAACTCTGTACATTGTTCGGTTCCGGCTGTAGTAGAGCCCGTGCAGCTGGGATGGGTGACGGTGAGACGCGGTAGTCGCGGGACAAAACACCGCTCTTCCGTTCCGATAAGAACATCAAACAGGTTCTCTTCACTTAGTGACACACCCACTGAGAATCCTGTTTAAAGTGCCCTAGTTACTGGCGATTCCATTACACGGAATGTGAAAATAGAGACACCAGCCACCATAGTCACATGTTTGCCAGGAGCCAGAGCACCTGACATCAAAGCAAATTTAAAAGTGCTGACTAATGCTAATCATAAACTCTCTAAGATTATTATTCACATCAGCACTAATGATGTTCGACCTAGCCAGTCAGAGATCATTAAAATTAACATTAAAGAGGTGTGTGAACTCGCAAGTACGATGTCAGGCACTGTAATTTGCTCTGGTCCTCTTCCTGTTCGTCGGAGTGATGAGAAAGTTAGCAGATTGTCATCACTCAATGGCTGACTGTCTAAGTGGTATCCGCAAAATAACACAGGGTTCATAGACAATTGGAAAAGTTTTTGGGGCAGACCTGACCAGATGAAAAGAAACCTCTTTTCTGGGATGGTGCCGCTCTTCTCTCTAGTAATATAAGTATATAATATAATGTCTTAGAGCTCAAACATGACAGTCTGGGGCCCTGGTCAGGAAGCAGACAGACTGGCTAAACCGACCGTCTGCTAGCCGTCTAAAGTCATAGAAGTAAGATAAATCGCAACACATAGAGACTCTTTCACCTAGATATCATCATATAGAGACTGTGTCTGTTCCCCGAATTAGGACATACAAAAACCTCTCGAACCCATTTAAGGGTAACATTTTTATTGACGTTCAACAAATAAAAAACAGATATGATACAAATGAGCACATGATAAAGCTCGGTTTGCTTCATATTAGATCCCTATGATATGATTACAGACTATAACATAGATGTGCTGTGTTTGACAGAAACTTGGCTAAAACCAGATGATTACATTACTTTAAATTAGTCTACCAGGGCACCATACAGACTTTTTCAAAGAATTTGCCAGTCATGGCATTTCTATCAGAGTTAGTACTGTCTGCAGATAAAGTCCTTTTGTTGGTGATTTTAATATCCATGGTGATAATGAAAAAGACGCATTAAGATTGGAATTTAAAGACATTCTGAACTCTATTGGAGTTAGACAACACGTGTCAGGATCTACTCATTGTCGTAATCACACTCTAGATCTAATAGTATCACACGGAATAGATGTTGATGCCGTTGAAATTCTGCAGCAGAGCGATGACATCTCAGATCATTATCTAGTCTCGTGTAAACTTCATTTAGCCAAGGCTGCAAAGCCAACTCCGTGTTACAAATATAGTAGAACCATAATTTCTACTACTAAATATTGCTTCATAAATAATCTTCCTGATCAGTTTCATCATCTCAGCATCCCAGATAGCTTATGCTGGGTACACACCAAAAGATTTTTTACATCTTATAAGATTTTCAAAATGTGACAGACCACAAACATGAGGACAAAAAATCCTAGATTTAAGCGTTTTGCTCCTATAGTGTGTGGTGTGCCATGATGTGACAAAGAGAGCACACCACACACAAACAGATTTTTAACCAGAGTCTCAACTATGAACACAGGGAATCTCGCAAAATATCGTGAGACTTCAGAATAAGCATGACGGACAACATGCAGGAAGAAATTGCGATAGTGTTTGGAATGATTTTCACAGAAAATTCACGTGAAAAAACCATTGTAGGCTACCTACCATTATATATAACCTTTTATACAGAAATATATTCATTCTTTATTGTCTTTATTTATTCTTTATTGGATTTATTGTCTCTTTAGAAAAAGTTATTTAATCCCTCTATAGAACCTCACTGATCCCTTAACACTCAGCTTCTTCTTCTTCTTCTTCTTTTTTTTTTTTTTTTTTATCTTTTTTTTATTGATTTTAAGAATTACAATTACAGTCAGGGGGGTACAAAGAGTAAAGCCGATAAACAAACATAAAAAGACATATACATAAACAGTGACAAACTTAAAAGTTAAACAAAAATTTGAAAATGTTTACAGATTGAAACGCACTTTGCAGCCTTCTTATTTTTCAAACCCAATATTGTGTAAAATTTCTGCACTTAAAATGAAAAACAAAGGCTTGTTTCCTCGAAATTTATACTTATGAATCCTAAATCTTAACATTAAGCTTCCTGCAAGTGTGTGTGTGTGTGTGTGTGTGTGTGTGTGTGTGTGTGTGTGTGTGTGTGTGTGAGAATGACCGTGTCTTCCATCATCTCGCTTTCTGATTGGATATTGTTTTGTTTCACGTGATAATCTCCAGAGCGTGCGCGCGTTTGTCCTCGGGGTTCCCCCCACACATCAGGATTTCTGATCGTAAATATTAAACATGTTTAATATTTACGATTCGCGATCGGAGCGGCTCCGACGTTCTTCCGAGCAGGTTCGGACACTCTTAACACACCTCACACCAAGGGAAAATCTGATAAAATAATCTGTTAAACCATCAAGATAATCGGGACATAGCTAGGATTAGAGTTCTCAACGGGTCGGGTCGGCCCGACAAACCCGACGGGACCCACGGGTTCGGGCCGGGTTCGGGTCGAAAATATAATCAAATGACTCGGGTCGGGTCGGACCTCGGGCTTAATCTTTTCCGCTCAGTAAGAAAAAAACAAAAAAAAACATTTATTAATCATCGCTGCTGGTCAGCGTAAATAAAGTCTGGCTGCTGCGTGTAACGTGCATCATGGAGAGGGGCGGGGGCAGACCTGACGCCGCTGCATGCACGCCTTTAGCCTGGAGAAGAAGATGGAGTTGGTGAGAAGTAAACTTGCCGCAGGTGAATTCACCGTCGCTACTACAGCCTATTTATATATTTAAAGTTTATTGTTTCAGTTGTTTGTATTGTTTGTATTGTTAAAAGGCGTGAACATTAAAGGTTGATTTGAATTCCCATCTGCTGGTCATGATAATACGTGTATGAGAGAAAAAAAAAAATCCGTCGGGCCGCGGGCCGGGTTCGGGCAGATAATTCATGTTTATGTGTCGGGTTACATCGGGTCCGGGCTTTAAAAGCCACGGGCCGGGTCGGGTCGGGTTGTAATTTTCAGGCCCGTTGAGAACTCTAGCTAGGATTGTCGGAAGGGGGGAAATCGGCCCAAAATCAGCCCGATTATCTTTTGGTGTGTACCCAGCATTAGAAGAACTCGATGTGGCAACAAACTATTGACTCTCTCTTTTCCAGCACTTTAGACACAGTTGCTCCTTTGCGCTTAAAGAAGATTTAAAGAAAATAGTCCAACGCCGTGGTACAGCGAGCACACTCGGCCCTTAAGATAGCAGCCAGAAAAAATGGAGCGAAACTAGAAGAAAACAAAACTAGAGGTTATTCGCATTTTGTGGAGAGAGAGTACGATTGCTTACAGAAAGGCCTTAAAAACTGCTAGATCTGCTTATTTTTCAACCCTATTAGAAGAAAACAAACACAACCTAAGGTATTTATTTGATACAGTGGCTAAATTAAAGAGAAATAAAGCTTCAACCAACAGCACAGCAGTAATGACTTTATGAACTTCTTTACTTGCAAAATTGATGATATTAGAGAGAAAATTATAACTTTTCAACCGTCTACTACAGTTTCACATCAGACAGTGCATTGTAGAGTCCCTGAGGAAGAATTGTCTAAATTTGTTAAATCAAAAACATGTATGTTAGACCCTATACCGACTAAGCTACTGAAAGAGATGCTTAAAGAGGTCATAGATCCTCTTCTTAGTATCATTAATTCATCTTTGTCATTAGGATACATATCAAACTTTTAAGCTGGCTATGATTAAACCGCTTGTAAAAAAACGCAAGTTGATCCTACAGAATTAGTCAATTACAGGCCGATCTCGAATCTCCCTTTTCTGTCAAAGATACTAGAAAAAGCAGTATCTTCACAACTATGTTCCTTTTCAGAAAGAAATGATATCTGCGAGGATTTCCAGTCAGTTTAGACCGTACCATAGTACTGAGACAGCTCTCATTAGAGTCACAAATTATTTGCTCTTATCATGCGATCGTGGTTGTATCTCGCTATTAGTGTTACTCGATCTTAGTCCTGTATTTGATATTATCGACCACAACATTCTTTTGAATAGACTCAAACATTATGTTGGCATTAGTGGAATTGCACTAGCATGGTTTAAATCATACTTATCTGACCGTTATCAGTTTGTAGCAGTAAATGAAGAGATGTCTCATCAATCACAAGTTCAGTATGGCGTACCACAAGGGTCAGTACTAGGACCATTGCTGTTCACTCTGTACATGCTACCATTAGGAGATATCATTAGGAAACATGGAATTAGCTTTCAGTGTTATGCTGACGATACTCAGCTGTATATTTCTTCGTGCCCTAACAAAACGTACCAATTCACAAAATTATGGAATGTGTAGCTGATATAAAAAACTGGATTACTAGTATTTTCCTACTACTTAATTCTGAAAAAACAGAAATTCTAATTATTGAACAAAAAACGTCCTCACGTAATAACCTAGAATACTGTCTAACACTTGATGGCTGCTCTGTCAAGTCTTCGTCATCGGTTAGGAACCTGGGTGTGCTCTTTGATACCAATCTTTCATTTGAAAGTCACGTGTCTAGTATCTGTAAAACCGCATTTTTCCATCTTAAAAATATATCTAAACTACGCATTTTGCAGTCAATGATAAATGCGTAACAGATAGTCCATGCGTTCATGACCTCAAGGCTAGATTACTGTAATGCTCTACTGGGTGGTTGCCCTGCACGCTTAATAAACAAACTACAGCTGGTCCAAAACGCAGCAGCTCGAGTTCTTACCAGAACCAGGAAGTATGACCATATTAGCCAGGTTCTGTCAACACTGCATTGGCTTCCTTTTAAATATTGTATACATTTTAAAATCTTGCTAATTACTTACAAAGCACTAAATCAGGGGTGTCCAAACTCAGTCCTGGAGGGCCACTGTCCTGCAGAGTTTAGCTCCAACCCCAATTAAACACACCTGAACCAGATAATCAAGGTCTGATTATCTGGTTCAGGTGTGTTTAATTGGGGTTGGAGCTAAACTCTGCAGGACAGTGGCCCTCCAGGACTGAGTTTGGACACCCCTGCACTAAATGATTTAGCTCCGCAGTACTTGAGCGAGCTCTTAACGCATTATAGTCCTTCACGTCTATTGCAATCTCAAAATTCCGGCCAGTTAATAATACCTAGAATATCAAAATTGACTGCTGGTGGTAGATCCTTTTCCTATTTAGCACCAAAACTTTGGAACAATCTTCCTAACATTGTCCGGTCAGTTTAACCCTCTGGGGACCAAGCTGTTTTTGGGGTCCTTGAGATGTTCTGACATGCTCTGACATTTGTGCTTTTTTCAGTTATTTATAAACATGTTAATGGCAAAGGTGTAAATTCACTCTATATAGCACAAACAGGGCTACCATAATATGCGAGCAACGTGTATGTAGATGTTTGTATTTTTAAGAGAATAATGTTTATGCGTGGTTATTGGAAAAAATTAAAATGAAAGTTGCTGAATTAAGTCAAGTCAAGTCATCTTCATTTATATAGCGCTTTTAACAATGTAGATTGTCTCAAAGCAGCTTTACAGAGATAAGCGTATAATTTAAGGTAACAGAGATTGTTTCGGCTTTACAGCAGAGTTAAGTTATTTCCATCTAAAGTTAGTTTTAATTGATTTGGTTCCGTCGCAATGATCATTTGTTATTAACCTGTTAAGCTGCAACCCCACTTTTGAAAAATCCCCAGAAATGACATACCCAAACTGAAACACACACAGTTCATGAACCCTTTGTACTAAAAGCACAAGTATGATCTCATTTGAAAGCTGACACCTGGCAGTTTATTGTAAATGTAGAATTACTTATTGTCATAATGAAAAAAATTGTTATAAATAGCTTCAAAGTTTTGTAAAGTTATTAGAAATTATTTTTTATGAAACATCCTCATGAAAATAAAATTGAAGTTGGCACTGGAGCAATCTAGAAATGCACTATAGCTAAAGCCACATGTCTAAACATTTTATGTTTAAAATCTGAAGATAATAAGTCCAAAACTCTGGATTTAGTTCAATGTTTTTCAAGACCATGTCAAATGACTTTATTTTTAACGTCCTGGAATGTCACATGATCATGGCTCTTCTTCATGTTCCATATATGGACTATTATTGTGCATGTAGCGCCCTCAGGCTGTTGGTATGAATTAAAAACACAGTAAATCAGAGTCCCAAACGCTCATAAAGATTACATCGACGCATTTGGGTATAAATTCAATAAATATTATTCCTGTCTATAGAAATATGATGTAAATCTATGAGAATCTATCAATATTTCTCCAAATCTGCACATTTTTTAGCTAAAGCCCTGAGGCACGTTGTTTTGTGTATCGCTGTCATGGCGACAGCACGGAGTTTATGAATGAAAGCGGCTGACGCGCATAATTCATATTAAAGGTATCAACTCATTTTTTCATTTCATAACTCCTGACACAAATTAAGACATAACTGTCACTATGAGTTTCTCAGAATACAATAGTGGTCAAATACTGAAACTTGAGTATTATATCTTTTTAATTATGTATAGTTTGTCAAGGTATAACATTAAATCTGATAGTAATTTTGAATTAAATAAATAAATAACGCTTCAGTGCGCCGACGCACTGGCAACGCTTAACAGGTTAAATTAGGGGCCGCTAAGACGACACCATTCTCTCTACACAGACTTTAAACGCGAACCTGTGAGAAACGCTGATGGCGGTCACATGCGCATTTAGAATGGGTTCTATAGTTATGTGCGTTAGAATATACGCAGGTTTGGAATTCCCTACAAGCCAAGCCTAAACAAAATACTTGTCTTTCCTTATAAATTTTGATAAGGAATTTTATTTTATTTGTTGCTTTGGGGTAGGACCGCAAGACGAATTTTCCCGACAACGCCTTATCTGTAGAGTGGTAGTGGGATCCTCCATAGGGAGAGACTAGTTGGCACTTCAGCACTGCGTTGTCATCGGTCCAGATGAAGGTCCTTCGTCAGATCTGGATACGGCCCGGATCCGGCAGGCTGCAGGAAAAACCTTGGGATAAACACAGACACTAAAATTAGCGTAGATGCCATTCTTCTCATGATGTAACGAGTACATCAGGATTTTTGGGAAGTGTTCCCGGTTCCGGCTGACCTAATCTATGCAGCATAACATTAAATTATAGAAGTCTATAATGTATTATGTGAAAGCTAGGTCAAAGAGATGTGTCTTTAATCTGGCTTTGAACTGACAGAGTGTGTCTGCTTCCCGGACAATGGTAGGAAGACTGTTCCAGAGTTTTGGTGCTAAATAGGAAAAGGATCTACCGCCAGCAGTGGATTTTGATATTCTAGGTATAATCAACTGGCCGGAATTTTGAGATCGTAATAGACGTGACGGACTATAATGCGTTAAGAGCTCGCTCAAGTACTGCGGAGCTAAACCATTCAGTGCTTTGTAAGTAATCAGCAATATTTTAAAATTTATGCGATGTTTAATAGGGAGCCAATGCAGTTTTGACAGAACTGGGCTAATATGGTCATACTTCCTGGTTCTGGTAAGAACTCGAGCTGCTGCGTTTTGAACCAGCTGTAGTTTGTTTATTAAGCGTGCAGGGCAACCACCTAGTAGAGCATTACAATAATCTAGCCTTGAGGTCATGAACGCATGAACTAATTGTTCCGCATTTGTCAATGATAGCATATGACGTAATTTAGATATATTTTTAAGATGGAAAAATGCAGTTTTACAGATACTAGACACGTGACTTTCAAATGAAAGATTGGTATCAAAGAGCACACCCAGGTTCCTAACCGACGACGAAGACTTAACAGAGCAGCCATCAAGTGTTAGACAGTATTCTAGGTTATTACGTGAGGAAGTTTTTTGTCCAATAATTAGAAACTCTGTTTTTTCAGAATTTAGAAGTAGGAAATTACAAGTCATCCAATTTTTTATATCCGCTATGCATTCCGTTAATTTTGTGAATTGATAAGTTTCGTTAGGTTTTGAAGAAATATAGAGCTGAGTATCATCGGCATAACAGTGAAAGCTAATGCCATGTTTCCTAATGATATCTCCTAATGGTAGCATGTACAGAGTGAACAGCAGCGGTCCTAGTACTGAGCCTTGTGGTACGCCATACTGAACTTGTGATCGATGAGACATCTCATCATTTACTGCTACAAACTGATAACGGTCAGATAAGTATGATTTAAACCATGCTAGTGCATTTCCCGTAATGCCAACATAATGTTCTAATCTATTTAAAAGAACGTTGTGGTCGATGGTGTCAAACGCAGCACTAAGATCGAGTAACACTAATAGAGAGATACAACCACGATCGGATGATAAGAGCAAATCATTTGTGACTCTAACGAGAGCTGTTTCGGTACTATGGTATGGTCTAAATCCGGACTGGAAATCCTCGCAGATATCATTTCTTTCAAGAAAGGAACACAGTTGTGAGGATACTGCCTTTTCTAATATCTTTGACAGAAAAGGTAGATTCGAGATCGGCCTGTAATTGACTAATTCTGAAGGATCAAGTTGCGTTTTTTTAACAAGCGGTTTAATCAAAGCCAGCTTAAAGTTTTTTGGTACGTATCCTAGAGACAAAGACGAATTAATGATATTAAGAAGAGGATCTATGACCTCTGGAAGTATTTCTTTCAGTAGCTTAGTCGGTATAGGATCTAACATACATGTTGTAGATTTAGATGATTTAATGAGTTTAGTAAATTCTTCCTCTCCTATAGCAACGAATGAATCAAATTTTTCCTCAGGGAGACTACAATGCACTGCCTGATGCGATACTGTAGTAGACGGTTGCATAGTTATAATTTTGTCCCTGATATTATCAATCTTATAAGTGAAGAAGTTCATAAAGTCATTACTGCTGTGTTGCTTGGAAACTTCGGTGCTTGAAGCTTTATTTTTCGTTAGTTTAGCCACCGTTTCAAATAAATACCTAGGATTATGTTTATTTTCTTCTAATAGGGTTGAAAAATAAGCAGATCTAGCAGCTTTTAAAGCCTCTCTGTAAGTAATTGAGCTCTCTTTCCATGAAATGCGAAATACCTCTAGTTTTGTTTTCTTCCAGTTGCGCTCCATTTTTCTGGCTGCTCTCTTAAGGGCCTGAGTGTGCTCGTTGTACCACGGCGTTGGACTATTTTCTTTAATCTTCTTTAAGCGCAATGGAGCAACTGTGTCTAAAGTGCTGGAAAAGAGAGAGTTAAACGTTTCTGTTGTAATATCTAGTTCTTCTAAGCTATCTGAGATGCTGAGATGATGAAACTGATTAGGAAGATTATTAATAAAGCAATCTTTAGTAGCAGAAGTGATAGGTCTCACATATTTGAAACACGGAGTCGGCTTTGCAGCCTTGGCTAAATGCAAATTACACGAGACTAGATAATGATCTGAGATGTCATCGCTCTGCTGCAGAATTTCAACGGCATCCACATCTATTCCGTGTGATAATATTAGATCTAGAGTATGATTACGACGATGAGTAGGTCCTGACACGTGTTGTCTAACTCCAATTGAATTTACAATGTCTTTAAATGCCAATCCCAACGCATCTTTTTCATTATCGATGTGTATATTAAAATCACCAACAATTAGTACTTTATCTGCAGTCAATATTAATTCTGATAGAAAGTCCGCAAATTCTTTGATAAAGTCTGTATGGTGCCCTGGTGGCCTGTATACAGTAGCCAGCACAAATCTCAAACGTGATTTATCGTTTACACTATATATTTTTACATTAAGCACCAATGCTTCAAAAGAATTATATTTAAAACTTGATTTCTTAGTGGTTTTGAAACTATTACTATAGATTACAGCAACACCACCCCCTTTGCGTTTCAGACGAGGCTCATGTTTATAACAGTAGTCTTGCGGGGTGGACTCATTTAAAGTAATGTAATCGTTTGGTTTTAGCCAGGTTTCTGTCAAACACAGCACATCTAGGTTATTATCTGAAATCATATCGTTAACAACGAGTGCTTTTGAAGTAAGCGATCGAATATTCAGCAACCCAAGCTTTAGCATTTGCTCATCTGTATTATAGCTGTTTTTTATTTGTTGAACATCAATTAAATTTTTAACCTTAGTTGGGTTTAAACGTTTTTTGGATTTCCAAATTCGGGGAACAGACACAGTCTCTATATGATGATAGCTAGGTGAAAGAGGCTCTATGTGATAGGATTTATCTGACTACATTAAGACCACAAAACACATATTAAATATGTGTCCACAAGACTTTTGACTAATGGATGTTGTCCCTTTGTGTTCTAGCTTCAAAATTATGTGAAAATAGTCTTGCTTTATCGTTCACAAAAAAAATACATTGATTTAAATGGTGTAAAACAGGTTTTGCTTGGAAAGCCAATATGCGAGGGGGAGGAGTAGTTTACACCTTAGATTACAATGTCCCACCCACTCTGCATAATGACTCTGCATAATTAGCCATTCATTCAGGTGTGACACTGACTGAGCCACAATGCAAGGACAAAAGATGTATTTAGAAGAAGACTTATATTGACCATTTAAGATTTCGCTTACATCTATCTTGTAAATATGTTTTGCTATTTTATTAAAAACGTTACAATTACAACAATAATTACAATTTCAACAATATTTCAAGTGTACTCTTTCTTTGTAAAAAAGAAAAAGAAAAAAGATTATAGGCCTACATTTTATCATATATATATATATATAATATATATAAATATTTATAATATATATAAATAATATAGTTATATATATATAGTTATATATATAACGTTAGATATGAGCAGAAATTGCTAAACAAAAGCTTATTTGATGTGGCAGTATATTCTACAGTAGCCTAAAAACTGTACCCAAATCTAGTCAACAAGTGACTGACTGTAACGTTGTTTTTATGAAATATTAGGGCATATAAATGCTAATTTGCAGTTTAATACGTTGCTTATACAAATACATTTTATTTCAACATATTCCAGTCGATTTTTACTCATCTCAGTAGGCTATAGCAAAGCAGGCCTACACTAACGTTATTCCATAACGTTATTCCACATCAACACTTGAGAAAAGAAAACAGCCTACCTCACTCCTCAGCTGGATCTGCTCCTCATATCAGGACTGTTCTGAGGAAACTTTTCTCCATAAGGTAGGCTATATTATGCCTCACTCGATTGCGACGCGGTTTGTTTACAGCTGATGTGGGGGCGTTTCACAGACTAAAATGGTTCTCAGAATTTGCATTTGAATAGCACGCGCTCTCCGGGGAGTGGTCAAATTACTTTTGAATGAGCTCGTAATGAGCTCGACTGGAGTCGCTCTCTTTTTATACAGATTACAGAAGCTGAGAATATTAGTTTTTTATATAAATTACTTAATTTAAAAGATGCGATCTCAAGCTTTCATAGCGTGACGTCTGCGACTGCGTCTGCGACTGCGCCTGTCTTATAGCATGACGTCTGCGACTGCGTCTGTCTTATAGCGTGACGTCTGCGACTGTGCCTGTCTGCGACTGCGCCTGTCTGCGACTGCGCCTGTCTTATTGCGTGACGTCTGTGACTGCGCCTGTCTGCGACTGCGCCTGCGACTGCATCTGTCTTATAGCGTGACGTCTGCGACTGCGTCTGTCTTATAGCGTGACGTCTGCGACTGTGCCTGTCTTATAGCGTGACGTCTGCTATTTGTCGTGACGACATTAATATATGACGTCAGCGACAGAAGGACAAAAGGACAGAAGGACAAAAGGACAGAAGGACAAAAGGACAAAAGGACAGAAGGACAGAAGGACAGAAGGACAGAAGGACAAAAGGACAGAAGGACAAAAGGACAGAAGGACAGAAGGACAGAAGGACAAAAGGACAAAAGGACAGAAGGACAGGACAAAAGGACAGAAGGACAGAAGGACAGATGGACAGATGGACAGAAGGACAAATGGACAAATGGACAGAAGGACAAATGGACAGAAGGACAAAAGGACAGAGGAACAGAAGGACAGAGGAACAGAAGGACAGAGGAACAGAAGGACAGAAGGACAAAAGGTCAGAAGGACAGAAGGACAAAAGGACAGAGGAACAGAAGGACAGAGGAACAGAAGGACAAAGGAACAGAAGGACAGAAGGACAGGACAGAAGGACAAAAGGACAAAAGGACAGAAGTACAGAAGGACAGAAGGACAGAAGGACAAAAGGACAAAAGGACAAAAGGACAAAAGGACAGAGGAACAGAAGGACAGAAGGACAGAAGGACAAAAGGACAGAAGGACAGAGGGACAGAGGGACAGAGGGACAGAAGGACAGAAGGACAGAAGGACAGAGGAACAGAAGGACAGAAGGACAGAAGGACAGAAGGACAGATGGACAAATGGACAGAAGGACAAAAGGACAGAGGAACAGAAGGACAGAGGAACAGAAGGACAGAGAAACAGAAGGACAGAAGGACAGAAGGACAAAAGGACAAAAGGACAGAAGGACAGAAGGACAGAAGAACAGAAAGACAGAAGGACAGAAGGACAAATGGACAGAAGGACAATTGGACAGAAGGACAGAAGGACAGGACAAAAGGACAAAAGGACAAAAGGACAGAAGGACAGAAGGACAATTGGACAGAAGGACAAAAGGACAAAAGGACAGAAGGACAGAAGGACAGAAGGACAAAAGGACAGAAGAACAGAAGAACAGAAGGACAGAAGAACAAAAGGACAAAAGGACAAAAGGACAAAAGGACAGAAGGACAGAAGGACAGAAGGACAAAAGGAAAAAAGGACAGAAGGAAAGGACAGAAGGACAGAAGGACAGAAGGAAAGGACAGAAGGACAGAAGGACAGAAGAACAGAAGGACAGAAGGACAGAAGGACAGAAGGACAGAAGGACAGAAGTACAGAAGGACAAATGGACAGAAGGACAAAAGAACAGAAGGACAGAAGAACAGAAAGACAGAAGGACAGAAGGACAAATGGACAGAAGGACAAATGGGACAGAAGGACAGAAGGACAGAAGGACAAAAGGACAGAAGGAGAGAAGGACAAAAGGACAGAGGAACAAAAGGACAAAAGGACAGAAGGACAGAAGGACAAAAGGACAAAAGGACAGAAGGACAGAAGGAGAAAAGGACAGAAGGACAGAAGGACAGAAGGACAGAAGGACAAAAGGACAAAAGGACAGAAGGACAGGACAGAAGGACAGAAGGACAGAAGGACAGAAGACCAGAAGGACAGAAAGACAGAAGGACAGAAGGACAAATGGACAGAAGGACAAAAGGACAGAAGGACAGAAGAAAAGAAAGACAGAAGGACAGAAGGACAGAAGGACAAATGGACAGAAGGACAAAAGGACAGAAGAACAGAAGGCAAAAAGGACAAAAACAGAAGGGCAGAAGGACAGGACAGAAGGACAGAAGGACAGGACAGAAGGACAGAAGGACAGAAGGACAGAAGGACAGAAGGACAGAAGGACAGAAGGACAGAAGGACAGGACAAAAGGACAGAAGGACAAAAGGACAAAAGGACAAAAGGACAGAAAGACAGAGGGACAAAAGGACAAAAGGACAGAAGGACAGAAGGACAAAAGGACAAAAGGACAAAAACAGAAGGACAAAAGGACAGAAGGACAAAAGGACAGAAGCACAGAAGGACAAAAGGACAGAAGGACAGAAGGACAAAAGGACAAAAGGACAGAAGGACAGAAGGACAAAAGGACAAAAGGACAGAAGGACAAAAGGACAGAAGGACAGAAGAACAGAGGGACAGAGGGACAGAAAGGCAGAAGGACAGAAGGACAGAGGAACAGAAGGACAGAAGGACAGAAGGACAGATGGACAGAAGGACAAATGGACAGAAGGACAAAAGGACAGAAGAACAGAAGGAAAAAAGGACAAAAACAGAAGGGCAGAAGGACAGGACAGAAGGACAGAAGGACAAAAGGACAAAAGGACAGAAGGACAGAGGGACAAAAGGACAGAAGGACAGAAGGACAGAAGGACAGAGGGACAAAAGGACAGAAGGACAGAAGGACAGGACAAAAGGACGGACAGGACAAAAGGACAGAAGGACAAAAGGACAAAAGGACAAAAGGACAAAAGGACAGAGGAACAAAAGGACAAAAGGACAGAAGGACAGAAGGACAGAAGGACAGATGGACAGATGGACAGAAGGACAGAAGGACAAATGGACAGAAGGACAAAAGGACAGAAGAACAGAAGGAAAACAGGACAAAAACAGAAGGACAGGACAGAAGGACAGAAGGACAGGACAAAAGGACAGAAGGACAAAAGGACAAAAGGACAAAAGGACAAAAGGACAAAAGGACAGAAGGACAGAGGGACAAAAGGACAGAAGGACAGAAGGAGAGGACAAAAGGACAAAAGGACAAAAGGACAGAAGGACAGAGGGACAAAAGGACAGAAGGACAGAAGGAGAGGACAAAAGGACGGACAGGACAAAAGGACAGAAGGACAGAAGGTCAAAAGGACAAAAGGACAAAAGGACAAAAGGACAAAAGGACAGAAGGTCAAAAGGACAAAAGGACAGTCCTTGTCCTTGTCCATATGGACAGAAGGACAAAACGACAGAAGAACAGAAGAACAGAAGGATAAAAGGACAAAAGGACAGAAGAACAGAAGAACAGAAGAACAGAAGAACAGAAGAAAAGAAGGACAAAAGGACAAAAGGACAGAGGAACAAAAGGACAGAAGGACAGAAGGACAGAAGGACAGAAGGACAGAAGAACAAAAGGACAGAAGGACAGAAGAACAGAAGAACAGAAGAAAAGAAGGACAGAAGAACAGAAGGACAGAAGGACAGAAGAACAGAAGAACAGAAGGACAGAGGAACAGAAGGACAAAAGAACAGAAAGACAGAAGAACAGAAGGACAGAAGAACAGAAGGACAAATGGACAGAAGGACAAATGGACAAATGGACAGAAGGACAAAAGAACAGAAAGACAGAAGAACAGAAGGACAGAAGAACAGAAGGACAGAAGGACAGAAGGACAAAAGGACAGAAGGACAAAAGGACAGAAGGACAGAAGAAAAGAAAGACAGAAGGACAGAAGGACAAAAGGACAGAAGAACAGAAGGCAAAAAGGACAAAAACAGAAGGGCAGAAGGACAGAAGGACAGGACAGAAGGACAGAAGGACAGGAGGACAGAAGGACAGAAGGACAGAAGGACAGAAGGACAGAAGGACAGGACAAAAGGACAGAAGGACAAAAGGACAAAAGGACAAAAGGACAAAAGGACAAAAGGACAGAAAGACAGAGGGACAAAAGGACAAAAGGACAGAAGGACAGAAGGACAAAAGGACAAAAGGACAAAAACAGAAGGACAAAAGGACAGAAGGACAAAAGGACAAAAGGACAGAAGGACAGAAGGACAGAAGGACAAAAGGACAAAAGGACAGAAGGACAGAAGGACAAAAGGACAAAAGGACAGAAGGACAGAAGGACAAAAGGACAAAAGGACAAAAGGACAGAAGGACAAAAGGACAGAAGGACAGAAGAACAGAGGGACAGAGGGACAGAAAGGCAGAAGGACAGAAGGACAGAGGAAAAGAAGGACAGAAGGACAGAAGGACAGAAGGACAGATGGACAGAAGGACAAATGGACAGAAGGACAAAAGGACAGAAGAACAGAAGGAAAAAAGGACAAAAACAGAAGGGCAGAAGGACAGGACAGAAGGAGAGAAGGACAAAAGGACAAAAGGACAGAAGGACAGAGGGACAAAAGGACAGAAGGACAGAAGGACAGAAGGACAGAGGGACAAAAGGACAGAAGGACAGAAGGACAGGACAAAAGGACGGACAGGACAAAAGGACAGAAGGACAGAAGGACAGAAGGACAAAAGGACGGACAGGACAGAAGGACAGAAGGACAGAAGGACAGAAGGACAGGAGAAGAGAAGGACAGAAGAACAGAAGGACAGAGGAACAGAAGGACAAAAGAACAGAAAGACAGAAGAACAGAAGGACAGAAGAACAGAAGGAAAAAAGGACAAAAACAGAAGGACAAAAGGACAGAAGGACAGAAGGACAAAAGGACAAAAGGACAAAAGGACAAAAGGACAGAAGGACAGAAGGACAAAAGGACAAAAGGACAAAAGGACAGAAGGACAAAAGGACAGAAGGACAATTGGACAGAAGGACAAATGGACAGAAGGACAGAAGGACAGAAAGACAAAAGGACAAAAGGACAGAAGGACAGAAGGACAGAAGGACAAAAGGACAGAGGAACAAAAGGACAAAAGGACAGAAGGACAGAAGGACAGGAGGACAGAAGGACAAAAGGACAAAAGGACAGAAGGACAGAAGGACAGAAGGACAGATGGACAGATGGACAGAAGGAAAACAGGACAAAAACAGAAGGACAGGACAGAAGGACAGAAGGACAGGACAAAAGGACAGAAGGACAAAAGGACAAAAGGACAAAAGGACAAAAGGACAAAAGGACAAAAGGACAAAAGGACAGAAGGACAGAGGGACAAAAGGACAGAAGGACAGAAGGAGAGGACAAAAGGACAAAAGGACAAAAGGACAGAAGGACAGAGGGACAAAAGGACAGAAGGACAGAAGGAGAGGACAAAAGGACGGACAGGACAAAAGGACAGAAGGACAGAAGGACAGAAGGACAAAAGGACAAAAGGACAAAAGGACAGAAGGTCAAAAGGACAAAAGGACAGTCCTTGTCCTTGTCCATATGGACAGAAGGACAAAACGACAGAAGAACAGAAGAACAGAAGGATAAAAGGACAGAAGAACAGAAGAACAGAAGAACAGAAGAAAAGAAGGACAAAAGGACAAAAGGACAGAGGAACAAAAGGACAAAAGGACAGAAGGACAGAAGGACAGAAGAACAAAAGGACAGAAGGACAGAAGAACAGAAGAACAGAAGAAAAGAAGGACAGAAGAACAGAAGGACAGAAGAACAGAAGAACAGAAGGACAGAGGAACAGAAGGACAAAAGAACAGAAAGACAGAAGAACAGAAGGACAGAAGAACAGAAGGACAAATGGACAGAAGGACAAATGGACAAATGGACAGAAGGACAAAAGAACAGAAAGACAGAAGAACAGAAGGACAGAAGAACAGAAGGACAGAAGGACAGAAGGACAAAAGGACAGAAGGACAAAAGGACAGAAGGACAGAAGGACAGAAGGACAAAAGGACAAAAGGACAGAAGGACAGGACAAAAGGACAGAAGGACAGAAGGAGAGATGGACAGATGGACAGATGGACAGATGGACAGAAGGACAAATGGACAAATGGACAGAAGGACAAATGGACAGAAGGACAAAAGGACAGAGGAACAGAAGGACAGAGGAACAGAAGGACAGAGGAACAGAAGGACAGAATGACAAAAGGTCAGAAGGACAGAAGGACAGAAGGACAAAAGGACAGAGGAACAGAAGGACAGAGGAACAGAAGGACAGAGGAACAGAAGGACAGAAGGACAGGACAGAAGGACAAAAGGACAAAAGGACAGAAGTACAGAAGGACAGAAGGACAGAAGGACAAAAGGACAAAAGGACAAAAGGACAAAAGGACAAAAGGACAGAGGAACAGAAGGACAGAAGGACAGAAGGACAAAAGGACAAAAGGACAGAAGGACAGAGGGACAGAGGGACAGAGGGACAGAAGGACAGAAGGACAGAGGAACAGAAGGACAGAAGGACAGAAGGACAGAAGGACAGAAGGACAGAAGGACAGATGACAAATGGACAGAAGGACAAAAGGACAGAGGAACAGAAGGACAGAGGAACAGAAGGACAGAGAAACAGAAGGACAGAAGGACAGAAGGACAAAAGGACAAAAGGACAGGACAGAAGGACAGAAGAACAGAAAGACAGAAGGACAGAAGGACAAATGGACAGAAGGACAATTGGACAGAAGGACAGAAGGACAGGACAAAAGGACAAAAGGACAAAAGGACAGAAGGACAGAAGGACAATTGGACAGAAGGACAAAAGGACAAAAGGACAGAAGGACAGAAGGACAGAAGTGCAAAAGGACAGAAGAACAGAAGAACAGAAGGACAGAAGAACAAAAGGACAAAAGGACAAAAGGACAAAAGGACAGAAGGACAGAAGGACAAAAGGACAAAAGGACAGAAGGAAAGGACAGAAGGACAGAAGGACAGAAGGAAAGGACAGAAGGACAGAAGGACAGAAGAACAGAAGGACAGAAGGACAGAAGGACAGAAGTACAGAAGGACAAATGGACAGAAGGACAAAAGAACAGAAGGACAGAAGAACAGAAAGACAGAAGGACAGAAGGACAAATGGACAGAAGGACAGAAGGACAGAAGGACAAAAGGACAGAAGGAGAGAAGGACAAAAGGACAGAGGAACAAAAGGACAAAAGGACAGAAGGACAGAAGGACAAAAGGACAAAAGGACAGAAGGACAGAAGGAGAAAAGGACAGAAGGACAGAAGGACAGAAGGACAGAAGGACAAAAGGACAAAAGGACAGAAGGACAGGACAGAAGGACAGAAGGACAGAAGGACAGAAGGACAGAAGGACAGAAGACCAGAAGGACAGAAAGACAGAAGGACAGAAGGACAGAAGGACAAATGGACAGAAGGACAAAAGGACAGAAGGACAGAAGAAAAGAAAGACAGAAGGACAGAAGGACAGAAGGACAAATGGACAGAAGGACAAAAGGACAGAAGAACAGAAGGCAAAAAGGACAAAAACAGAAGGGCAGAAGGACAGGACAAAAGGACAGAAGGACAGGACAGAAGGACAGAAGGACAGGACAAAAGGACAGAAGGACAAAAGGACAAAAGGACAAAAGGACAGAAAGACAGAGGGACAAAAGGACAAAAGGACAGAAGGACAGAAGGACAAAAGGACAAAAACAGAAGGACAAAAGGACAGAAGGACAGAAGGACAAAAGGACAGAAGGACAAAAGGACAGAAGGACAGAAGGACAAAAGGACAAAAGGACAGAAGGACAGAAGGACAAAAGGACAAAAGGACAGAAGGACAAAAGGACAAAAGGACAGAAGAACAGAGGGACAGAGGGACAGAAAGGCAGAAGGACAGAAGGACAGAGGAACAGAAGGACAGAAGGACAGAAGGACAGAAGGACAGATGGACAGAAGGACAAATGGACAGAAGGACAAAAGGACAGAAGAACAGAAGGAAAAAAGGACAAAAACAGAAGGGCAGAAGGACAGGACAGAAGGACAGAAGGACAGGACAGAAGGACAGAAGGACAAAAGGACAAAAGGACAGAAGGACAGAGGGACAAAAGGACAGAAGGACAGAAGGACAGAAGGACAGAGGGACAAAAGGACAGAAGGACAGAAGGACAGGACAAAAGGACGGACAGGACAAAAGGACAGAAGGACAGAAGGACAGAAGGACAAAAGGACAAAAGGACAAAAGGACAGAGGAACAAAAGGACAAAAGGACAGAAGGACAAAAGGACAGAGGAAGAAAAGGACAGAAGGACAGAAGGACAGAAAGACAAAAGGACAGAAGGACAGAAGGACAATTGGACAGAAGGACAAATGGACAAATGGATAGAAGGACAGAAGGACAGAAGGACAGAAGGACAGAAGGACAAAAGGACAAAAGGACAAAAGGACAGAGGAACAAAAGGACAGAAGGACAGAAGGAGAGGACAAAAGGACGGACAGGACAAAAGGACAGAAGGACAGAAGGACAAAAGGACGGACAGGACAGAAGGACAGAAGGACAGAAGGACAGAAGGACAGGAGAAGAGAAGGACAGAAGAACAGAAGGACAGAGGAACAGAAGGACAAAAGAACAGAAAGACAGAAGAACAGAAGGACAGAAGAACAGAAGGAAAAAAGGACAAAAACAGAAGGACAAAAGGACAGAAGGACAGAAGGACAAAAGGACAAAAGGACAAAAGGACAGAAGGACAGAAGGACAAAAGGACAAAAGGACAAAAGGACAGAAGGACAAAAGGACAGAAGGACAATTGGACAGAAGGACAGAAAGACAAAAGGACAAAAGGACAGAAGGACAGATGGACAAAAGGACAGAGGAACAAAAGGACAAAAGGACAGAAGGACAGAAGGACAGGAGGACAGAAGGACAAAAGGACAAAAGGACAGAAGGACAGAAGGACAGAAGGACAGATGGACAGATGGACAGATGGACAGAAGGACAGAAGGACAAATGGACAGAAGGACAAAAGGACAGAAGAACAGGAGGAAAACAGGACAAAAACAGAAGGACAGGACAGAAGGACAGAAGGACAGGACAAAAGGACAGAAGGACAAAAGGACAAAAGGACAAAAGGACAGAAGGACAGAGGGACAAAAGGACAGAAGGACAGAAGGAGAGGACAAAAGGACAAAAGGACAAAAGGACAGAAGGACAGAGGGACAAAAGGACAGAAGGACAGAAGGAGAGGACAAAAGGACGGACAGGACAAAAGGACAGAAGGACAGAAGGACAGAAGGACAAAAGGACGGACAGGACAAAAGGACAGAAGGACAGAAGGACAGAAGGACAAAAGGACAAAAGGACAAAAGGACAGAAGGTCAAAAGGACAAAAGGACAAAAGGACAGTCCTTGTCCTTGTCCATATGGACAGAAGGACAAAACGACAGAAGAACAGAAGAACAGAAGGATAAAAGGACAAAAGGACAGAAGAACAGAAGAACAGAAGAAAAGAAGGACAAAAGGACAAAAGGACAGAGGAACAAAAGGACAGAAGGAGAGAAGGACAGAAGGACAGAAGGACAGAAGGACAGAAGGACAGAAGAACAAAAGGACAGAAGGACAGAAGAACAGAAGAACAGAAGAAAAGAAGGACAGAAGAACAGAAGGACAGAAGAACAGAAGAACAGAAGGACAGAGGAACAGAAGGACAAAAGAACAGAAAGACAGAAGAACAGAAGGACAGAAGAACAGAAGGACAAATGGACAGAAGGACAAATGGACAGAAGGACAAAAGGACAGAAGGACAAAAGGACAGAAGAACAGAAGGAAAAAAGGACATAAACAGAAGGACAAAAGGACAGAAGGACAAAAGGACAAAAGGACAGAGGGACAGAAGGACAGAAGGACAAAAGGACAAAAGGACAGAAGGACAAAAGGACAAAAGGACAAAGGGACAAAGGGACAGAAGGACAAAAGGACAGAAGGACAGAAGGACAGATCTATCTATCTATCTATCTATCTATCTATCTATCTATCTATTTTTTCTATCTTTCTTTCTATCTATCTATCTAGCTATCTAGCTATCTAGCTATCTATTTTTCTTTCTATCTATCTATCTATCTATCTATCTATCTATCTATCTATCTATCTATCTATCTATCTTTTCTTTCTTTCTTTCTTTCTTTCTTTCTTTCTTTCTTTCTTTCTTTCTTTCTTTCTTTTCTATCTTTCTTTCTTTTCTATCTTTCTTTCTATCTATCTATCTATCTATCTATCTATCTATCTATCTATCTATCTATCTATCTATCTATCTATCTATCTATCATTCTATCATTCTATCGTTCTATCGTTCTATCGTTCTATCTATCGCTCTATCATTCTATCGTTCATTCTATCTATCTATCTATCTATCTATCTATCTATCTATCTATCTATCTATCTATCTATCTATCTATCGTTCTATCGTTCTATCGTTCTATCGTTCTATCTATCATTCAATCGTTCATTCTATCTATCTATCTATCTATCTATCTATCTATCTATCTATCTATCTATCTATCTATCTATCTATCTATCTATCTATCTATCTATCTATCTATCTATCGTTCATTCTATCTATCTATCTATCGTTCTATCTATCGTTCTATCTATCGTTCTATCTATCTATCATTCTATCTATCTATCTATCTATCTATCTATCTATCTATCGTTCTATCGTTCTATCGTTCTATCATTCTATCTATCGTTCTATCTATCTATCTATCTATCGTTCTATCGTTCTATCGTTCTACTGTTCTATCGTTCTATCTATCTATCTATCTATCTATCTATCTATCTATTGTTATATCTATCGTTCTATCATTCTATCTATCGTTCTATCGTTCTATCGTTCTATCTATCTATCGTTCTATCTATCTATCATTCTATCGTTCTATCATTCTATCTATCTATCTATCTATCTATCTATCTATCTATCTATCTATCTATCTATCTATCGTTCTATCTATCGTTCTATCGTTCTATCATTCTATCATTCTATCATTCTATCTATCGTTCTA